>NW_027464695.1:0-350000 GCF_043290135.1 Rhipicephalus microplus | reverse complement strand
TAGCCGATGTAAATGGCTATGGATCCAGTAGAAAGATGACATGTCGTGGTACGGCGTTGGTTAGCAGGTATCACGTGAACCCCCCCCCCCCCCCACCAAAAAAAAAGCGAAATCGCAAATTACGTTCACCTTTTCAAACATGGTCACGAGCAAGGAAAAGCAAACAAACATGCGGAATCAATGTGACATGTATAGACGTTTAATAGGATTTTGCGAATGCGATATTATTATGGTGACCGATAGCTCCGCGAAAGAAAGAATTTGCTCGGACGACTGCGGAATATTTAAAAGACATTTAAATCACAATAGAAGCATTGTTTCAGATTCTTGCGCCTAGTGGTCCTGTTCGACTGCTATAAACCTTGAGGACTATCAGCAGGATATGCGTTCTTTCCTGATCAAAAAGCTAGAGCTGGTGTGGAATACAGTTTATGAATGCGCGCACGTGTGTCAACTTTCAACCTGCCATGGTGTCTAGTGCTTATCGTGCTCTAATCCTGACCCGCAGGTCGCGGGGTCGAATCCCGGCCGCGGTGGCTGCATTTTTAAACGCGGCAGAAAATGTCCGAGGCCCGCATGCTTAGATTCAGGCGCATCCTAAAGAACCCCAGGTGGTCGAAATTTCCGGAGCCTTCCACTATATTACGGCGTCTCTCATAACCACATCGTGGTTCTGGGACGTTAAGCCTCAACGAATATTATTACAGTTACTAGTGTCTATCTTCAGCGCGACAAGAAACGAACAATTTGTTCAATTTTGAGGGTTTAGCGTCTTTAAACCGCGGCTTTGTTACGAGGGGCGCCGTACAGTGGAGGACTCGAGGAAATTTCGACCGTGCGAGGTTCGTTTAACGTACATCTAAAGTCCATATACACGGGCCTCAATAATTTTCGCCTTCATCAAAAAATGCGGCCGGGATTCGATCCCGCTACCTTCGGGTCATCGGTCGAGCACGTTAACCACTAGAGACCGCCGTGGTCCGTAAGAAAGGGAGAAAATAAATATATATATATATAACGAGACTGTCCACGGTGGTGCTTGGTCCTTCTCTTTCAGTACCGGCTGATTCGCGTGTTTTATTATAACAAACTGCGTCGCATCCTGCCCATCCGCTGCTCAATTAATGCGCTCTTTTCTATACCTTTCAGTTGCGTGGTGTGGCCATTTTTTTTAAACCGTGACCTCTATGGTTTCTCTCTCTCTCTCTTTCTTCGCACGTACGCTTTGCTGTCTTCAAACTCAAGCACCGGTCGGAGGTCAAACACTTCGCCGCAACATTGCTGGCTGTTTTTGCCACACATTCAGACTGGAGTGCTCTTTTTTTTTTTTTTCATTTCTAATACGTATCGCTTCGTATCGCGCGTCGACACACTCGTGCTAAGTTTTAAGCATTCGTGTGTGGGGGATTTCTTATGATTAGTTTTTGTGTCCGTCTGGATGGGTCAGCCACTCGCTTTCGCTTCTTTTCTACGAAGGTATACGATCTTGACCGCGATAGCGCAATCGCTCGAACGAGAACTGTTTCAGTACGCGTCCGTTATTGAACCGCAAATTGATCGGCCGTAATAAATAAAACTCGTTTTTCATCCACCACCTGTCCTTGAACGCAGCATAGACGCTGTTTTTTTTTTTTTCTGGAAAGTTGATGGTGTCGTCGTACTCCCCCCCCCCCCCCCTTTAGTTAGTTCATCCACTTTTTTTTTCTTTCTTTGTCGCTGTCTGCTGTTATTGTGAGTGTAGTCTTTCGAAGGCATACGAGCTGCCTCAGTGCGACGACCGATAAAGAAAACTTCGTCTGTCGCATGTTTATCAAGGCATTCGCGAATGCATGCGTCGTGCTAGGCGTTTACTGCATCCGTTTTGCGCGTGTGCATGTGATTTGCACTCGCTGAAGTGAACGCCGCCGCCGCTGCGGTAGTTTTATTTATGGGAGATTATATTGCGCGCACACGCATACATACGCACCAAAAGTGTGCGTGTGTTGAGGGGGGGTCGTGTAAAAGCTGTATACGTGGCGCTGCTTGACTAACAGTTTTTTTTTTTTTACGAACGTTCAGCCTCACACTTTTCACGTGAACATACATGTGTGTTCAGGTGCGTTTGGTCTTCTAAGTGCCTATCTGACGTCATCACTTCGGGCTCAATTTCTAAACGGATCTATGAGGCGATCGGTACGGCGATTACATTGTGAACTTCGCACAAGCGCCAGAATTCGCCACTGCATGTCGGGAATCGGGACGTCCCGCGCGTGTTCGGCAGTGCAACACTGCAATTGCTACATGCAACAACCACGGCAATGCGTTCACGTCGGGGCGACAAATGAAGCGTGACAACGAGAAACGACCGGTATATATAGCCTCGGCAAGTGATCGGACTAACGTGTCGGAAATGGCCTATCGCCGACTACGAGGCTTATACGATCGAGGGAGCGCCGGTTATCGGAAAAATGGCGCTTACGAGTGCACACACATTTGACTGGCGCACTTTTGAGGGCCGCATTTCTTTAGGAGCACACTGGTGTCGCACGTGCGTCGACGCCACCGAAATCTGAGAGTTAAAAGTAGTTTGGCTTGAAAAGCAAGGCGAACGAGTCGTCGCAGAAGAGGGCGATGAACGCGATGAGAGATTAGTAGAATTGATTTGATTGATTTGTGGGGTTTAACGTCCCAAAACCACCATTTGATTATAAGAGACGCCGTAGTGGAGGGTTCCGGAAATTTTGACCACCTGGGGTTCTTTAACGTGCACCCAAATCTGAGTACACGGGCCTACAACATTTCCGCCTTCATCTGAAATGCAGCCGCCATAGGCGGGATTTGAACCCGCGACCTGCGGGGAAGCAGCCGAGTACCTTAGCCACTAGACCACCGTGGCGGGGCACAGTTTCGACAGACATCGTGGCTTTGTGGTATAGGACACCTGCTCGCCCCGCAGACTGCCTGTGTTCAATCATCACATGGATCCGAAATTTTTTTTATTAATTTTATTAGCATCTTTCTAGATCTTTTTGTCGCGCAGAAAATTACGCTTTTTCGCCCACAACGAACGACACCAACGCCGAAATTTCTTCGCCCCGCCGCGGTGGTCTAGTGGCTGAGGCACTGGGCTGTCGAATCCCGGCTACGGCGGCTGCATTTCCGATAGGGGCGGAAATGCTGTAGGCCCGTGTGCTCAGATTTGGGTGCACGTTAGAGAACCCCACCTGGTCGAAATTTCGGGAGCCTCCCACTACGGCGTCTTTCGTGATCATATGGTGGTTTTGGGACGTTAAACCTCACATATAAATCATATCAATCTTTAACCCTGTCGCGTTAATATTAGCTGGCCGAAGCTGCCTGGACCCCAAACCCGACTCAACGACTCAGCAAGTTTTCACTTCAGGAGTGATTCGCGGATTCGACTTAGCGATGCAGTGTAACAGCCAAAGAAGTAGTAGTTTAGATGCGAACACTCATATCAGTGTCTGTGCCGACGCGAGTGTTTTTTTTTTTTCTGAAATGTGTGGGGCGTGTTAACACCCCTTGTAAAGTCGTTATAGCGCCTCGTGGCGCACGTGTTTCGCGCATACGCCGCATTTTGGGCTCACAATTATCGACCGGTATAGGTGGCGCTGTGCTCGCGAGCGTTTATTACCGCCATTATAATCATTATCATCATCGTAGTTAGCGTGGTAGTGCCGGCAGTGACGCCTGGATGGCGGCACGTGAAAGATTAGGGGCCCTCTTTGGCGCGTGGTGATTGGTGGATGGCACCGCAGGCCGTCTCCAATGGGCCCTCGTGGTGAGTCGGCCGTTGGCGACGCCGCCTTGTGTGTGTGTTCTTACGTCGTTGGGTGTTGTGGAATATTGTGTAAAGCTGTTTTAGCGTGTTGATGACAATTTATGTACATAAGTTCGGCTGGCGACATCGTCGATCTAAAGGTGATGGAATGAATGTCTCGTTTGACTTGGTCTGACCGTGTCGACTGTGTCCGTTCGTTCCGAGAGCGTGGTGCGTCACGTTTGAACCCCACAAACTCAAACGCTCGCATTGCTATCGAATACCGAAATTCCTCTTTTCTTAGTAGGACGCAATGAAAACTCGCCCCTAGCGTAGCAATCGAGTAAATGCGATACTTTCAACTTCGCCGTTCTGTATCTTCAACGACCTAACCGACATTGATACGGTTGAAGCATTCGCGTGAAAGCGGTTCATTCAATATTCAGCAAGTTCTCCATTGGACGATTTACAATCCTATCAATTCGCATTGTGATATACAAAATTAATGAATAAAAACATTCGTTCAACACCTCAAGATTGCGGTGCCCATGCGTGGAATCGTCTTAATTGATTTATTTTTGTATAGACGTGAAAAATAAATTATTAATATTAGTAGTAGTAGTAGTAGTAGTAGTAGTAGTAGTAGACCGCAAGGCATGGCGACTTCCCGCGGGATTGCTCTGAGGGTGACGATATCGGGCAGTGGAGCGTTGCAGTGGATGTCGCCAGCTCGGTCGAGTCGTGACGGAAGTGACGACGGAAAGCGTTGAACGCGGCTACATCCGGGGGAAGGAAGCACAAGTTCCTCCTCACCGTGGTTACACTAGGTATAGGAAACCGCATGTCCTCATGGGTAAAAACGCCACGTTACCGTTGCCACGGATGTGGACGCGACAATTCAGTGCCGAGTAATCCGAGCACTTTTTCGTTTTTTTCCGCAGACTGCAATTCGTGTCGTATCGGCGCAGACCCGTTGCCAGGCGGATGGGTGATGCCCTAAAAACCAGCTCCTTTCCCCCGCCACCCACCCCAACCCGAAATTGAGATGGAGAGGGTGTTTTACAATGAAAATGGGTGTTCTTCAAGGCATTCAACAAGTGGCCACACATCCCCCCTTTCCCCGAAAAAAAATTATCCTGGCTAAGGGCCTGAATCGGCGCAACATCGATTCATAAACGTGCGGCCATTATCGTGGTGGGGTTGATGGGGTGAGGGGGTCGCCGCCTTTGTTAATTCTATAAAGAGACTCTACACAATGAATCGGTTCATATTACGTGGTAAGTTCTGGCGTTGGCGTCCTTGATTGTCAGCAAAAAAATCATATGCGTGACCGAAAAATCGAAAACGCTACAAATAAAACAAATGATAAAAAAATACTGGGTCAGATTGGGGACCGAACCAGGGTCCGATTGGGTATCGAACACGGGTCGTTTCCGTGGCAAGCAAATGTTCTACCACATGGGCATGAGTCTGCGTTTTTATTATTGTTTTACGCTCGTCTACTTGTGAACACATACAAAAAGAACTTCCTCTGCTTGGACGTGCAGTGAAAGAAGCTTTCATGCTTTACAAACACACGCGTCCTTAATACATGCTTCCCAATGCAACACGAAATATTGCAGTAACAGTGCGTGGTACAAGCGCCCAATGCCAGCGGGTGTCGAAACATGCGATTATCAGGATGGCTTCGTGGTTTTGAGTCGGTTACCCTCTACAAAAGGCACACACGGTAGTGCGCCTACGCCCTTAAGGTCACGTAGAGGGTCCATAGCAATTCGAAAAGGTTTCGTGTGCTAAGTGTTTGAAGTATACGTATATGCACTAGGAACAGGACATCGATTTCGTGTTCAACTCCAAAAGGCGATGCTTTAAGGTTCCATAATTTTTTTTTTATAAATGACGCTCGGAGGAGTCTATTGTTAATTTCGTGACCATAAGTCCACTAATAGACGAAAAAATCAAGGTCACGGTTTCATTTTTTTTATTACCTCCGAAATCACCGCGTGTGACGTAACGGACTTCGACGTGTATTTTTTTGTATTTTAGTGACGTTGGCTCAAAAAAATATCCTGAAACTCGATACGTTAAGGCCTCCTCACAGGACAATGTACTTCATTTTTTTATCAATTCGGAACTATACGCGCGACTTTGTGGATGCCCGTCAAAATCATTGACGTCACGGCTTTTGGTAGGGCAACGTCAAGGTAGCGTCGCCACCCGTATTTTTTTTTACGCGCGTTTTCGCAAGCGCCATCCCGCGGTAATACTAAGCAAATTTGTAATTTGCTAATACGCGAAAGATTGCATTTGACTTTACTGTCCCTGAAAGGTTCCATCCATCCATCCACCCATCTATTCATTTACGCATCCATCTTTTCGTCCGTCCGTTCGTCAATCAATCAATCAATCAATCAATCAATCGCCTAAAAACACGCTCGACAGCACTTAGTTTGCCACATTGTGCGCGTTGAAGAACGTGTCGTATCTGGCTTGGTGACGTATGGTGGGGGGGGGGTGAAGAGGGGCGTCGGGATTCATGTTTTTTTCCCCCTGGTACAACTCACCCCGTCACAGCAACAGGTGCCACGAGCCCACCTTTCTAGATCAGGAAGAAAACCCCGGCTGCGTATAGTGCTTACACGTATGACGCGCGTCGTTGCAATCCACTCTGTTTATACTTGTCGTGATCGAGCGGTGACTACATAGCTCCTATAGCCGTGTACTTTTGGCGACGGCGGTGGGAAAAGCCGCGCGTCGTGTCCTACTCGGTATTTCCCCCTTCCTCCGCACCGCGGCTGCCCTATCGCGAAATCCTCGGCAATCGTGAAAGCGCTGCCGCCGTTTGCTTGGGAAGATGCTAAAAAATTGCCCTGCAGCCGCTAAATTTGTGCGACGACGATGAGTGTTTCACCGTTCGCGTGCCATTTCGCGTAAACGCTTTACATAATTGCGCCTTTGCCGCTCACTTTCCTCGTACTCATCCTCTCCCCCTGTCTCGCTCTCTCTTATATGTTCATCGGCCCACGAGGGAGATAATGTTGTGACACGGTGGTCACGGTTCGAGGAAAAAACTAAGAGCGCATTGCGAGCCTTGGGACTGCAGCCGAAAAATGCAGTGTCGGCCCAGCACGCGGTGGTGGCCACTGCATTGTGCGTGTTGTAGCGCACGCAGCAAAACCTGATAGGTAGATCACTAAAGACATGATAGGTAGATCACTAAAGACCATTTGCATTGTGGCTTTATCTCCTCTGGATATATTTTGTTCAACACGTAAAGGTTTGGGAGAAGATCTCGCCTGCAGTTTTCTTGTGGAGTTGGTTTCGTAACTTTCGTGTCGTGTTGAAGGTGTGCGAGGAGGGTGAGAAGGGGGTTGATCGGTGCGCCCCGGTCGGGGAACTGAAGCCTCCGAGATCGGTCCGTCCCTGGGGAGGAAGGAATCGTCTGGTCGCGTCCGTGACGCAACGACAGGCCGTGACGCAATGTTGTCGTCGCGCTCGTTGCGTCAACTTGTTTTTTTGCGGCGAGCCGGCGGCACGTGCGTTCGCTGGCGATGTCGAATGACGCGATCGGCGTGTATGTCACGAACGCTGCCATAAAGCTTGCACGCCGCTATCGCCGCCGCCTGTAACGGCTGCTGCGCGCGTGTAATGTTGCGTCATCCAGATTCCACATCCCCTACCACTACCTCCCCACCCTCAAATGATTCCTTCGTGAATCAATAAAGTTGACTACCTACCTTGCGAAGACCTTGCGTATCCTTCTCTTAACGCGGGCAGGCATAGAGAAACATACTATATAAAGAGTGGCCACTCGAGCCTCCGTTCACGGCCCAGCAAGATAGCTTCTGACCAACCGCTAGATCACTCATCTCTCACTAGATATAATAGCCGCCTCAGGAGGTCAATGAGAACACAAGTTTGGCATCGAGTTTTCGCAAAGAATAAACTTTATTTACTTGGTGCAATTTTCCACATCCGCTTTACAACGCGTCCCACTGAGGACGTTTAATGCTTTACCACAAAAATCGGTAAAGTTTGATTAGAAAGTATTGTTTTTCTCCATTTATTTTGCACAATGGGTACAAATTCATGTGTTTTAGATGTGCTGTAGATGTTTTTCTTTTCGTGTACGGATGTTTTCATTTCGTGTACGGTTTTCCTTTCGTGTAACCTAGCGGTAAAAACACTAGTTTTCGGAGCGTGAGGGGGTACGGGTTCGAATCCCAGCATCGGAAAGAAAAATTATTGTTTTAGTCATGCGAAAGACATTATCGGGTCTGACCGGCCACGCGTGGCGCTGAAAGCAGCACAGTAGCTGGGCCGCAGGGCCCCATACGGAAATGGGGGGGGTCCGCTTTTCACGTATGTTTCTGCATGAAGGAGGTGCGAGCACTTGTTCGGTTCTTGTCGATGCCTTCACGGTTCCTCTTCTGAGCGGTTGGGACCGGTGCGTTTGGGTTTTTGCCGGTTCGTGGATGTGTGTTTCTCCGCATTTAGAGGGAGGGAGGAGCAATCAGAGTGGTTTCACTCCTGTGCAAATGGGAGCTATAGCGAAGCTGTGACTTTATAGTTGGTCTGATATGGTGAAAGCAATGGGCAGTGTTAGAACAGGGTAGACGGAGATTGCGTTGATCGAGTATACGGATACGCCATTTCTTTCACTTGACGAGTCCCCTAAAGGGTAACGTATGAATCATGCGCAGACGTGACAGGCGGTATAGCGCAATTTTTGTGCGCCGTATTCTAAGACTTTCCCCAATATTGCTGCAGTGTTTCTTTTGCGCGTGACTCATGTTACGCAATAAAGGTATACGGTCTCAAACTGAAATCCTTGTTGGGCGGGAGAAACGCCGTCGTTTCTAAAGTGCAGAAAAAAAAAGACAAAACGTTCGTTTCTTGCGTAACTGGCCTTTGTATTTGAGTCTTTATTGATCGCGTCATTCTGTCACGTCGGCGAAATCACGCACCTTTTAGTGCGCCGTGCACGTTGGTATTTACCATCTAGCATCGCTGGATTAGTCGAGTCGATCCGTTTCGCGGGAATTTTCGGTGTACGCATTTTCCGTATGCGGCCGGTATCCGCCAGTACCTATAGACTTATATACATCAATGTAAAAATTGGTACATACCAGAGGGTGCTTGCTTACTCTCGTTCGTATGCACTTGGTGTTTAGTCCGCCGTCGTTGTTTATCGATCACAGTGCTGAGCTGCTGAACCTAAGGTCGCTGGTTCGATCCTGCATGGCAGCGGCGGTTCCATTTAGATGGAGGCGAAGTGTTGTATAGAGAGAGCCCGTTCATTGTGCCATGTCAGCGCGCGTCAGAGTACGCCGGATGGTTGGAGCTTTTGGAGCCCGCCACAACGGCGTATATACCTTGTAATCACATTGTGGTTTCGGCGCTTAAAACCCCGGATATTATCGTTGCGTTCGGTCTTTTCGGTCAACCACGTGATTAAGGAACAAATGAAGCGACGAGCAGTTGATACAGGGCTTATACCTGAACGGGAATCGGCACCGATTACAGATTGGCCATGCCGTCTTCCGTATAATCGCCGTGCCTTAATGTTTTAAAAGAAGGCAAAAGAACGCACGTACGCGTGTGCACTCTTACCCCCGTATTCACAAACGCTCCTCGACTCGACTTTCACCCTCCACTTGACAGAGTTGAGCACTGCGCCACACCTCGGCTCAAAATGACGCTGCGCTGCTCAAGAATCGCAGCAGACTATCGCTGACATGCAGTGACTTTCCATGCCAAGAGACGGCGCTCCCATCGGCTTTCTTAAGTGAAGGTGAAGCGTTGGGTGAAGGGACGTTCTAGAATACGGGGGTTAGACCAACTATGGTTTCGACGCCGCAAAGGGAATTTCGCCGGAACCAGTGTTTTCGACGAGACGGCTCGTGTTGCTCGTGGCATAAACTGCATTCAGCCTCGAGGAAAGTCCCCTTATTGAAACGCCTACTCAAGTAAGATCCTACATTCGACTACTACTCGTTACATCAAAGTCTTCGTGCTTCTCTCTCGCCACAACCCTCTTCTTGGACTCGCCCCCTTTATAGTCGGGTACAACTTTAGACGGTAGTGGCATTTTCCCCTCAAAGGCGGATGCACATGAGCCTCCACCAATAGGCGCACGCTTCAGGTGACGTCACTAGCCGGACGGCCGGTGACCCTGCTGACAGAGAACATGCTGCCTTCGTTGTTTTCAGCTCAGTGCGGCCCCGCCGCGGTGGTCTAGTGGCTAAGGTACTCGGCTGCTGACCTGCAGGGCGCGGGCTCGAATCCCGGCTGCGGCGGCTGCATTTCCGATGGAGGCGGAAATGTTGTAGGCCCGTGTGCTCAGATTTGGGTGCACGTTAAAGAACCCCGGGTGGTCAAAATTTCTGGAGCCCTCCACTACGGCGTCTCTCATAATCATATAGTGGTTTTGAGACGTTAAACCCCACATATCAATCAATCAGCTCAGTGCGTAAACGACCGATCGTTGGCAGCATCAGCAGTGTGGTAAGAAAGCCGACCGGCTAGCTGCCCACTTGAGCACTTTGAGATCGCCAATGCTAATCGGGGAATGGGGCTTCAATTCAGATATACCAGCATGGAAATGTGTTTACATGCCACTTCTCGAATCGAGAATGATGTATGAGTGACGTTGCTTATCGGAATACGCGTTTTAGGAGCAGTCACAATTTTTTTCAAGGGGGACTATTTCTTTAGTCGCGGAGTGAATCTGCTGTTGCACTTTGGTCATTTGGGCGGGGCCTCTCCTGTCGTCTAAATTTGTACCCGACTATAGGCGATTTCCCTTCCCCCCGGACATTATAAGGTACGTCATGGACACAGACGGCTCAGCTGATGTAGTCGTGAAAGAAAGTTATTCATCGTTCTACTACTGTCCGGTAAACATTTGCGATCGATTGTTCTCTGTCACGCTAGCCGAGCATCCTAATTGTATGCGCGGGCACTGTTTTCTGTTGCTAAAGGAATCAAACCTCGCTCTTGTACTTTCATGTTTTTTTTTATATATAATTGAGACGCGTGGCAACGGACCTAACGAGTGTTGCCTATTTACATATATCGTAATGGGGGAAAAGGATGAAGGAAAAATCAACCTTAAATTGACGTAATGTTGGAAGGAAGAAGGAAAGACAGCAAGTATGCCACTCGGGGCGTGGTGCACGTGATGCGGTAGGGAAGGGGGCAACAAAAAAAAAAAAAGGTGCGCCGCGTCTCATCCTGAGAGGGTGACTTCCCCTGTGTGTCTGGGAGTGGTATGGCCGAGCATCCTTTCCGGTGGCACTCACAGCCCCTTTTTTTATTATTTTTTTCCCCGCTTTCGTCGTATATATCGTTTCAAACTCACTTGATGCCAGTGTTGTCTCAGCGGACGTGTACGGACGCACGTGCCCCCCCCCCCCCCTCAGCGTGGCCTTTTCCGTGTTTACCGCCTAGCCCCGTTCCGTCTCGTTATGACGTCACGTCTCGCGCGCGAGGTGACGCGATTAATGAGAGGAAAGAAGAAAAACCGATGGCGTGCAATCGCCACCGACCGCCGTGGTGTGATGGGCGGCGCGTGCAACGATTGCGCGATTCGTCGATCAGAGTGTAGTGCACTCTGATCGCACTCTGATCGTGCTGCACTCTGATCAGAGTGTAGTGCACACTACACTCTGATCGACAATTGCGCAATTCGTCGATCAGAGTGTAGTGCACTCTGATCGCACTCTGATCGTGCTGCACTCTGATCAGAGTGTAGTGCACACTACACTCTGATCGACAATTGCGCAATTAGTCGATCAGAGTGTAGTGCACTCTGATCGCACTCTGATCGTGCTGCACTCTGATCAGAGTGTAGTGCACACTACACTCTGATCGACAATTGCGCAATTAGTCGATCAGAGTGTAGTGCACTCTGATCGCACTCTGATCGCACTCTGATCGTGCACTCTGATCAGAGTGTAGTGCACCAGTGTGTAGTGCACCAGTGTGTAGTGCACCAGAGTGTATTGCACTCTGATCGTACTCTGATCGTGCACTCTGATCAGAGTGTAGTGCACCAGAGTGTAGTGCACACTACACTCTGATTGACAATTGCGCAATTCGTCGATCAGAGTGAAGTGCCACGCTCTGCGCCCTTTCCGTTGCACCACGGCCCCTTAACGAGGAAAAAGGATGCAGGGGGAGGAGGAGGCGGAGGTGGAGAGAGGAGGAAGATGGAAGTGGGAGTGTTTTGGTGCTCGGCTTGCTTCGAAATGCCTCCCTGCGCATGTGTTCGGGAACCTGTTCGGCACCGCCTCTCGACTTGTGTAAGGGTGTTTCGAAGAGAAACAATGTTTCTAGACCGTCAAGTAATCGACGTCCAATGTCGATTACGGCGATCGCTACGTCGCACTGCCCGTGTCTTAGGTTGAACCCTTTGTTTCTCACGATGTTCAACGCGTACGAGGATGTTTGATTTTTTTTTTTTGTCTAACACGGTTCGTGCTTTCCCGTGACGGCGTCCAAGTGTCGTCTATTACTTGCCGTTAAGTTCTACAACAACTTAATGTTCATTGAAAGGGCTGTAATGATGTTCCTACCCGTAATGCCTGGGGTCAATCTACGGTGAATATTAATTAAAATTCTGGGTGTTGCTTACCGGTGTTGCGATGTGAATGTGAGGAACGCGCGGGGTATGGGGTGAGACGCAATAATTTTTGACCGCCTGCTTTTTTTTTGTTTTTTCGACGTGCTATAGGCATGCATACGCCAGCGATTTTGCAGTGACTCAATCGCCTTTTTAAATTCTTTGTCTGATCATGAGAGCTCGGTTGAGGCTTAGGCCTCGTCGTAGTGACGAGTGCCAGACACTTACATTGTAAAGGAAGCCCTTCTTGGTTCTATAGTAATCGTTAGCCAATCTATTTGTAGATTTTCTTAATCCACCTAATAATGAATCAATCAGAAAAGTTACTGTGAAGACACTACTCAGCAATGCCAGTGGACACGAACGCCGTCGGCAACCGCCGAATTGAATATAGCGTGCCTATCGTGCTCTTTTCTATTAATAGGGCTGCGTTCAACTTGCGTCCGATAAATTTCTTCGGCGTAATTTTGCAAGTCCCACAAGGCGAGTGATAGCCCATGCGCTCCCCGATATCGGACGATGGCCATACCCGGCGGCCTCCTGCGAGTTGTCGAACGGCGATGCCAATCGAACACTCCAAAGTGAACAGCCGTGTAACAGGGTAACAACTTTGAGCGCTAATAAACGATGCAGGACGAGAAAGTGAACGCACCCCACAACCGCGCAATCAGCCTGGCTACGTGTGATGACGTAATCAAATCAAGGAAACTTTACCCTCGTATTCGCAAACGCTCCTCGACTCGACTTTCACCCTTCACTTGACAGAGTTGAACACTGCGCCACCACTCGGCTGAAAATGACGCTGCGCTACTCAAGAATCGCAGCAGACTATCGCTGATATGCAGTGACTTGCCGTACCTAGAGATGGCGCTCCCATCGGCTTTCTCAAGTGAAGGCGAAGCGTTGAGTGAAGGGAGGCTCTAGAATACGGGGTTACACTGTAGAAAGGAGCTGACGCAATGAAGCAGCCTTGGTGACTCGTTTTGAAGGCAGTGACAGTCAATCAATAAGCCGTCATCGATAAGTCATGATGAAAGTTTGTCAATTACCCGCAGGTCGCGAGATCTAATCCCGGCTGGCGGCGGCTGCATTTTCGATGTAGGCGAAAATGCTGTTAGGCCCGTGTGCTTCAATTTGGGTGGACGTAAACGAACCCCAGGTGATCGGAATTTTCGGAGCCCTGCACTACGGCGTCTCTCATAATCGTATGGTGGTTTTCGGACATTTCACCGCACATATCAATAAATCAGTTAATCAATCGATCAATCAAAAATTTGCCAATCAATAAGCCGTGATCAAAATTGTGCGGGTCTAACATAACGTTTTTTTTTTACCAGACAACGTATTTTCGGTGCATAACCCTTCGCAGCGCAGTGACGTAACGTGGCGTGATGTCGCAGCTGCGTGCGTTTAGGCAACGCATATAAAGTTCTGCTTGAGGCGCGCATATATAGGCGTCGTGATGGCGAAATCGTGATCCCCTGCTCGTGCCAGCTGCCTGCAGACGTGTTTTCGCAGCTGCGTTTATTTAACTCGCCGGCAATCGAGCGCTCAGTATGCGGCGTTAGCATTGGATCACCGTATACGTTCGCACTGACATGAACGAAACCGCCGCGCCATATTATAGTGGCGCGCGAAGTTTCTGACGTGGCGTTAATAGAGAGTTTTAGTACTGCGGAATGGTGCTACGTACGCATCACGCAAGCGCCTTGCGTTACGTGGCGTCGTTTGCCACTAATCGGCTTTTAGTACGCCGTAGTATCCGCGTACGTAACGAGCGTGAAGCGTGTTGCGCCATCTGGTAGATCGAAATAGAAGCACGTGTTGTTGACAGCCAATGTGAGCCAATCCAAGTGTTTAGCCAGATTATGGCCATATTTTAAGCCACAGAGCCGGTCGGTGTTTGCCTTCGATGCCGCCATTTTTGCAAAACGAAGTCTCGCGCTGTCGCGAACTTGTTCGAGAGCGGCGCGATCAGCTCATACGTACGCACGCACGCATCTCATGCGCGCGTACGTAGCGGCTGCGTACGTAACGCGATACGTGCGAGTTGCGGTCTGCGCATGCGCACTACGCAGAACGTGGCGTCCTTACGTACGCAACGCCGCCACGTACGCAGCGTACGCAGTACTAAAACTCTCTAATGTTGAAGAAGAAGATGTTTAATGAGAAGGAGGAGAGGTCGGCCTTGAAAGCGGGTTTCTGGCCTGCTACTCCACACGGGGGTAAGGGGAAGACGGAAATAAAGAGGAGAGTGTGATGAGGGGTGATTGTGGTATAGCACAATGAGTCACTGCACACAATGTCTCGTTTGGTGTAGTACACGCACAAAAAGTCTCTACATTATCAGATTCTCTAAAGACGTGAATCTAGAGACCTGTCTTGCTTAGAAATGTGAGCGGGCCCTTTAAACTGCGTTGAGCGTGATCCACACGTTCCCAAGCACCCAAAAGTTTCTCTTCAGAAAAGGGTCGGCCGGCATTCTAGCTCATCTGTGAGGCACTTGAGAGATTGTCTTTCAACTGCGTATATAAAGGGCACACGCACAGGATGTGAATAATAGTTTCTGGCGTGTTACACAAGTTGCAGTAGGAATTTCGTTCTTGTCCTATCATGCATAAGTATCTGTGCTCAGATTTGGGTGCACGTTAAAGAACCCCAGGTGGTCGAAATTTCCGGAGCCCTCCACTACGGCGTCTCTCATAATCATATGGTGGTTTTGGGACGTTAAACCCCACATATCAATCAATCAATGCAGAAGTATCGTCGCGTGTATGCAACACCCAGCCGCAGTCTGTGTAGGGCGTTAATGTGATCTGCACACCTGTGTTAGGTATCCGCGTGACTTTTGTCCAAACGCATAGACGTGTTACATTTAGCGACTTTTAACGATTTTACTGTCGCATTAAATCTTCCCATACGCGTGCGTTCGCCGATTTCCGGGGATGATTTCAACGGCTAAGTCACGCGGTTACGGTCGCACGTCACGCGTTGACTTTCGGAAAAAAGAGTTGATAACCCTACGACGTATACATGAGTCACAGGTGGATATGCCGAGTTCCGACATGGCCGAAAGTGCAGGTCTCAATCGTCTTCGCAGACATTTGGCGCTGTTTAATAGATAAGGGCAGGTCACGTACGTCGAATTCCGCCAATGTCCTATCGTGGAAGTTGGCATGAGTCGCGCGTGCATTATTTCCTTAACGATAATTATTCGCGAATCACAGGTCGGGTCACGTTTAACCGACTTCCCGACGATGTTTTGCTGCCGAAAGAGCCGAGGGCCATATGCGTTGCTGTGTCTGTAACTCAAGTGTGTATCACTTGTTGTCAGCCTTTCTGTAGTTAGCCTTTCAACAGTGTCGCCGAGTCAGCGAAAATGCCTTGTTTGTTTATAAGTGACACACGGCCACAGAGTTAAACTCTTGTTTCTCTTCCACTCGCTCGAGGTGGAGTGCTTCCGGGTTTCCGAATAATAAAAAAAGAAGAGTCTTATAAACAATACTAATCCATAGTTCATACACAAGTTAAAAGTTGTCTTGAATACGTTGATACTAGAGCATACCTGAAGGGCCGACTGCCTGTAAAGATAAATAATGAAAATTATTCGTATAAGCGTGTTGTAAAAACTGGTGGTTTTGTGGCGACTCTGGTGAGACAGCTCAGATCGTCGCGGCATCTGGCGGAGAGAATCTCAACCACGCGCTCTTTTTGACGTGGCCTCCGGGATCTGTTTCGGCAGCGCGACGAAGCACCGAGTTAACGCAAAAAGAATAGACCGGGGCAGGGTACACGGACGATGGGCATTCCACTACGATACACCTGAGTGTGGACTGTAAAAGTATCCCGCATTTCTATAGAGCACAGCTGTTAGGTGTCCGTTAACGTGAAGAGTGGCGTCGCCGGTGTTGGCTAAAGCCGTCGATGTAACCGACAGAAGAAGCGAGGACGAAATAGCGAACACAAAGTCTGTCGATATCACGAGCCACTGGTCTTCTTCCTCCGCCAGGCGCGCTGGCCAATCGGTCGGTGCTCGCGCGCGTTCTGGCACGTGCAGTCCGGCTGGCTTCGCTTGTCTTCGTGCGGTTTTGCCTGGGGAGCTATTGTCGCGGTGTCCACTTAGCGGATATGTCCATCTTCACTGTTGTCTCTCTATTTGCTCAGTATACTCGATAACGACTGGTGTAAAAATTCATGGCAGCAATAATATTGTATAAGTTCATTACATCGATATTCGCCATACCATACCCATCACAGGCGCAGATTCGCTGGCTTCCATATCTTCACAGTAACGAAAGAGACCGCAACATTTTTTAGGGGCGAAGCTCCTTAAGACGTGGGCTGTGCGTCCCCTGTATGTAGCCACCTCTCGTTTAGTTCTTGCAGTGTTCACTGGATGGCGGTACTTGTAGCTGACGATGAAAATATGCAAGATGTTATAAACTAGACGGCGGTACTTGTAGTTGATTATGAAAGATGCGAGATGTTATAAAATAGGAATGGAGCCACATACGACGCGTGTCATTACTGGAAGGCCATCGTTCGATTCAGTGCGGGTGACGTACGCTAGGGGGAGCGTTGTAATAAAATCGACTGGGCAGTATGTACCGAGGATTCATGGTTTACCAGGTTTAAGGCTCCGCAGCTTCGTCCAGTCATCATCATTCACTTTGTGGATATGGCGGCACTTTTCTAATTTTTTTTGCTCCTGTCATCCACTCAATAGACTTTACGAAATACTTGAAATGTTATTGCACCTCAGTTTGGGCTAAGGAGAGAAGAGGGGAGCAAAGAGGGTTGCATTGAGGTGATAATAACTTTAACCACAGTATTTGCAGGGCGCTTACTTGCTGCGTAGAACACGACAGTTTTTTTTTTCTTTAATCCGAAATGTTAATTCGCGCGCATACACTTCATGCGTTCGCACTTAGTGCGTCAACGGGGTGAAATGTAGCTACATCTTCCTGGAAACGCGCATTCGTCGTCACTGTGGGGCCATGCTGACTGTTTTTGCCTCGCTGGTTGGTATTCACTTCATGACGTCTCTGTGTGGGTTCTTTGCAGTACTTTGACCGATGCGCTCCTGTGTAGGAAGAAAGGAAGGTTGCTGCATTCGCTAACTACGTTGACGTTGTACTAACGGGTTCAAAAGGTGCGTTCTCTGGCGTGTTAGTGACCGCGCAGTTAGCGAGGGTGGCAGTTCGGTAACCGTTTGAGAAGGTGGCAACCTTCATGGTCGTGCAGGGAACGTATTATAACGCGGTCTACAACTGTACAGAAATTAAGAGATGATCGTAACAATACTAGTAATACTATCTGTGGTTTTGCGTCCCGGAACTATGCCATATGATTATGAGACACGCCGTATAGTGGAGGGCTCCGGAAATTTTGACGATCCGGTGTTCTTTAACGGGCACAGTGCAAGGGACTCTGTCCTTTTGCCTCCATCGAAAATGCTACCGCCGCGGCAGAAATTAAAAGAAGACGAGAATATGTACCGCTATGATGGGATTAGGTTATTTCGGGACATATCGCTCTAGTTTAATCAAGCATTCTAGAGAATCTCGTCCGTCTGCCCCGCCGCGGTGGTCGAGTGACTAAGGTACTCGGCTGCTGATCCGCAGGTCGCGGGATCCAATCCCGGCTGCGGCGGCTGCATTTTCGATGTAGGCGAAAATGCTGTAGGCTCGTGTGCTCAGATTTGGGTGCACGTAATAGAACCCCAGGTGGTCGAAATTTCCGGAGCCCTCCACTACGGCGTCTCTCATAATCATATGGTGGTTTTGGGACGTTAAACCCCACATATCAATCAATCTCGTGCGCCTCCAAATGATCCAGTCTCTTTATTGTTTGGGAGAATAGTCACTCAAAGATGCCTTCACCAATTTTCATAACCAACCACTTTTCGATCGTAATCTGCGTTATGTTGGTTAAACTCTTGTGATGAAAAAAATCCGTAATCTGGGGATGTGTGCTTGAATCGATGTTTTAAAAAAATGGATTTTTTTTTCTTCGAGGGTATACAACCGATTTCTTTTGCACTGACGTGTATGTGCTTTAACTTTGAATTTCAATCCTAGTGCGGCCCCGCCGTGGTGGTCTCGTGGCTAAGGTACTCGGCTGCTGACCCGCAGGTCGCGGGTTCGAATCCCGGCTGCTGCGGCTGCATTTCCGATGGAGGTGGAAATGTTGTAGGCCCGTGTGCTCAGATTTGGGTGCACGTTAAAGAACCCCAGGTGGTCTAAATTTTCGGAGCCCTCCACTACGGCGTCTCTCATAATCATATGGTGGTTTTGAGACGTTAAACCCCACAAATCAATCAATCAATCAATCCTCGTGCGAAATTGGTCGGGCAACACTGGCGCGCTCGCGAGCCATGACGTCATGATCTGCTTGCCGTGCGAGCGTCTCCATTCCGCCGAACCATTTGGTTCCGTCGTCTTCGACTGTTCGTGTAATCGAGCGGGGGCAACTTCGTTCAGCTTTGCATCGAAATTAAATTATCTGCACAGCGCCTAAACTTCGGTATCGAAGACGACGACTGGCGCTGCACGCAGCGCATGATGTCACACGTCATGGCAAAATGGCGGGTGGGTATACTCATATATATATACACATGCAAAATGTGAAAACTTCGGTGGGATTTGAACTCCCCCCCCCCCTCCCTTCCCAGACAACGCTCTAGGCCATAACCAATGTTCGTAAAAGAGTTATTCTTGCGAATGATGGAGCCTAACTATCCAGTGATGTGGCGAACAGTAAACTCAATTAGTGGGAAAATACGGTGATTCTTTTTTTTCTTTCCTTCTTAAGCGGATCGCAATTTCTTAATTACAGTTTGGCCAGTTTGTACATATCTGAACAGGGCGTACAGACGTAGTGACTAAATGAAGCATGCAGACACGGCGCTGTCTTCAGATAACAATCACAGACACAGGAATCAAAATTATTATCGCCTAATTGCGCATCCAAAGCAGCACCGCATTATCATACAGAAGATGAAAAGTTTGATGGCAAGGCGCAACCAGCGCGGCGGCATGTGAAAGATTCGCTGATCGCGTTTCGTACGAGATCGCTGATTGATTGATTGATTGATTGATTGATTGATTGATTGATTGATATGTGGGGTTTAACGTCCCAAAACCACTATATGATTATGAGAGACGCCGTAGTGTAGGGCTCCGGAAATTTCGACCGCCTGGGGGTTCTTTAACGTGCACCCAAATCTGAGCACACGGGCCTACAACATTTCCGCCTCCATCGGAAATGCAGCCGCCGCAGCCGGGATTCGAACCCGCGACCTGCGGGTCAGCAGCCGAGTACCTTAGCCACTAGACCACCGCGGCGGGGCTTCGTACGAGATCGCAATTGATTTCTTGTGCTCGCACTGTGCAAAAGACGTGTACGAAACATGTTAAAGACGTGTTAATGATATGTACAAAATAATTGTGTATGCCGCTTGCACGGCGGAACTCCGCATCATACGCGCCGACAACGTTCTCATTCACACCAGAAGCGCGTGTCTTCCGATTCCCGTGTTTGCGACTCGGGGATTTTCCCGCTCGGCGTTTCACACGATTGCGATAGCGGGGGCGGCGCGGTCTCGTGTTGCGTGACGTCAGCCGAACAGTCGCTCTCCTGCCACGCGGTGATTGGTTGGTGAAGCTCGCTGCCGAAGCTCGACGAATGTTGCGTATCGTCACGCGAGACTGCAATCGCTGTTTCCCAGTGTCGGTTTTGTTCGCCACCTCGTGGTTGCGCTGAGAGAGATGAGATAAGAGGGCTGCGATATAGAGAGTCGAGACAATAATATCTCATCGCTGAAGTGTTCGTATCGCCCGACAATTTCCTGATGTGGACGTTAAACTGAAAGCAAATATCTGCGTTTGCCCGTATACCAAGACTATACGACATTCCTACCTGAACTGGAATAATATGATAGCTATAAGTATAATTCGTGAAGTATTACGTCCCTTAATCACGATGTGATCATGATGCACGCCGCATTGGCGGGTTCCTGAAATTCTGGCATCCCGCCTGCTCTGAAATGCGACCACCGTGGTTGGCATCGAACCCCCGACCTTGGGGTCGTCGACCGAGCACCATAACGACTGTGCCGCAGAGGTGGACCGAAAAGTTTAAAGTCTTGATGAAGGGAGTTCGACCGCCCGTCGAACGTGTTTTTTTTTTTGTATCAAACTTAGAATTCTATTACGTAAAAAGCTTTACCGTTGATTGCTCACTAGCCCTCTACTCTCTGCTGTTGCAGAACCTCGTTCACACATTCCCGGTTCATACGGTTTACCGGTGCCAACGACGGCGATATCGTTATCAAGCGAGACTGTTTTCTCGGTTGGTTCGTTTTTCCTGCGTTTTCTGTCTTCTTCTCTTTTTTATTATTGCAGCGACTCTTCGACTATCCTGGGCCGTCGCCATCGTAGTAGCAGCAGTAATAGTATTAACAGTATTCGTAAACATACCATGACATGTGGGGTATAACGTCCCAAAACCACCGTATGATTATAAGAGACGTCGTATTGGAGGGCTCCAGAAATTTCGACCTCGTAAGGTTTTTTTAACGTGCACCTAAATCTGAGCACACGGGCCTACAGCATTTTCGCCTTCATCGAAATTGCAGCCGCTGCAGCTAGGATTCGATCCTGCGACCTGCGGGTCAGCAGCCGAGTACTTTAGCCACTAGATCACCGCGGCGGGGCTGGTAACATACGAATCGTTCTAATAGTATCGTATTTGCTCAAATTTGATTGGAGTTTCTTGCTTTAGAATTTTTGTTTTACTTACAGTCGAGCCTCACGTAACAGTCCAATGCAGAAATTTCGTTATCATCGTGGGCACATTAAAACGTCACTCCTTGCGATTACTGTCGAGTGAGTAATAAGGTAGTGTTAGGCATTAGGCTACAGGGTCACGTGACCAAAGGGGCAACTCGGGGTCAAAAAGATGTCGAAATGGTAAGGCTCGCAATACTATGAGTATGATCGTGGTGGTGGTGCTTTTCCTCAAATTAATAAACAATATGATAATGTTCCGGGAAACTTAAGATAAAAATGTAATGCCTGTCGAAAGAGGCGTTCACTTTGCTTTCCGAGTATAGGCACCCGGCAATGCAGTTTACGAGATCTGATGGTAGCGCCAGAACACACAGCCTAGCGAGTGGGCGCAGCAAAACCGAGTCTTCCAATACGTAACCTAGCTAGCGAGTAGACGCAGCAACACCGGACTTGCAAGTTGCACGTGCATATAATTTTCTTTTTTCAGTTGTGAACAGGGGTTCACAGTTGATTATGTAAGCGCCCAGGAAGCGTTTTTTGAAAACGCGGCAAAAAGGGAATCGACACTTCAGCGTCTCAATGTGTTCAGCGAGCGTTCTATTTTTTTTGGTATCCCTGGCGGTTGGTACCAACAATGCGGACGCGGCCCAAGAAGCTTCGTGGCGCCCTCTGGTCCACTGTCGGGTGCCTATTATCACTGCGTAGAACTGTTTCCTTCAAAAAACGTATGAACGAAGTTCATACCACTATGTGTGTAATACAGGTCTGGTCCACTGTCGGGTGCATTATCACTGCTTAGAACTGTTTCCTTCAAAAAACGTATGAACGAAGTTTATACCACTATGTGTGTAATACAGGGATGTCACTCGCGCTTTATAGCCACCCACACGTGCCTTCAAGCCGAATGTCGTTATTGAAAAAGAAGGTTTAGGCACGCCGCCTGGTATCGTCGACGCCGTGACATATATATTTTTTGTCAGCCGGAGGGCTCTGACGGCAAAACAGGAAACGTTCACGGAACGCCGGTGACATGCGGGTACACCAATCTGTTGTGCGTGTGTTGTACGTCGGCACGTGTGCGGGTATATAGCTTTTTGGAGGTC
This sequence comes from Rhipicephalus microplus, assembly GCF_043290135.1. Classification (NCBI taxonomy): domain Eukaryota; kingdom Metazoa; phylum Arthropoda; class Arachnida; order Ixodida; family Ixodidae; genus Rhipicephalus; species Rhipicephalus microplus. The sequence continues at coordinate 327,719 of NW_027464695.1, read as the reverse complement.
TGCGCGCGCAACCTAAAGGCCGTCGCCGCGCGTCATCGAATATGTGGCGCTGTGTAAACGTGCAACGCCCTCTTCCTTCCCCTCCCCCCCCCCCGGTGGCATATAGCCAAAAAGTTTGTTCGACAGGGATACATATAAAGTCATCAGATGAAGCATGTATGCGCTGCTGACGAAGGCCGGTTCCCGGCCGTAACGTTGGCAATAAAGCATGTTTTTTTTTTCATTTGCTCGTCCCCTTCATTTGATGACTTATAACTCGACCGAACCCAGGAAGACTTTCAAGAAATACCATATATATATATATATATATATATATATATATATATATATATATATATATATATATATATATATATATATATATATATATATATATATATATATATATATATAGTGTCAAGTAGATCCTCCGTGAGCGGTCACAACGTTGGCCTTCATCAGGAGCCTTCATCAATCCTGATGAAGGCCAGACTCTAGGCCGAAACGTCGAAATAAACCACGTTGTGACCGCTCACGGAGGATCTACTTGACTACTTCCCGCAGGTCGCGGAATTGAATCCCGGCCGTGGCGGCCGCATTTTCGATGCAAACGGAAACGCTTTAGGCCCGCGTGCATTAAATTTAGGTGCTCGTTAGGGAACCCCCGGGTGGTCGGAATTTCCAGAGCTCTCGTCATATGGTGGTTATGGGGCGTTAAGGCCCTAGAATTATTATATTATATAGACGCGTGGTGACCCGCCACGCCTTTCTTCCTTTTTTTTTCTTTTGTTACCCGGCGGCCATTGTTATTGAACGGTTGACGCGATACAAAATTGTTCAAATCCCGGCTGTGGCGGCTGCATTTCCGATGGAGGCGGAAACGCTGTAGGCCCGTGTGCTCAGATTCGTGCTCAGCACGTTAAAGAACCCCAGGTGGTCGAAATTTCCGGAGCCCTCCACTACGGCGTCTCTCATAATCATATGGCGGTTTTGGGACGTTAAACCCCACAAATCAATCAAGCGATACAACATTGAGCGTGATACGCAAATGACAGCTCGCAGCCCAAGAAGGTGGCGGGTAGGTATATAGGGCCTCTAGTTCGTAAGCTATATTTCCACGCCCCTTTCTCAAGTTTTGTTATCGCCCCACTACACGTGCAAGTGTGACGACACCCATTGACTACCGATATAATCGTAGAACCTTCCGATGCGATTAGGCGCACAACGTGAACATTACAGATTCTTCTGGAACTTATGGTTGCCGATAGCGATAACGCCGCAATATTCGACGGTGCATGTGTAAATGCCGCCGATGCGCGTGACCGCTTGTCAGTTGATCGACGGCATACGCTCTGTTCGCCGCTACCAGTTGATTGACATGTGGGGTATAACGTCCCAAAACCACCATATGATTATGAGAGACGCCATATCGGAGGGCTCCGGTAATTTTGACCACTTGGGATTCTTTAACGTGTGCCCAAGTCTGCGCACACGGGCCTACAACATTTCCGCCTCCTTCGGAAATGCAGCCGCCGCAGCCGGGATTTGAGCCCGCGACCTGCGTGTCAGCAGCCGAGTACCTTAGCCAGTAGACCACCGCGGTGTGCCTTGCGGCTACCAATGACAGTGTGTATTGCTGTATAGTCTGACCTTCAATTTCCCGGCCACAAGATCGGCCAAATAAGAAGTTTCTTCTTTAGAACGCCGACTGTTGCGTTCGTCGACGTCATGACCACGTGAAAATAGTTTATACGCGCAATCAAACTACCGCTACAAACACGTCATCGAAGCTGTAGCGCAATACACGTTCAGCCTCCCCCCCCCCCCATTAAAACCATATACCTCTTCCTGCTCTCCGAAGTATACTTTGTCTGCATTTGGGTTACGATAACAACATCTGGCGAGAGCTCTGATGACGGCGAATTTAAACCACATAACCGACACGAGTTGCACATAGAACGCTGCCAAGTGCGCTTCCACGAGAAAGAGAGGGGGGGTAGGGGTTGGTGTAGCACTCAGGAAAGCAACGATGCTATCGCTGAGAGAAAGAGAAATGGTGACGATTTGGCGGCGCGTAAACACACTCGCCTTGGTTGGTTGCGAAACTTTATTGAGGTCCTGCAAGGCGCGCGTCAGCGCGCAGCGGGCGTCTCCCACGTCGGGACCGTTAGGCCAAGCCTATCGGCCGCTCCGCGGGCCTGCTGGACGGCCCAAAGTTGGTCGGCCAGGAGGGAGCTGCGAAGGGCCGCCTCCCACCTGACCGATGTAGTGTTGGGGTTAGTGTACATTGCCTTGCACTCCCAGAGCATGTGCGCCAGCGTGGATACATCCCCACATTCGGGGCAAGCGTCATTGGGGAACACGTCAGGATAAATAGCGTGAAGGGATCTCAGGTTAGGGTACGTGTCGGTCTGCAGTAGTCTGAGCGTAAGGGCTTGTGGCCTATTAAGATTTGGATGAGGGAGTGGATATAGTCTCCGCGCGAGGTAAAAATATTTTGTTATTTCGTTGTACGTGGCAGGCGCGTCCCTGTTTTCCGCAACCCCGTTGGCCCCGAATCGTTGCCCGGAACCCGCGCGGTCGGTAAGTGCGCGCGCGGCCTCGTGGGCAGACTCGTTGAGGTTGGGGGGAGCGCCTTGGACCTGTCCAACATGTGCAGGAAACCAAATCAGTACGTGGTGCTTGATGCCGTCGCGGCCACCACTTTGGAGCACGCGCAGGGCTTTCTTGGAGATTACACCGCGCTCGAAAGCGCGAATAGCTGACCTAGAGTCACTATAGATGACCTCCCTCTCACCTTCCAGGATGGCCAGGGCGATGGCCACTTGCTCGGCAACCGCCGGATCGTCAGTGTGAACCGATGCGCAGTTGGTGATTTGTTGTTTGGAGTCGACGACGACTGCGGAGAAGGCGCAGCTCCCACGGTACGCGGCCGCGTCGACAAAGCTGACGCCGTGCTCCTCACTGTGAATCTGCTTGAGAAGAGTGGCAGCTCTAGCCCGTCGCCTACCACGATTGTGCTCGGGATGGACATTCCTCGGTATCGGTGCCACGGTGATGAGGTCGCGAATCTCACGGGGCACCTGTCTCATCTTCTCGTCCACTTCAGCCGGAGAGTGACCGAGCTCTCGGAGTATATGTCTGCCGGTCTGGGAGCTCGAAAGGCGCGCGAGCTGGGCCCGCTCCTGCGATTCGGCAATCTCCTCCAACGTATTGTGTACTCCGAGCTGGAGCAGGCGCTCGGTGCGCGTCCTGATCGGGATACCGAGGGCCCGCTTGGTAATCTTTCTGAGCAAGACGTTGATCTTGTCACGCTCGGCACGCTGCCAATTGTGCATGGCCGCGACATATGAAAAGTGGCAGAGCACAAAGGCATTGACCAGGCGGATTAGGTTGTCTTCCTTGAGGCCTTGGTAGCGGTTGGCCACCCGCCGAACCAGCCGAACCGCGTTATCCGTCTTGGCGGCGAGCTTGAGTATAGTCTTGCCGTTGGAACCATTGGACTCGATGGTCATGCCGAGGACCCGAATGGAGTCAACTCTGGGTATTGCACTGCCATCTCCGGTGTAGAGCTTGATATCACTCTTCGAGATCGGCTGCCAGTTTTTGGGCTTGGGCCCTCGCCTTGTGGGTTGGTAAAGGAGAAGCTCGGACTTGCTTGGGGAACACCTCAGGCCTGTGGGACGGAGGTAATCTTCCGTGGTGTCTATGGCCTCCTGCAGGGAGCGCTGAACTTGCCCGTCACTGCCACCTGTGCACCAAATGGTAATATCGTCCGCGTAAATTGTGTGGTTAATGCCTTCGATACATGAGAGCCTCTTGGACAACCCGACCATGACAAGATTGAACAGGGTGGGCGATAGCACTGACCCTTGTGGCGTGCCGCGCGATCCCAGCTCGATCTCCTCGGAGACAAGGTCTCCCACACTGAGGGTGGCTCTCCTACGGGTCAAGAACGAGTTGACATATTTGTAGAATCTGACTCCAAGGCCGAGCTCAGCAATCGACCGCAACACGAAAGAGTGAGCAACATTGTCGAAGGCTTTCTCTAAATCGAGGCCGAGAATGGCCCGCATGTCTCGAGTGTTGCAGTCGATGACTTGGTGCTTGAGCAGCTTCATAGCGTCTTGCGTCGAAAGCTTGGCCCGAAAGCCAATCATGGTGTACGGGTAGAGCCCATTGTCTTCCAGGTACCGAGTCAACCTATTGAGGACCACATGCTCGGCTACCTTTCCCACGCAGGATGTGAGCGAAATGGGGCGCATGTTGTCCAAGTTGGGTGACCTCCCCGGCTTAGGAATGAGCACGGTGCGCGCGACCTTCCACGGGTCGGGGACCTCGCCGCTCTTCCATGCCTCGTTGATGATCTCGGTGAGGTAGTCGATTGATCGGTCGTCCAGGTTGCGCAGGGTCTTATTAGTTATGCCATCGGGGCCCGCGGCAGACCTCCCATTGAGCGCGTAAAGCGCCTGCCGAACCTCTTCGTGGCATATCTCGGCGTCCAGTTCAGTGTTGGCCGGTCCTGAGTACTCGGGGTACGTTGTTGCGGGGTTCGAGTCGACAGGGAGGTACTTTTGCACCAGCTGCTTCAAAACCTCCTCTTCTGAAGAGGACTGCTTGGCTTCGTGCATGGTTCGCGCTAATACGTTCCGCTGGTTAGTTTTGGTGTTAGTCTCGCTGAGCAGGTGCTTGAGCAGGTTCCATGTCTTGCCATTACGCATCTGGCCATCTACCGAGTTGCACACCTCGTCTCACTGCTGCTTGGAGAGCACGCGACAGTGCTCCTCGATGGTCTTGTTTAGGTCGGAGATTTTCTTGCGCAACCTGCGATTGAGGCGCTGGCCTATCCAGCGGGCGAGAAGTGACTGCTTGGCCTCTAGCAGGTGGGCAAGGCGGCTATCCATTTTTTCAACCGGAAGGTCAGTACTAATATTCTTGGTGGTACTTATGACGTCCTCTCTGAGCTGGCTAATCCACTCCTGTAGGCTTGGCCTGGTTGCAGGTAGGGGTCGGTCGTTGCGGACTTTGCGAAACTGGTCCCAGTTTGTCCAAGAAAACTCCCGTGCCCTCTTTCGGACCATTAAAAACTGCGTCACCAGGACGTAATGGTCGCTACCTAAGTCAATGTTTGAGTTGGCCCACTGTACATCGGGGAGATTCTTGACGAAGGTCAGGTCGGGAGTGGAGTCTCTGCAGGATGAGGTGCCCAACCGAGTTGGAAAGGCCTTGTCGGTGATTAGAGTCAGGTCCATGTCCGTCGCGTTCTGCCACCGTTCCGCGCCCTTGCTGGTATTGTACGGGTAGCCCCAAGTGTGGTGCGGAGCATTAAAATCGCCCGCCACAACCAGGGGGTTGGGACCTGCCAAGTTGACGGCCTTCTTTATGAGGGCCCTGAAGCGCTGCCGTCGGTCCTTAGGACTACTGTACACGTTGAGAAAAAAGATGCTGCTTCGGTCCGAGCTGCGCGGCAGAATCTCGGTCATGACATATTCGGCGCTGCTGGTGGCCATTTTGAGGTCGTGACAGATGTGTGTGAGCTTGTTACTGACCAAGGTGCAGACGCCCCGGCCATCGGAATAACACGAGGCGGGCTTGTAACCAGTCAGTGTGACGTTTGGAGTTAATGTTTCCTGAAGCAGAATGACGAGGGGTTTTTCGCTAGAGCATCGAATGTACTGCGGCAAGTACGCCTTTTTACTAGGGAAGCCCCTGCAGTTCCATTGCCAAATAAGAAACGTCTCACTTGGCTTGGCCATCTTGGTGCTTTTGTGGGCTGGTGCTGCCCTCAGATTGGCTAAGAATAGCGTGGACGATGGGGCCCGTAGCGCCGGGCTGGGGTTGTACGACGGCGGTTGCACACTCGCCTTGTTAAAATGTTTTTCGCATCTTTCAATTTGTTGTGCGTATGTGCTTTGTAAAACGCATATTTGTTAGCATGTGTGTGCGCGCAACAGACGCGCGTAGGCGTTTCCCTCTACACCTCTCACAAAGCGCGTATACTTGCTCTAGCATGCGCGTTCAGGCTCGTCTAGGTGGCGCTGCTGATAATTGTCGGGGTCCATTGTTCCGAAATCGCGATACGATTTTGAGATATATAAACATCTGGTGTTTTGAGTCCCGAAACTACGACAAGATTATGCAGAGACGCCGTTAGTGAAGGGCTCCGAGAATTTCTACGATCTATAGTGTTCTTTAACGTGCACTGACCGCATATGCAGTCCACGGACCTGTCGCGGCCGCAATCGAACCCGTCACTTTCGGTTCAGCAGCCGAGCACCGTGGCGCCACTGCTCCACCGAATGAAGGAAGGAAGGAAAATAGAGGGAAAAGAAAGGCAGGGAGGTTAACCAGCCTATAGGCAGCCGGTTTGCTACCCTGCGCATGGGAGAGGGATGGGGGAGATGAAAGAGAGCAGAGAGGGAAGAGAGAAACAGCACATTCGGCAGCACACGCGCGCACACTCAGTCATAGTCCAGTCTTGTCTTTCGCGGTGTGTGACACTGCTGTTACAGTCGCTTGTTCAAGTCGGTGTCGCGTAGGAATTTCAACAGAGCTTTCGTCGCCTTCTGTTGCAATGTCTTCTCTCGGGCACTTGACAGAATAGTGTCCACAGACATTCGGCTGTTGTCGATGCGCGCAAAAGCGGACGCCAGTGACTGTCTCTGGATTTCATACAACGGACAGTCCCACAGGATGTGGTGTAGCGTCTCTTCGGAATGACAGGCATCGCAGAGAGCGTTGTCGGCCATTCCTATGACAAAGGAATAAGATTTTGTAAATGCCACTCCTAGCCATAAGCGATGAAGAAGGGTGGCTTCTCTTCGGTCGAGTCCAGTGGGCGTGCGGAGAGCCATCAAAGAGCACAGGTGGTGTTGACGATTCGTATCGATGCTTGGTGGGCACCATAGTGAAAACGTGATTTCACGCGCAAGTCGCCGAGGTGGACGATATGGTTACGAGAGACGCCGCAGGCACCCGACAGTGGACCAGAGGGCGCCACGAAGTTTCTTGGGCTGCCTCCGCAATGTTGGTACCGACCGCCAGGGATACCAAGAAAATGGAACGCTCGCTGAACCCATTGAGACGCTGAAGTGTCGATTCCCTTTTTGACGCGTTTTCAAAGAACGCTTCTTGGGCGCTTACATAATCAGCTGTGAACCCCTGCTCACAATCAAAAAAAGAAAATAATATGCACGTGAAACTTCCAAGTTCGGTGTTTCTGCGTCTATTCGCTAGGTTGAGATCTCGTAAACTGCATGAGATCTCGTAAACTGCACGAGATCTCGTAAACTGCATTGCCGGGTGCCTATACATGATTTTCTTTTCGGCTGATGGGGGCCGCCATCTTGGGCTGATAAGCGCTTGTTTTGCAGATTTTTTTTATGTCACAGTATAAAATTATCGCGGTCATGGAACGTTGAATGTGCCGTCAATGCCATTTCGCGCGTGTGAGTTGACCGTAGCACTGTTTGTTTATTTGATACGAATACTAAACGTTATCAGTCCAAGATGGCCGCGCTTGAGCGCGTTTGGAAAATGGTGTGCAGTGCTCCGAAAATTCCACCACCTGGGGTCGTTTAAGATGCCCCTAAAGCTGAATAGACAGGTGTGAGGGATTTTGACCTCCTTCCAAAAAACAGCCACCACGGCCGAGATTCGACCCGCGATCGGGTTAGCCGTGGAGTGTCATAACCATACTCTTAACCATATCCGGTTAAATGCTGGCTATATCCAAAAAACCAGGCGAAATATGTCTCGTTTCTTGGCTATATGCGGTACCTTAAGCGGGACGTAATTGAGAGCGCACTATAGTGATCACCGCAGCGGTTAGAGTGAAGGCGAAGAAGAAGAAGAAGACAAAGACGAAGACGACGAAGAAGAAGACGACGAAGAAGACGACGACGACGACGACGACGACGACGACGACGACGAAGAAGAAGAAGAAGAAGGAGGAGGAGGAGGAGGAGGAGGAGGAGGAGGATGAGGAGGAGGAGGAAACAGAGAGGGACTTGTGGAAGATGGGAATGCTTACGAAATCGTCACTGGAGGCCTACCGAACTTTCAAGCAGGAAATTGCAAGGGAAAAGATCTATGATAATTCTCGGGGTAGTTCTCTCCTGTTCGAGGCCAGAGCGGGAGTATGGCGGACCGAGCCAAATACGAAGGCACAGATACGGTGTGTAGTGCATTTGGAGAGGAGGAGGAAGTGGCTGAACATTTGATAATGTTCTGTAAAGAGCTCCATCCTATAGTCCAAGGTAATGGCGCGGAAGTTTTCAAAGCATTGAGGTTTGGGGACAGTGAAGGCATAGTAGACTTTAAATGGGTAGAAATAACCAGTAGGAGGCTAACTGATTGATGGCTACAATCAAACAGCACATAGTGATATTACTTGACTTTACGGCTAGGTGGCGTGAGCCGCCGCCCGATCTAAAGGGCGCAGCCGGATACACTGAATAATGAAAGGTGTGGAGAGGGGGGTCGTACGAGGGAGCAATTAACGGGTGCAGTGCCCGGCCGTGCGCACACACGCGCGCGCTTGCTTGTTTGCCGCACGTCTCTTTCACGACCGGAGAACGATTTCATGCAAAGAGAGGAAAACAAAATAAAGCCACCCACGATCTGCTGTTTGCGACATCGGTTGAGAAGGAAGTGTGTAAGGTAGGGAAAAAAACAGTATCGAATAAAAAATACAGTCCGCATTGCGCGCCACGTGGCAAATATAGCGTCGCGTTGCGAAATGGCGAAGGTCGTCCTGAAATGTAAACAGTGTAATGAAACTGTCACGGGGTATACATACGGGCAACCCTGCGCAACAAGGGGCGCGGTCGCCACGTGCTGCCCGTGTACTTCGCCGTCGACTGCTGCGGAGCGGAGCAGGCGCCTCTGTCGACCCCGCCGCTACAGCCACCGTTGGTGCCGACGGAGTCCTTACGTCACGTAAACAGCCGACGTAAATAGCGGGACGGCTCAGTGCTCTCCCATAGTTGAGTACGAAGCACTCGAAGTCGTTAAACATTTTCTTCTAAACACAGCTTTACGTTGTCTCCATTCCACACGTAAACACACGTGTGCACATATATAGGTGAAACGTGTGTATTGTAAGCGCTTGTTACTTCGTGTTAACGTTCTGTTTGCGTATACATAACTATTTTTTTCATTCCTGATTGTCATTTTCGTGCTTTAGGACTTTGGCAGGGCCTATTGAATAAATAAGTCTCTTTGCGTTGCCTCATACTGTTATTGGCTTCCGCCTTCAGTGTGTACGCCGATATTCATTTCTTGGTTTATTGTTACCATTGTTAAGTCCACTTACCTTGAGATGAAGCGGCAGGATATACAGGATGTGAGAAGGAAGTACTAGGGTGTAGACATCCGCCTCCAGGGTTTTTTCCGGCAGTCCCGGGAGAGGGGGGGAGGGTATTGGTGTTGTCGCGTGCCTGCCAACAGCTTGCCCTTACGCCACGGGTATATTAAAAGGTTGACGCAGCGAGCATTGCATTGGAAGATGATCGTCGACAGCTGAAACTTTTTGGGGCACAAAGATAATATGGTTGGTAAAAGGACGAATTGTGTTGGGGACATCTTAGTCGAAATCGGGATGAAGAAATGGACATTGGGCTGGACACATAGCTCGTAGACAAGATAACTGCTGGTCATTGAAGGTTAACAGAATGGTTTCCAAGAGAAGCCAAACGTGCAAGGCGGGAGACAGGAAGTTAGGTGGGTCGATGAAATTAAGGAGTTTTGCCGGTATAACGTGGCAGCAGCAAGCACAGAACGGGGTTGACCCGCCGCGGTGGTCTATAGTGACTATAAGGCATTCTGCTGCTGACCAGCAGGTCGCGGGATCGAATCACAGTCGCGGCGGCTGCAGTTTTGGATGGATGCCAAAATGCTCGAGATGCGTGTGCCTAGATTTAGGTGCACGTTAAAGAGGCCCTGAAACACTTTTTCAGGTAACCATGCAATGAATTCACCGGAAGAGATTATTGCCTCACGAATTGAATGCCGCAAAAATTTTAAGAATCCGTCGAGTGCGAGTGGAGTTACAAAGGTTCGTCGCATGCTGCAATTGTAATCTCTCTTCTCTTGTCCCTACGAAAGCGCTGAAAGCTAAGCAGGGAGGGATGGGAGTGGCAAACAAAACGCGTCACCATCGACTCGTGACCTTGAGCAATTTTCTTTGCTCTTTTTTCTTCGAATGCGTGTCTTTATCAGTGTGATCGCGCACGCGTGAACAAGTAGCGGCCTCCCGCGGCTATCACTGTAACGAGCGAGCGCGCCACGTTCAAGTAAGGCAATGGCTGATAGATGGGCTTGCTACGTGTGATGTTTGGGCATATTCCGTGTCGAGAGAAGAGGAAGCAATTTTTAGCTCACTTTGGGAATTTTTTGCGAATTCCAGGCCGCGTGCTACACGCTATAATATTTGGCTCGCGTGTTGTCGGGAGCCTCTACTACCTCTCGGCAGCGTTTTTTTGACCATGCCCAAAAAGTGTTGCAGGGCCCCTTTAAATGAACCACAGGTGGTCGAAATTTCCGGACGCTGAAACGCTCTTTCCGCGAGGGTAATCCAATCACACAAAGGCTGGAAGATGTCAAGCAAACTGTTGAACTATCATTATTGCCGTTGTTAGTTACTCCGCGTTATCACAAGGCCATCCCTCATGTAAAGTCCCGAAGAAAAAGGGGCCCCGCCGCGGTGGTCTAGTGGCTAAGATACTCGGCTGCGGACCCGCAGGTCGCGGGATCGAATCCCGGCTGCGGCGGCTGCATTTCTGATGGAGGGGGAAATGTTGTAGGCCCGTGTGCTCAGATTTGGGTGCACGTTAAAGAACCCCAGGCGGTTGAAATTTCCGGAGCCCTCCACTACGGCATCTCTCATAATCATGTATCGTGGTTTCGGGACGTTAAACCCCACATATCAATCAATCAATCGAAGAAAGAAGGGCTGAGTGTATTTACTTTAAGAAGAAAACATGCCCGGAGCTCTCAAAGAATGATGTAGCGAACGTTGTTTTGGGCGCTAGTTTTTGCTTTCACTTTTTTTTATTTTTTCAAAGTTCGGTAAAAGCGTATTTTCTCCTCTAGCTTTATTAGAGTGGGCTGCTATTGCGTGTAGGGGAAATTCGTATTTGCTCTGTCGAGGTTGTTAGCCGAGTCGGGAATGTTCTCGGAGAGCCGCGTTTTTTCTGCCCACGTTGCGTCACTGGGGTCCCCCCCCTCCCCGAAAGAAGAAAAGGTCGTGAGGGTTGTTCGCGAGGTACCATTGGCGCGTTCATTTTTTTTTTTCTTTCTTGTCGGTAATTGACCCTGAGTCTCTTGGAAGACCGCTGATTCGGCTGACCGTATGTAAGGCCTTGCGCGAGGATTCCCACGATGCGCTTTCCGGTGGAGCGAATACCTCCTTCTCTTATTGAAAACTTTTAAACATGTATTGTAGCTGTATTTTACGTTTCGACGGGTATTTTGTGAAGTTTGAAGCACTTATGAGGCACGTATAAGTGGAGTGTCGTTAGCAGTCGTGTAGGTTGGAACTGTTCTGTATAAGTTAGATATTTTTCTGTGATCTGTATCTGTGTATAAGTTAGATGTTTTTTTTTCCAACATATTCGGTATGGAGCTGATATGTCGTTTAACGATTGTATAACTAAGTCTCCTGTCTGTACATTTATGTATGTACATTTATGTACGCTGCATGGATCCACGCTAGTATTCCGCTATGGATGGAGATGTTTCCAGCAAGTTTTTGTTTTACTGTATTGCATTCGATCAAGCCCATCCTCCTTGGCTACGTCAATGGGGCATTTCTTCTACATCATATGCTTTCGAGATGTGATTTTTAGGTATTCACTTTGGGGTTTAGGACTAAAAGCAACTCCCTTTTAAGGGTGTACTTTTGAAATGATTCTCTGGACGTACCTTCAGGGCATACCATTTAAGGAGTGTTCATCCGAAACATTCCTTCAGGGGTGCTTTAGGAATACCCCGCCTGAACATTGTATTTTCTGACACCTTCTTCAATGGTATTATTAGGGAGTCGCAATTTCCGGAGCCTTTCGTTATACGGCGTTCCTCGTAATCGAATCGTATAATTTCGGAGCGTAAAACCCCAACACTTATCCACGGGGTCCGGCTACGATATGTGACCCCGTTTTGTTTTGTTTTTCTGTTTTTGTTTTTTCTAACCGACGAACACGGTGACCTCGGCACGAGTGGCCATCGCGGAATACGTCGTTGCCTTCGTGATTAGCGTTCCGTTCCCGACGCTGACGAGGCGGGAGATACACGCAAGCAGGCCCTCTCTGTTGGTTGCAAAGCCGGCTGCGTATACGTGCGTCGCCGTCGCGCCGGCACACGCGCATTGCAGCCCGATTTCGGACGGGGCGCCCCGAGATAGGAAGTGTGTATACGCTAACAGGAACGGGGAGCGCCCGTCGCTTCGGTGACAGCGCTCGCTCTATACGCAATGAGGCAGGAGCTGTTACACGAACGCGTGATATGTCTTTAGAAGCCGGAGGAAAAGGAAAATCCCGCCGCTTTGCTAACTGTTGCGCAAGGCAGAGGCTGTTGTTGACGACGGCCGGCAGTGTGGTCACGTTGCTTTTTTGGTGCTCCCGCGTTGCATAATTGAAAAGGGGCGGGACGATAGTTATAGCACCAGAACAAAAGGACGACACAGAGACAAGAAGGACACTTTTTGTCTCTGTGTCGTCGTTTTGTTCTCGCGCTATAACAATCGTCGTGTCATACCAACTAGCCCAAGCTGCCACACTTCTACGAAAAGGGTGGGCGGGGACTGGACGCTTAGCTCCTCCTTCGGTGCGTTGCTTCCCTGCAGGGCAGAGGAGATTGGCGGGAAACCGTTGGCGTCTTTCGTTTTAAATGTTTCTGGTAGGTTGCCTGACGAAAGAAAAAAAAGTACGCCTATCGAATAAATGTTTAAAAAGAAAAAAAAAGTTTCATAAGGAAGCTTACCTGTTCTCTAGGTGGGGGGTTATACAGCTGTCTCGCCTCCGTACCTGCGCATACGTGGAATTGTGTCAAGGTAATTTTTGGGCCTGCGTTGACAGGTAGCCTTGAGGTGAAGCATGGCACACAATTCAGTCGTTGAAATTGGGTGGTCCTGTGGTTACGAATTCGGACAGCCAGCGTTTCACAGTACTGGCTTTGTAAGTTTTTAAGCGTTAGGTTAAATTGTTTAGAAACCGGTTTTGCGGCTTGAATCACCTCGTTAAGCAAAGTGGCTGCTAAAGACCCCGCGAGAGACAGCACACTGTTCCAATCCGGATATATGATTCGGAATAATTGAACAGCGTGAACTGACAACGCACGAACAGAAAATCAAACGTGAGACGAAGAAACTCCTTTCGAAGGTGCTAGTAGATCAAGGAAAACGTGGTAATTAGACTGAGCTTGCTCCATCTTGATACCTTTCGAGCTCTTACGCAATGTTTCTCTTGTTGCATGAAAGATGTATCACCATCTCACCGTGTTGCTGCACCGTTCTGCCGGCTCACCTAACCGCCTATCGTTCCATCCAATCGTATGCAAATGTTTCCGTCATATATTGTATTGTATATGTGTTCTGACCTGCCAAGTGGGAATTCGTGCTTTTGCTATCATGCCACTTCTTATATTCATTGTGTCGTATGTTAGACGCTGTTTATGCTGTGACTTTGGCATGATTGCTTTTGCAATCATGCCACTTCTTATATTCATCATGTCGTATGTTAGACGCTGTTTATGCTGTGACGAAGGACCTCCCATTGCCATACCATCGTATCCTAATACCATCCCATGGTATTTTCGACACTATATCTGTCCTATCCCCAGGTGGTCGAAATTATCGGAGCCCTCCACTACGGCGTCTCTCATAATCATATGGTGATTTTGAAACGTTAACCCCCACATATCAATCAATATCTGTTCTGTGGAGAAGGCACTATCTTATTGCGATCTTATCGTAATGGAGACACGATCTGTACTATTGTAGATCCATTCTAGTATCGCCACATCATGCTTTAAATTCGACCTCCCCTAAGAAGGGTTTCATTTTATTGCCGTACTATCGTGTACTGGTTCCGTCATGAAACACTTTAGATCTGACCTGCGAAGAAGGGCGCGATCCTTTGTGGGGGCTGTACACAGCAGCCAATGTCGCTTCTCCGTGGCGCACGCAAGGTTTGGTGGTTTGCCAGACGATGCGCCGTTATCTGGCTCGTTGCTGGCTTGGCGTTTCGGTCGTTCGTCGAGCACTCAACTATCGCGCAGCTGTTATCGCAGGGAAATCGAAGTTGCAAAGTGCAGGCGATCTGATGTCTTCAAAAAAAAAAAAAAACAGCACAAGCACGGACAGCGGACAAAAAGAGGCGATTGGTAACAGCGAAAGAAATGCTTTATTACCACCCCTCATCACCTTCGACTGCTTTGGTATCCAATGTGAATAAAAAATGCTGGTGTATTGTGCGAGAAAGTGGGGTAGGTTTCCTCGAAACCTCGCACGCTATAGTGTATTGCCAGAGCGTCCCTCCTAATGATGATGCATTCATATTTACCGCGATCGTGTGCCCGCGAAGGTGACTGCATATAGGAAGATTACCCTGTCTGTAAATGTATTACATTTTGCGGATCACCCGGTTACCGTAATGGAGGGTGGTAGTATACACTGGTGGCGGCATCCTGCGACAGCTAGCGCAAGTAGAACGCTAGTGAAACATTTTTTTAAAAATAAAGAACTTTACGTGGCTAGCAAAGTCACATTAGAATCTGTCTGTCTGTCTGTCTGTCTGTCTGTCTGTCTGTCTGTCTGTCTGTCTGTTTATCTATCCATCTATCTATCTATCTACCTATCTATCTATCTATCTATCTATCTATCTATCTATCTATCTATCTATCTATCTATCTATCTATCTATCTGTCTGTTTCTCTATCTATCTACCTATCTGTCTGTTTCTCTATCTATCTACCTATCTTTCTATCCTTCTATCTATCTATCTATCTATCTATCTATCTATCTATCTAACTATCTATCTATCTATCTATCTATCCACACACACTCACACGTCGATGGCAATATGGCGTCGACAAGATATGAATGACTGCCGAGTTGTGAAGTGCTTCTGTGAACGCATTAATCAGAGGAGAATACGTAGGCCTTTCTCGACTGTCGTCGACACATCATTGTCGGATTGCATAACGCGCAGTCCTTGTGTCTTTGCTATGTACACGTGCGTGCGCATACGTATGTGATGACCCCCTGAAGTGCGTGAATTTGCTGTTGTGATAACAGTCTTCTGATATCAGCTTCTAGGTTTTAGAAGCTTGTCAGCGCGAGCCTCAATGACGATCAATTTTAAAGCTACCAATCGGTGTTGCAACTTGTCGTACTGCGCAGAAGCACACATGCCCTAGCGTACACCAGTTGGATGTACCAGAGTGGGACACAAAGTTAAGCCGGACCACGCGACGCAGTCTAGAAACTTATCGCCGATGTTAGCGACATATTACATCGATAATCATTAGCCAATCCTTCTACAGTTTCGTGTATTCGATCTCAATCCACTCGATACCATCACGTATAGACAGTTGGTACATGGTCTTCCTTTCACTTTCTCTCTCTTCTTTGTGTTTCTTGGTGCCTACGTGCGAGGATGCGGTGTACGTTCAGTGCCTTGCTGCTAGCTTACCGCAAGAACACGTTGCAAGTTCCGCGTTTGTCGTCATCCTCTTAGATATGCATATGGGTGCGTGTCTCCATTGCAAGCGCACATGCGACGGGCGTTATGTAACGGGTGTGTCACTTATCGTTGGAAGCTGCCGGGGAGCGGCTAACTAGATCGTTCCTTCCGTGCACGCCAGGAAGTGAGCTTGACGTGGGGGCACGGCTCAGGTTGCATTGCAGGCGGCGGAGGTGACGCAATCTTCCCGACGCCATCTCTATCTCTTCATTTGTTTTTTAAAGGCGTTCGCGATTGTGAGGCAGGGACGTAGTGGCAAACTGCGGTTTGATTTTGACCACCGGAAATTCCCTTAAAGGGCCCACTCATCAGGCTCCCAAAATACAAAAAAAGAGCGCAATATACTTTCCTGCTCGCTGGATTCCGTGCAGACCGGTTGTGCCCTCGCGATCTCCGACGACAGCGCAGCTCTGACCGACTGGATTAGCCCTACGCCACCTCCATTCGCCGACTAGAGCTCTCGCCGAGTGGTGCCCCGTCCTCGGACTCCTGCAGCCGTGTCCATCTTTCCTGTCTTCTCCTTACCTCCGTCGCTCCCTGTCCCTGCGTCTCGCTCTCTCCTTCTTCTCTTTCTATCTTTTAATCCTATCCTTTTTTTTCCTTCTCTACCCCCATGCCTCGTGAGCTACTGTTGAGGTGTCCTCCCCCTGAGAGACAGTTACGGGGTTCACTTTTCTCTTCTTTTCATTTATAGTCACTTCCCTCCCTTTTCTCGTCCTTCCTGGCGCACTACTGTGACGTAGACAGTAGTTCCCGTGACGTGTACCACGTACATGCTCTCGATTCATTGATATATGCGAAATATAACATGTAATTTGTCTCCTGCACTGCTTTGCCATGTAGCCGCCCATCCGTTCTTTGTCTCGCATGAATGTCAGGCACAGTAATCCGATCAAACTTCATTTTTTATGTTAACAACTGCGCAGGCGGCGATAGCAGCGTGCAGCCGAGAAGAGCGAGTCCTGATAGGCTCTAGCGCTTAGTGCTGATATTGCTCACGTGTGTTCCAGAACTAAGGGGCGAGGAGGATGCATCGTGTGCATGAAGGAGAGGAGAAAGTCACCCCTTCGTCTTTAAACGCGGGGTGGTGAGTGACCCTTTAAAGACGAACTGACGCGGTCTTAAGGCACCCAAACATTTCATTGTGGTGCAGCCCCACGGCAATGGACATTATCGTGGCAAGTCGACGCTGTTCACTGGGTTTGCGAAGTCTGCGTCCTGCGTGCAGCCTGAATCGCAGAAATCGCAGTCGGACTCTTCAGATGACCATTCACTTGTCGCTGTTTATGTTATCCACGTCTACGACTGACGGCTAACTGACAGCTGTTGCTAGCACGTGGCGAGTTGCAGTCTTCTCGTGACGTCAGAACTGTGTGGACACGTCACTGCGAAGCCACCCTCTCGATATTGAAACCGAACTATCTATTTCAAGGCAGCTGCATTGTAAATATATTCAACGCATTCCCAAGCGGTACGACACTCCTATAGGGGCCAAGAGCCTTAAAGCGTAGGCTTGTCAGCCGTCGTTGTCTGTCGTAGCCACCCTTAGTACGCTAACTGTTCACTAAGTGGCGCTGGCATAGTTCGAGATGTTTTGATAAGCGGACGGACGGAAGGATGGACAGACAGACAGACAGACAGACTGACTGACTGACTGACTGACTGACTGACTGACTGACTGACTGACTGACTGACTGACTGACTGACTGACTGACTGACTGACTGACTGACTGACAGACACTGACTGACTGACTGACTGACTGACTGACTGACTGACTGACTGACTGAGATAGATAGATAGATAGATAGATAGATAGATAGATAGATAGATAGATAGATAGATAGATAGATAGATAGATAGATAGATAGATAGATAGATAGATAGATAGATAGATAGATAGATAGATAGATAGATAGATAGATAGATAGATAGAACAATGGCGAGCTTTATTGGTTAAACGACGGTGTTGACTCATTTCCGCTGGTGTATCAGTGAATCCCCTGTTACCACAGCAACTTGCTCAAATGGATCTTAATCCTGTAGTGCTCTCGCATATACATAAACAGCATAATTTGCATCTGCGTGACGTGTATTTACGTTTTATTTTTCGTTTTTTTTCCCTCTCCTGTGGTGCAGACTCTACACGTGCCTCTGTCCATGAAGTACAACTGCCCGAGCCAATCAACGTGGAAGCTGGCCGTGACGTCACTGCTCACCGTGCTACGCGTCGGCTTGCCAATCGCGCACAACAATGGTCAGTTTTCGCTCACCTGCTTTTTAAACGGCGTGTTATGTTTCGACGGCTTTCACGGTGATTGATGCGTGGAGTTGTGGTGGTGATACGTCCCGAAACCACCGTATGATTGTGAGAGACGCCGTAGTGGAGGGCTCCGGGAATTTGGACCACCTGGGGTTCTTTAACGTGCACCCAAATCTGAGCACATGGGCCTACAAACATTTTCGCCTCCATCGGAAATGCAGCCGCCGCAGCCGGAATTCGATCCCATGACCTGTGAGCCAGCCTTACATTAAATAGCCACTTGACCACCCCGGCCGGCCGACTTTCACGGTGCCGTCGCGGCGTCTGCTTGAAGGACACGAAAAAATATAAATAATTATCATGGCACAGTTAAAAGGGGCTATATGGTGATGGGCGAGCGCGCGTTCGAAATCTTTGAGTGGTGGCAAAAGCAGTGACTATGAGGCATTTTGTTCTTGAAGAAAGCAGCGCGAAGTAACAGAGCAAAAGAACGAGGCAGATACAGCACAATGTAATGACGCTCTTTCTTTTTTTAGTTTCTGTTGTGTTGCACTACTGTCAAGCGATCTGTCATTTTGATTTTTCAAGGCATGCCTTTAGAAAGACGGGACTCCCGTCGAAACGTCCGCTAAATAAACAGTTATGTGAAAGCGCATCTGCTTTCATATTTCATACTTAAATCCTTGCAGCAACCGAAGTTATTCTTCCTTAAATAAGCCTATATATATATATATATATATATATATATATATATATATATATATATATATATATATATATATATATATATATATATATATATATAAAGAGAGAGAGAGAGGGGGGGGGGGGGCATGGTGGTGGAGTGATTTGGCCGTAGCGTTCCCAGTAGTCAAATAGATCTTCCGTGAGCAGTGACAGACAACGTGTTTTATTTGGATGTTTCAGCCAGAGTCTGGCGTTCATCAGGTTGGGTGAACGCCAGACTGCAACTGCTATAAACAGTAGTTACATTGCTGGGTGTGGAGGTGAAGCAGACGAGCGTTCTATCTTCTCAATTTTCTCTAACGCAGTCACCCTCCGTTAGGTGGCGCCACCTACCCAGTTTTGGGCACGTAAACTCTGCCCCGCCAAACTTAAACGCGCCGTCCGCAACGAACGTTTGCGGCACGGTAACGCCATTCCATTAACGCCCCGCTATCACGCTGAAGCTGAAATGTGGTTTGCCCTGTCTATCGCTTCCGTGTGGCAAGGCTACACCACGTGGTCTGCACGCGCAACGAACTTGTTTTGTTGCCGTTTAGTGCTCTGGCGGGACGGCATTGGGATCTGTCTGCTTGCTATAGCTTTCTAAGCTTGTCGTGACGGTGTATAAACAGATTCAGTGGCTCGATAAATCTAGCTGAGTTTGCCATGTTGAAACAGTGGTTACGGCGCTCAGCTGTTGACCCTAAGGTCGCGCGTTCGAATCCCGGCCGCGGTGGTCTCGTTTCTATGAAGACGGAATAGTAGAGGCCCGTGTACTGTGTGCGATGTCATTGCACGGTAACAAACACCAGGAGGTCGAAATTCCCGGAGCCCTCCGTTACGGCGTCTTCCGTAATCATGTCATGCATCTGGTATCTGCAACCCCAGCAATTAATAAGTTTGCTCTAAAGTTAGCGCTGGGTGGGTCTTCTCTGCTGACCGTGGGTTTTGTTCTATGTCGGGGTTCACCACCGCTCCGCTGACGTATTTCTGTCACGGATATGACGTTATAAGATATCTACAAATAGGTTGCAAAAAAACACGTGAAGGCACACTCGATCGCATGGATTCGAACAAACATCTCGATTCGCAACGCGTGGTGCTAACGGCAAGCCATTTATACACACCATACACTGATTGGCTGTCATCGGAGCTTCGAAAATTCAGAGAGTTTTCGTTATCGGCAGCGAGATGGCGCGACGGGCTCGCCTTGGGCGCACTCTAAAGACGGTCGCCTCCGCGGAGCGTGGTCTGTCCTGCGCGCGCGCTTGTCAGACTCGCAATTCGGAGAGGTTGAAGGTCACTTCGCTCGCTACCGCGGCCGTGTTTACGATAGGAGTGCTCGGTTTTGACACACGACGCAGGAAGAATTGCGACACTTGTTTCGCGCTTCTCTTGTGTATACCTGTGCACTCGTTTCGTGCGTCCGCTGGTTGGCGATGCCGCCTTTTGTGTGCTCTTATGTTTGTTATGTTGCTACGTGCTGAATAGTATTGCGTAAGGATGTCTTAGCGGGTTGATTACGATTGATGTTATAATAATTCGGCTGACAATATCGTCGTTCTAAAATTAGTTAAACAAATGTGCGTGTATCATTTGCTTTGTTCCGACCGTGTCTACTGTGTCCGTTCACTCGAAGAGCGGTGACGCTCGTCACATTGCGGCCCCACAACTTTTAGAGCTTTTTTGTTGAATAATACAGTACTAGTATTTGAATTAAATAACGTTTTTTTTTAAATTTTTCTAGTAGCGTAGAAAGGTGCCGCGTGCGCAGTATCAGCGACGGCAATGCAACGAGGGTACGGCACACAGGAGGAGGAGCAGGAATAAAATCTTATTAAAAATCAAAGATAATTTGGGCACCCAGAAACGCAACTACGGCGAACGCAGTCGCCATTGGGTTGTACGCGCTGCCATTTTTGTTGACGAGTGTAGTGATCAGCTGTCATTCGTTAAAAAAAAATCCGATGATGACTATACTTGCCAACGGTCGCGACAGGGTTAATGCGCAACCAGGCCAGTAGGTAGGGACAGACAGACAGAAAAAGTACTTTATTATATCCTGAGAAGCGCTACTCCTTTAGAGCAACGTCGCGGGCCGCTCCCACGTAGGAACAGGGAGGCCTAGCCTGACCGCCACATCGTGGGCTCTCTGGACAGCCCGTAGTGGTGGTAGCAACTCTGAACTTCGTAAGACAGAGTCCCAATCTTCTTCTGTGGGCCGACTTGGGACGAGGGTCACTGCCAGAGCATGCGTGCTAAGTCACTAACCTCACCACAATCGGGACAAGTACATACTGTCAAAAGCCTCTGAGGAGACCATGCTGAGGAAAGATAGGCTCGGATAGGACCTGGTCCGGAGCATTCTACACGTGATGGCCTGAGGTGTAGACAACTCTGGGGAGCTTCAATGGCTGAACACTGTGCATCGCCCCTTATCGGCGGGGATCGCACGACCCGTCGTGCGATCGATAACGAATATAAGCGAGGCTTATAGAGGAGGGGTGAGTCGGAAGGATTTCCCGTTCTTGTATCGCAACTCTGGCCACCGCCTCGCGCCACTGCGATTTGTTGCGCGAAGTATTTGAGGCCGAGATATGAATAGGCGAGATAAAAAAGGATGGAGCTGAAGGCGTCGTTCGTAACACAGCACTCGTACCTACATAACGACTACGTGGACTTTCCGGACTACTCTTTCATTAAATTAAAAAGAAAGGAAGGGGGAGGGGGGGGGGACAAGGAAAAAATGTTATCGTTGAGACCAGTCACGTGTGTGTGGCTCGTAAACGTATTTATTTTTTAAAAAAATTTTAATGGAATGATGACAGCCATTTGCAGACCGGGCCTTCTGTTCGATCGTGACCCCTGGTCTGTAAGCATTGTCGATGCTTCCATGATATCGAGACAAAGCCTCGCTGCCTTGAATTTGCCGCTCGTGTATAGTCGTTCTCGCGTGAGCTCGCTCAAGTGATTGAAGCTGCTTGCGGTGCCGGATTTCATATGCTGCATGCAAATGCGCAGAGGCCCACTTCAAGGACCTGTGGTCGGACCTTGCGGCGACGCTCGAGGAGTTCCTCTTCTCGTCCAGGTGAGTGTGTTGTCAACGCCCCGTTTCGTCATCACTCTCCGTCGACAGATCCGTGCAGCAGCAGGTGCGAGTGGTCAGGTAAGTCTGACCAACGCCGACTAAATTTCAAGGCCGAAAGGCTGCCGCAGTGACGTCAGAGGGTGGAGGCCCAGTTACGCCGCGAACGCGGCGGAAAGCCGGTGTTTCGTTCACGTTTTAGGAGAACCGACGCTCCCGCTCTCGCAGCTGCTGCGGCTTGATTGGGCCGAATAAAAGATGTGGAAAAAAAAACTCTTACTGAGCATGCTCAGTAGGGCAACTGGGCCCCCAACCTCTGACGTCACTGCGGCAGCCTTTCGGCCTTGAAATTTAGTCGGCGTTGGTCTGACACGCTCGCCCCTCTGGCTCCGTCGTCGACGTCTTGTGGAGAGGAATTCCGGGCGATCCTGTTATCAGCCCGGTGGTGTATTCTGTTCGCCTAAGAGCGCGCAAACTGATAGCGAGTGATATGCGGTCGGGGAGGACGCCTATTTCGACAACCCAGAGGGCTTTGTTGTTGATCCTCAGGCCGCAACTGCTGTCCCGCACAGGGTGGATAGTCTTATATATGTGCGTCTCTTATTAGGGCGTTTTAGTACAACGTCCGCTACGATGATAGACGCAAAATGGTTTGCGTAAAGCGGAATGCCGGGCGTCAACTGCGCATGCGCGCGCCCGGGGAACGCCTGGTCAGCAGTCGAAGCATCGTAATTAACCACTGTTAAACCAGGACCGACTACTAAGCGTTTTGCGAGTAGTTCGATAACGTCGCTGACTCAACTAATGTTATCTCAATGCATTGTCTGTTTAACCGAGGTGACCTTGTGCCGCACTTTGAACGTTCCGTACGTGTTCGTCGTAGCCACAGCAGAGTTCCGTATAGCTGCAACATTTTACCAGAATTGGCGCGTAAACTTCGGCGCGAAATTCTGCCCTCTGAACTTTCGACGACGAGCTTAACACTCTTCACATTGTCATCTCACTTGCGCCGTGTCATTTAAGGACGTTTCCGTTGCTACGCGAGGAATGGCGTGAACGAAAAACTGGATGAGGGGAGGGGGGGGGGGGGGGCGAGAATGTATTTCTGGAAAAACAAGTCTTCTTCTCGCCAATGTAAACATCTCGGTCGTATACTTTCTTTTGTGCCCTTTCGTGCGCTCTTCCGACATTGACGCACACCGCTCGAATATTGTTGAAGAAAATGTGTTACCCTTTCGCAATTAAAATGCACAGTGACATATGCAGTCTGTGCTTCAAATACTGCCCTATAGGGTTAAGCAGAAAAAAGAACAAGCAAGGAACAGTACAAACGTTTGCGATAGTATTAGTTCGAGGATCATATCGCAGCTAAAACTGCTGCTTGGGCGAATTGGTTCATGGTTAAGATAGATTTACCAGCCAAAAAAAAAAGACAGAACATTCAAGAAGGAAACACACATACAGCGCTGAACTCGCAACTAAATTATTACTTCGAACACGGGGCTTTTTTTGTGTGTGTGGGGGCACGCGTCGAAACAGCAGAAAGAAAGAAAATGTGAGGAAAAGGAAGGCGATGAACATCACGTGGCAATTTTTTTGCGAAAATGACAAACAACCAAAGGTAACCACGCCATCTAAAATTCTTACGCTCCAATTTACGCCCCCCGATATGAAAGTAGTGAAAAATTATATATACTTCATCCTAAAACCAACCTGGGCAAACACGTTAAAGCCAGGGAAGCCTATAGGCAGCGGCACACGAAAGAAAAAAAAAAGATCTAACATGTTAAAAATTAAAATGAAATGTTAAAAAAAAGGCGTAAAACATGGATTAAAAGTATTGAGAAAACCCCCCAGGGGGAGCGGTAACGTGAACAAACACGTACAAAACTAAGCACGGCCATCCATTTGTGTCGTGCGAGCAAGGAGTTGTGCACTCCACACCACTCTTATGCGATGCGGCGAGTATACTACGTTGGACAAACGGGCAGGTGTCCGTCTCGGAGAGCACCAGCAGAAAATGTCAGCGGTCGCCTGCAGTCATTTTCATCATTGTCAATCATTTTTCAACCACACTCTTGGCAGTGCATCGTGGCTGCATGGTCGGCCGCATTTTGAGGGTAGCACTGTCCTAGCCAGGCATGGCGAACTAATTATTAGAGAGATTTCAGAGGCAGCCGAAATTCAGAGGCTGGGGGACAAATGTGTAAGCAGGCCTGCCATTTCCTTCTCAAATAAGGAAATAAGCTATCTACGGCGTATGCCTCTTCAATAGTTTCAATCCGTGCTTTACAATGTTCTTATATTTCATTTGTTTTTAACATTTTATATTTTTTAGTGTGCCGCTGCCTGGGCTCCTCTGGTTTTAAAGGGGTACTAACACAAACTTTTGGGGCCGAGATAGCCTGCGGGGTCGATTCTCGTGAACATTCGTATATCAGCTGCAAGATATCAACAGCGAATATAGCTTGAATGGTATATTAAATTAATTTTGAAGTTTGCGTGCGAGCGACCGACTCCATAGCGCTATAGACACCTTCGGAGGGGACTCCGAGGTGACCCCCTACTTCCCTCACGTCATAACAAAACAAGTTATGATGACGTCATAGTCGCCATTTTTCTTTTGCCGCGTTAGTTCCCCAAGTCTATTTTTCGGCGGCTGGTTGCGAGTGCGTGGCCGTGGCGCACGCTTAGAAAGTTGTGTGTTTGGCGACATGCCAGTCTCGTTTCCTATTTGAAAGGAATTCTTGATGCGGACCGTGCGGAAGTACGTCAGAGTTCTGTGTGCTGACGTAGTCAAGAGCTGCTCACGCTAGGTGGCGACAGTTGCGCCCAGTTTCTTTGGAACTCTCTCAAACCGAAAGTGAAACTGATTGTTAATGAGGGACCTGTGAATAATTATCTGTCGCGTGCTGCAGCAAATGATGTGTCGTGTCATGAGTAACAGGCCCCCAGCAACGCATTGCAGTAGAAAAACGCGAGGCCAAAGTTTTTGTGTCAGTACCCCTCTAACGTGTGTGCCCCGGTTGGTTTTAGGATCGCCCCGCCGCGGTGGTCTAGTGGCTAAGGTACTCGGCTGCTGACCCACAGGTCGCGGGTTCGAATCCCGGCTGCGGCGGCTGCATTTCCGATAGAGGCGGAAATTTTGTGGGCCCGTGTGCTCAGATTTGGGTGCACGTTAAAGAACCCCAGGTGGTCGAAATTTCCGGAGCCCTCCACTACGGCGTCTCTCACAATCATATAGTGGTTTTGTGACGTTAAACCCCACGTATCATTGGTTTTAGGATCAAGTATGTATAATTTTTCACTACTTTCATATCGGGGGCCTAAATTAGAGCATAAGAATTTTAGACGGCGCGGTTGCCTTCGGTTGTGTGTCCTCTTGGTAAGCAGTTGTCACGCGATGCTCATCGCCTTCCCTGTCCTCACAACTTTTTTCTGTTGTTTCGACTCGTGCCTACAAAAAGGCCCTGCGTTCGAAATAACAAATTAGTTGTGAGTTTAGCGCTGTGTGTGTGTGCGTGTGTGTGTGTGTGTGTGTGTGCGTGTGTGTGTGTGTGTGTGTGTGTGTGTGTGTATTTCCTTCCTGAATTTTCTGTTTTTTTTTTCTTTGCGCTAGTAATTCTATTTCGATCATATCATAATGCCACTGTGCTCTCCGCTTCCATGACGCAGGACTTGGCACTCATGCAGGTGCGTGTAGGCAGGCCTGTTCCTGTGACGTTTTTTGGATGCTTTAGTTCCTGCCTCTTCCGTTTTATTGTCATTATAACGCTCGATCGTTGCCTGATAAACAGTTAAGGCGACCGTGCGGACGTCAATCGCATGACTATTTGCGAGAGGTTATAAGTATATAACAACCATGACGTGGGTCGACACGGTGGTTCGTGTGCAGCCATACGGGGCTTAAACTTCCGATAATTGTTTCCCCGAGATTCTCTCGGGACTGCGTGAGGTCTATGGCGATGATTTCAGAGAGCTGATCTGCCATATATCGCAGTTCAAATGTGGACTTAATGATTATGTCAGTGTCGTCATGCCGTTGCGGGTCAAAAAATCAAGCCTCGTTGTTGGAATAGCGTGATATTTGGAATCTTCGTTCTTGACTTTCAATATATATATATATATATATATATATATATATATATATATATATATATATATATATATATATATATATATATATATATATATATATATATATATTAGGGCAACAAGTGTATATTTAAGGGCTCGATTTGTCGTGTTTTTCACAAAACACAAAAACGAGCCCTTAAGTATACACTTCTTATACCCTTATTGATAACGAGGGTCTCGTATTAGCAGACTTGGTGCCTTTAGGTTGTATACGGGGGACTATTGGTCAGATGCCAGCTCGTAATAAGTTCACGTGCTACATGACGCCTCACAGGCTCATAAAGAGTGTGCCATTCTCGCCGCCATTGCTACTGGTGGCGCTGACTGGCACTCCCACGTTTAAATTCACAGATAAACCCAATGAAGTGGCTGGGGGGATAGCTGTCGTGATAGTTCAGTGGTAGAGCATCGAACGCGTTATTCAAAGGTCGCCGGTTCGGTTCCCGCCTACGGCAAGTAATCTTTTCACCCACTTTTCTTTCTTCACATTTACATTACAATTCGGTCTAATAACTTCCCCTATACATTCCTTGGCATTATTGTCTGTTATATCTCATAAATATTGTGTCAAAACATGAAAAAAATGAGCCTTTAGGTATACACTTCTTTCCCTTATATATATATATATATATATATATATATATATATAATGATATCTAACAGACAATAGTGCCAAGAAATGTATAGGGGAAGTTATTAGAACCAATGTAAAGTAAACAAGAAGAAAGAAAAGTGGGTGAAAAAATAACTTGCCGTGAGCAGGAATCGAACCTATGACCTCCGAATTACGCGTTCGATGCCCTACCACTGAACTGTCACGGCGGCTATTCCCCCAGCCACTTCATTGGGTTTATCTGTGAATTTAAACGTGGGAGTGTCAGTAAGCGCCACCTGTTGCTATGGTGGCGAGTGTGGTACACTTTTTTTGTGAGCCCGTATGGCGTCACGTAGCACGTTAACTTATTACGAGCTGGCAGCTGACCAATAGTCCCTCGTGTACAATCTAACGGCAGCAAGTCTGCCGGTACGAGACCCTCGTTAATGAATAAGGGAAAGAAGTGTATACCTAAGGGCTCGTTTTTCGGTGTTTTGAGACGATATTTATGAGATCTAACAGACAATAATGCCAAGGAATGTATAGGGGAAGTTATTAGAACCAATGTAAAGATATAAAGTAAATAAGAAGAAAGGAAAGTCGGTGAAAAAATAATAATATTCTGTCAAAACACCGAAAAACAAGCCCGTAGGCTTCCTATATATATATATATATATATATATATATATATATATATATATATATATATATATATATATAATGCTGTTGTTGATACTTCCGCGTTGACGTCAATTTTTTGGCCGTAATGTCATCTCTCTGGCTGCATAGTGTCATCTATGCTGCCACTGAAAGAAGCCGATCGTCTTAACCCTTTGAAGTTGTTTAAGTCTTCCCAAAAATTTTTTTTGTCGCCGTATAAATTGAGACTGTAGATGCAGCTTTCAACGCTTACACGAGCGAGAGCCTCCCCTCGGTGTCGCAGTCGTTCCGGGGCTCTGATGCTAACCCGAAAGTCGGAGCTTAGATCCCAGCTGCGGCTGTCCCATTTTCGATGGAGGAGATCGTGTTAGAGGCCCGTCCCAGTATACTGAGTGATGGCAGTGCTCGTTGAAGAAAGTCGGGTGGTTGGAACCGCCGAAGACGTTCTCTACGGCGTCTCTCGTCAGCACGTTGCAGTTTTGGCTCGCAGCACGTCACAAATTAATTATAATTACGTTATGTCGGTCAGAGTGGCAGCCAACATGGAAATTGTGGACAACATACTTGATATAAACTTGTGTACTCCTTGTGTCATTGCGGCTTTGATAGTGGGCTGGGGTTTTGCCGTTCGACTTTTCTGTTTCGACGACACATTGCGTGCGCGTATACGTGTACATCATGTACCAGCTAACTGGTACGAATATGAATTGTAGTTCATTTTTGTAAAAAAAAAACTGTAAGCTTTTGAAGATTTGTGCCAACTGCATTTAGCACTCGTGCCTACTTTATAGTATTTTGTTCATCACTAAGTAGTCGTGGTGGTGGTAGTAGTCGAAGTAATGACATCCGATCAATAGGTGCGTTGCTGGAAGGCGTGAGCCATAAAAACGAGCAATGCTTGATGAATGTCTTAATTCACCAACTTCTCAATTTTCGATCGAATCGATAGCGTGTCAATTTTAAGTCGTACGCCACCTCAAATAACCTTGGACTCGAACATTGCCCTGAAAGTTTTACCCGCGGAACCGGTGCGCCCTCTATTGCCGTTCTTTGGAAATACCGTGATGCGTAAATGTCACACAACTGAGTCGCGTCAAGCACTGCGAATACTTACGTTCTTTTAACAAGCTTCCCGTAGCTGGATGTCTCGTGAGCTCACTGCAGCGCCTGCGTTGCATAATGACGTCACGATAAAAGTTCGAATGATGGCACTGACCGTATAATAACACCCACTGTGCGTCAATCTAAAGCGCGCTAAAGATTAATGTTAATTAATCTTCGTCGAGAATTGCCGCTTCTGTGGTATTTGCTCCTACAGCTCGAAGGACAAATGCATTGAAAAACTCGAAACTCTATAGGTCGTAGTCACTATGTAGGAGCGGCGACGTTATGCGAAGCAATCGGCGAAAAGCTTGATGTATACGCCGCATTGTTTAACTTGAAGTGACGAAGCACGTTCACCCGTGGGATGACATGTCGTTCACTGTCGCGCGGTTATCACGCGTGCACGTGCATTCTGACATACGTCATTGTAATGAAACGATTGGCGGCGGTTTCACGGCGCTATAGCACCAAATCATTTGCGTTATATCCATGCACGTGAAACACGTGACGTGCCGGTGTGATGAACGCTTGTGTCGTCACTTCTCGCCGATTTTCGTCATACGGGCGCGGCATTTGATTGATTGATATGTGGGGTTTAACGTCCCAAAACCACCGTATGATTATGAGAGACGCCGTAGTGGAGGGCTCCGGAGATTTCGACCACTCGGGGTTCTTTAACGTGCACCCAAATCTGAGCACACGGGCCTGCAACATTTCCGCCTCCATCGGAAATGCAGCCGCCGCAGCAGCCGGTATTCGAACCCGCGACCTGCGGGTCGGCAGCCGAGTACCCTAGCCACTAGACCACCGTGGCGGGGATGCGCAGCATTTCGAAGCTGTAAAAAGTGGCAATAAAAACGAAGCGACCACAGGGACATCGCGGTCATTAAACCGTCGGCACTCTGCGCATGCTCGTGATGGATGTGCCAATTAATGGTAATTCTAGCGCGGGCACTGTAGTGCGTTCTGGAGATCGTCGCCGCCACAGTTCGCACGCATACAGTCGTGAACGATATTGTCACGACGTGAACGAGGGCAGCCCTCGGCTTCTTCAAGGTTGAGCTCTTAGCTTGGCCGAACCTGTGCTTCGCAGGTAAACGGAGAGCCAAATTACAGCGAGTAACCCGCGCTGTATACTCTGATATCGGCGAATGGAGCGTCGGTCGCCGATAAGCTGATCATCGCTGGAACGCGATTTTTTTTTTTACGCATCGCATGTTGGAGCTTCCAGCGTTATCGCCGAAGCTCGCGCGAGCTCGTGAATAAACTTGGAATTTTCTCTGCGCGTAATCTTAACAAAATAATGGGTGTGTTCCAATACTCTCCGTAGACGGCTAAATAGACAGCTAAATTGACGGCGGCCATCTTAAGTCACATTCCAGTTTTCACGTAGCCGGCAAAATAGACAGCTCCGGCCGAGAAGACCGCATCGTAGACAAGTGCGATGCAGGCTACTTTGCTGTCTAAACAAGATGACGGTTCAGTGAATCGCCAAGATAGATCAACTCTCGCCGAATCGGTCGTCTGCACACAAGCAGACGCTTCCCCAGATGCTCAATGTGAGTAAAGTTTATTTTTTTTTATTCCAACATGATATAAACCAAAAAATACAACTGTTACGTTTGTTTGTTTTAGCTTTTTCTTCTCGCCGCGAGGTGGCGCATCGTCGCGTAAAAGCCGCCCAGAAGTGTTCCGATTCTCGAACAGCATGGGCTCGGTGTGGTCTTCTTAGCAGTCTGCGTAGACTGCCTACGTTCTGTCTAAGAGTTGGAACACAGCCATGCTCGAAGAACCTAAAAACTTTCCAAACATCGCGCGCGCGCGCTCGTGTGTGTGTGTGTGTGTGTGTGTGTGTGTGTGTGTGTGTGTGTGTGTGTGTTTGCGTGTGTGTTTGGTGTGTGTGTTGAGAGAGAGTGAAAGCTGAAACACAAAAAATGAAAAAAAAAACCCGCGTGACAATATGAGGGGGGCTCAACACTGAAATTACATTTCAGGTGCGGCAGCGGCTTAACGCAGTTGGCAGTGCGAATCGTGTTCATAACACTAGATGCTCAAGAGGAAAACTACCTCTAGCCATTCCGGTACATTGCTCTGCTAGCGTTACATTGCAAATAAGCGTAGATTAAACACGAATTCGGTGTTTCTTCTCATAGCGATAAAGAATAGTGAGCAAGCTTCGTGCACAGTCGCACATACCGCTAAATGCGCCAGATCGTTGATGGCGCTGCGATCGCAATAATCGTAACTGCCAACTCTCCCCGTTTGCCCGGGGTACTCCCGAACATAGCCTTCCCGATTGCCCAGGCAATGCCATGAATCTCCCGAAAAACAGCGCCAGAGCCACAGCCAAAGGTAGGTTTTTAAGTCGGTCGCATTCCTATAATAAATGAAATCTTTATCTACAGTCATCGCAGCCCCACCTAGCGAGAATTTGGGTAGACGTTCCACACAGACACATTTAGCTATTTCCGTGACGTCAATTACATTTTGCGTGTTTCGGATGGTTCGTCTTCTCGTACAGACGCATCACATTCCTGGTAAATTTCATCGGGAATTATGGAATACTTGCTTAGCCAAAAATGAAAACATTTGGTTTTAAATGTGCGTGCTATTTACATTGGCACAAGGAAAGTAGTTACTGCCGATGCCGGACCATTCCAGACCGGATATTTACTGAAAACGTGCGATGAAGTGATTTTCTAAAAATGAGGAAAAAAAGATTTGGGATGCGCCCTCACTAGCGACCACCGCCAGGTAAAGTACTCCCTCAACAGGGCAGGATTGGCCACCCTGATGCATTGCTCGGCCCACTACCTCTCATATGAGCGCACCAATTAACCCTCGTCCCTCAGTCCCCAGCGGCTGTGAAGCAACTGTCCGAGGTGGTGGTTAGACATGTGACGCGGCGGAAGGTGCTTTTGTGACTAACCACTAACCTTTCTTTTCTGTCATCATCATCATCATCATCAGCCTGACTACGTCCACTGCAGGACAAAGGCCTCTCCCATGTTCCGCCAGTTAACCCGGTCCTGTGCTTGCTGCTGCCAATTTATACCCGCAAACTTCTTAATCTCATCTGCCCACCTAACCTTCTGTCTCCCCCTAACCCGCTTCCCTTCTCTGGGAATCCAGTCAGTTACCCTTAATGACCAGCGGTTATCCTGTCTACGCGCTACATGCCCTGCCCATGTCCATTTCTTCTTCTTGATTTCAGCTATGATATCCTTAACCCCCGTTTGTTCCCTAATCCACTCTGCTCTCTTCTTGTCTCTTAAGGTTACACCTACCATTTTTCTTTCCATTGCTCGCTGCGTCGTCCTCAATTTAAGCTGAACCCTCTTTGTAAGTCTCCAGGTTTCTGCTCCGTAGCTAAGTACCGGCAAGATACAGCTGTTATATACCTTCCTCTTGAGGGATAGTGGCAGTCTACCTGTCATAATTTGAGAGTGCTTGCCGAATGTGCTCCACCCCATTCTTATTCTTCTAGTTACTTCAATCTCGTGGTTCGGCTCTGCGGTTATTACCTGCCCTATGTAGACATAGTCTTTTACAACTTCAAGTGCACTATTACCTATCTCGAAGCGCTGCTCCTCGCCGAGGTTGTTGTACATTACTTTCGTTTTCTGCAGATTAATTTTAAGACCCACCTTTCTGCTCTCCTTGTCTAACTCCGTAATCATTAGTTGCAATTCGTCCCCCGAGTTACTCAGCAATGCAATGTCATCGGCGAAGCGCAGGTTACTAAGGTATTCTCCATTGACTCTTCTCCCTAACTGTTCCCATTCTAGGCTTCTGAAAACCTCCTGTAAGCACGCGGTAAATAGCATTGGGGAAATTGTGTCCCCCTGCCTTACACCCTTCTTGATTGGTATTCTGTTGCCTTCTTTATGAAGCACTATGGTAGCAGTTGATCCCCTGTAGATTTCTTCCAGAATGTTTATATATACTTCATCTACACCCTGATTCCGCAGTGTTTGCATGACGGCTGATATTTCTACTGAATCAAACGCCTTCTCGTAATCTATGAAGGCTATGTATAGTGGTTGGTTATACTCTGAGCATTTCTCTATTACCTGATTGATAGTATGAATGTGGTCGATTGTTGAGTAGCCTGTTCGAAATCCTGCTTGTTCCTTTGGTTGATTGAATTCTAATGTTTTCTTTACTCTGTTAGCAATTACCTTTGTAAATAGCTTGTATACTACAGAGAGCAAGCTGATCGGCCTGTAATTCTTCAAGTCCTTGTCATCTCCTTTCTTATGTATTAAGATGATGTTAGCGTTCTTCCAAGACTCTGGTACTCTTCCCGTCAGGAGACACCTCGTAAACAGGGTGGCTAGTTTTTCTAACACAATCTGTCCCCCATCTTTCAGCAGATCTGATATTACCTGATCCTCACCAGGAGCTTTGCCCCTTTGCATGCTCTCCAAAGCTTTTCTGACTTCTTCTATCATTACTGGTGGGATGTAATCTGGGTTACTGCTAGTTCTTATAGTATTAAGGTCGTGGTTGTCTCGGCTACTGTACATATCTCTGTAAAACTCCTCCGCTATTTTAACTATCCTATCCATATTGGTAGTTATTTTGCCTTCTTTGTCCCTTAGTGCATACATCCGACTTTTGCCTATCCCAAGTTTCCTCTTCAATGCTTTGACACTTCCTCCGTTTTTCAGAGCGTGTTCAATTCTCTCCATGTTATACCTTCTTACATCGCATACCTTACGTCTATTAATCAACTTCGAAAGCTCTGCCAGTTCGATTTTGTCTGTTGTACTTGACACTTTCATGATTTGACGCTTCTTAATTAGGTTCTTCGTTTCCTGGGAAAGCTTGCCAGTGTCCTGTCTAACTACCCTGCCTCCAACTTCCACTGCACACTCCGTAATGATACTCGTCAGATTATGATTCATTGTATCTACGCTAAGGTTGGTTTCCTCACTAAGAGCTGAGTACCTGTTCTGCAGCGACACTCTGAATTCCTGTACTTTCCCTCTCAGTGCTAGCTGATTGATTGGCTTTTTGCGTATCAGTTTCTGTCGTTCCTTCTTCAAGTCTAGGCGAATTCGAGACCGTACCATTCTATGGTCACTGCATCGTACCTTGCCAATCACTTCCACATCCTGCACGATACCAGGGTGTGCACTCATTATAAAGTCTATTTCGTTCTTACTTTCGCCATTAGGGCTCCTCCATGTCCACTTGCGGTTTTCTCGTTTTCGGTAGAAGGTATTCAAAATCCGTAAATTATTGCGTTCTGCGAATTCTACTAGTAGCTCTCCTCTGGCGTTTCTAGTACCGATGCCATAATCTCCTACTGCCTGGTCTCCAGCCTGCTTCTTCCCTACCTTTGCATTAAAGTCGCCCATCACTATAGTATACTGTGTTTTTACCTTACTCATTGCCGATTCCACGTCTTCATAGAAGCTTTCAACTGAAGCGTCATCATGGCTGGATGTAGGCGCGTAAGCCTGTACTACCTTCATCTTGTATCTTTTATTCAGTTTAATTACAATACCTACCACCCTTTCATTAATGCTATAGTATTCCTCTATGTTGCCAGCTATGTTTCTGTGAATTAGGAACCCCACTCCCAGTTCTCTTCTGTCTGCCAAGCCCCTGTAGCAAAGGACGTGCCCATTTTGTAACACCGTATAGGCCTCATCTGTCCTCCTAACCTCACTGAGCCCTATTATATCCCATTTAACACCCTCTAGCTCCTCGAATAGTACAGCTAGACTTCCTTCACTAGATAAGGTTCTAGCGTTAAACGTTGCCAAGTTCAGGTTCCAATGGCGGCCTGTCCGGATCCAGAGATTCTTAGCACCCTCTGCTGCGTTGCAGATCTGACCGCCGCCGTGGTCAGTTGCTTCACAGCTGCTGGGGACTGAGGGCCGTGAGTTATTTGACGTAAGCATGTGGGAGGTAGTGGCCAGATACTGCACCAGGGTGGCCAATCCTTCTCTGGTGAGGGAGTGCGTTCTCGGCGGTGTTTGCCGGTGAGGCCGCACACCAGGCCTCTTAATGCAGTTCCATCAACACGCGGATTTTTTTTTTAATCCGGTTGGGAACTGCGCGGTACCGGGATTTGAACCACGGACCTCTTGCATGCGAGGCGGATGCTCTAACCACTACGCCATCGCCGCATTCTTTTCTGTAAATATGTGTAAATAGTGACATAAACCTGTGTTTGTTTTTCGTATCCTTCAGCGTCCTTCCTTCCGACCCTTAACAACTGGCGGCAGCGGTGGGATGCCATCATCAGCGACCTTCCTTCCCATCTCTTACAGTGCTAAGAATCTCTGGGTTTGGACAGGCCACCATTGTAATCTGAACTTGGCTACGTTTAACGCTAGAATGCTATCTAGTGAGGCTAGTCTACCTGTGCTATTCGAGGAATTAGAGGGTGTTAAGCAGGTTATCATAGTCTTCAGCGAAGTTAGGGGGACACGTGAGGCTTACACAGGGCTGAAGAACGGACACGTCCTCTGCTACCGTGGATTAGTTGACCGACGATAAATAGGTGGGGGGAGAATATCGTTGCTGACATAGAGGAATACTATAGCATCAGGGCGATGGTGGCAAGTATTGGAATTATGTTTAACAAAAGTTACAAGATGAAGGTGGTATAGGCCTATGCGCCTACATCGAGCCATGATGATCATTTGGTTGAACGCTTCTATGAAGACGTAGTAGCCAATAATAAGGACTCGGTACACTATTATGATGGCCGACCTTAATGCCAAAGTAGGCAAGAAACAGGCCGGAGACCATGTAGTGGGGGAATATGGCATCGGTTCTTGAAATGTCAGAGGGTTGTTATTAGTAGAGTTTGCAGAACGTAATAATTTATGGATCTTGAATACCTTCTTCAGAAAACGGGCTAACCGTAAGCGGACGTGGTGAACTCCTAATGGCGAAACTAAAAATGAAATGGTGCATAGACTTCATTCTGTGTACACAACCAGGCATTGTACAGAATGTAGTAGTTGGCAAGATCCGATGCAGTGACCATAGAATTGTAAGAGCTCGTATTCACCTAGATATATCTATCCATCTATCTATCTATCTATCTATCTATCTATCTATCTATCTATCTATCTATCTATCTATCTATCTATCTATCTATCTATCTGCTTGTCTGTCTGCCTGCTTCCTTCCTTCCTTCCTTCCTTCCTTCCTTCTTTCCTTCCTTCCTTCCTTCATTCCTTCCTTCCTTCCTTCCTTCCTTCCTTCCTTCCTTCCTTCCTTCCTTCCTTCCTTCTCTTCCATGTTGTCCTGTGTCATTTTATGTTGTTCTCCCATTCTATTCCACCTACGCTATTCAGTTCCATCCGTCCCATTTATTCTATTTCAATCTTTCTATCGATTGAGCGATTGATCTTGATCGTATAATCAAAGTTGGTTCACCAGGCCCCATCTAGAAGCTAATACACTCATAAGCTATCGACAGTGATTATTTCTTTCTGATGCATTTCCGATGAAGGCGGAAATGTTGTAGGCCCGTGTGCTCAGATTTGGGTGCACGTTAAAGAACCCCAGGTGGTCTAAATTTCCGGAGCCCTCCACTACGGCGTCTCTCATAATCACATAGTGGTTTTGGGACGTTAAACCCCGCATATCAAGATATTTCTTTCTGATATGCCGGGTGCCATTTTTCTTCTTCTCTCTTCTCCATATCTTTAATACACTCACCTCTCTCCTACAGGTGCTAAGCCGTGTTGCCAATTACGTTTTCCTCAACCTCTCTCTGTATACCAGAAAACTGGCGCCATCTGTCTCAACTCGCGCGCTTGAAAAACTCCCTATGCAACGAACTTCGCATCCATCCGGCTCTTCGTGATGAAGAAACGCTCGGCTTTGCGTGTGGTTTCTCACAATAACCTTGCCTCCGCGAGTCTTTACTCTCTCTCTCTCTCTCTCTCTCTCTCGCAAATTTCTGATACGAAACTGGTTTTTGTGAGTGGAGAGAACCTGGAAGCGGTGGAAGGGACCGAACGGGCAAATGCCGCTACATGACGCACTTGAAGGGGGTCACCGTTTGCGGCAATGCATTTTAAGGTTGTGGCGAGGAACGCTGAGAGGTTATAGGAGAAAGGGTTCAGTGTTAGCGATCGCTACGTGCTAGCGTCATTGTAGCCTTGCGTATAGGTTGATCTTAAAAAATGCGCCCGCACATGTTGTCAATCCGGGAATTGCACGTCACGACGTGTTTTTTACTGATGATCGTGTTGCTATACGCGAGTTGTGTCAAGCGGTCGCTGTTATTATAGATCGTTCGTTTGCCTGCTAGCACTTTTTTTCCGCTCTTCCGGTTTCTGTGTACCGCTTGGCCCTAAATGTCGGATGATGATGTTGATTAATATTGTTGCTGGTATTCCAACTCTAAAGCGCGCCGTGAAAAATAAACACTTTAACTGTTCATTTGCAGTTTTAAGCTATTTTAGTTATTTTTCGTTTTCTTCCCGATTCCTTCCTTTTGTCATTCAAGCATCTCTGTCACCAGTGGGTTTTCTCCCGTTTTTTTCCTTCACTAATACTGCTGGCACACCGGTAAAAATGAAGTCGGTCGTCATACTTCTCAGCCTGTTTTAGACCGTTGCTGGAAGAAGGCCTCTCCCAGAGATCTCTCGCTTAACATATAGTTCAGAGATTCATTTGGGAGGCGTTGGCCTGATATGCCGTTCCGTGAGCCCAATTCGTGGTCGGGTAAAATAGAGAGTCGTGGTGAGACGACACATGCCAGCCAGCTGCTTTGCCTACAACCAAGGGACAGTGAAAAGTGAGTAGTTAAAAATGTGTTGTACCCTTAAATATATGCGTGACTTTACCGCCTTAACCATTTGAAGGCCAAAGTACTGACAACGACACTATATGAAGGCCAACGTACAGCAGAGCTGAGGGGAAGCGTCAGCGATGAAAGGAAAGTGGTACTAAGCTGGGTGAAGATGGGCTTGGTTAAAAGTGGAAAAAAAATGTCGAAAGACGATAGTCTTCTGTCGGGCTTCTTTCAATCATAGCGGCGCATTTTCAGTGCAGCCCTCTTGGGTATTTACTAGAACATACGCAGATACGTAATTCTAAAAAAAAACACCACCTAATATTTACGTATTGACGTTGTGCCTCAGATATGCCCCATATTTGCTTTTTGATCGACAATGTTCACAAGTATGAACGCAGCCACCAGTTCAAGATTTCTGCGCGTGCAACAAGTGCCTAAACTTTGGCCGGGTGGTTGAATCGCGTCACGAACGGACAGAAAGACAGACCAAAGTTTATGCTTCAAGTATCTCAAGAAGGACTATCGTCTTTAAAAACGCGCTCTTCTTGAACGCATCCACTTCTCTTACCTCCAGCCTGCATTTCTCCCCTGAATTTCTCTATAAGGCGCCACAACGCCGTAGTAATTTAGGGGGGGGGGGGCTCAATGTTGTTCTTGGGTAAATATGTGTAGTGCTAAATCCAGCGCTCAATGCAGCTCCGCTTCTGTGAAAACTGAAAATGTGCGTATGACTGTGACGCAGGGATTCCCGTTCGTAGAGTTACCACTGCTCCTTTTACCGGCTATGACGTCAGTGTTCGAAGTGAGCATGTGGCGTTTCGTGGGCATGAATTGGATTTCGTTAAGGCCTGACCTTACGCACCCGTTGCAGCGCATCAGAGCGGGTCTTCCCAACACCGACTAAATTTCAAGGCCGCAGGGCTGCCGCAGTGACGTCAGAGGGTGGGGGCCCAGTCACGCCGCGAATGCGGCGAAAAACCAGTGTTTCGTTCACGTTTTGGGAGAACCAACGCTCCCGCTGTCGCAGCTGCTGCGGTTAGATTAGGCCGAATAAAAGATGTGGTAAAAAAAATCTTACTAAGCATCCAAGCATTGCTACACGGAGTAACCAAGTACTGCATCTGGCTTACGAAAGTTTTGATGTTCTAGCTCTACTGCCGCGGCGCACTAGAGAATTACACGAATGATTTCAACATCTTGATTTCAAGTACGATTTATTTTGGGGATAAAACCACATCTATTCTACTTGTTACTCAGTGTTTGAAGCTTCCTTTTTTTTATTTTTCACTGGCGTCACGAATGTCATCATTCAATCTGGAGCAGAAGTTTTTCAGCAAAATGTTTGAACTGCACCATAAAATGTACTTAAGAACAATCTCCTTCGTGTGTCCAGCATCACGGCCATCGAAATCAGATGACTCATCTTCAGTGAGCAGATCTACGGTGAGATCTACGGTGTTGGTCTTCCTGGTGTGGCGTCGCGCTCTCTTTCAATAGTGGGAGAGGGCACGTTGCTACGCGAAGCTAAGCAACGCCACCGAGACTGGAAAGAATTTCCTCTAGGTGGTGTTGAGCTAAGCGCACACACTCTCTCCTTGAAGAAAAGGCGCGCGGCGCCGCGTCAAAATTCCACGCGCTGAAGCGCTGCAACAGGGTGCTTGTGGTCAGGCCTTAAGGGAAGATTCGAAAACTCGGTGTGAGATATGCGCTCTTGTTTTCGCTCCGCTTCATCCGCTTGTTGCTTGTCGCTGCAGTTGATGTGCGTGTCGTTTGCAGTGAGTTACGTTAGGTTGTTGCCCCTGTAGGATGTGGCGATGGATGCGTCGAAAAACGCCGATGTGGTGACGCCATCTCTTGCGCGGCACGAGAGTCGGGCGTGTGTTTTTTAAGGCCTCCGAAATTGCTGGTGCGCAGCGTGGTTACGGACCCGCCGCGTGCCCGCAATCTCGGAGGCCATGGTGTTTTCGAAGCGGCTATCGAAATTTAAGTTTAACTTTTTTTACTACTTCTTCGTTGTTTCTGTTAAGTATGCTATTTTAGACAGCGTTCACGTTAACAAAGTTTCGAGAATTACTAGCCTTGTTTTAAGCCTACGTGACCACGCCACGAAAGATCTGTAGATGGCCCCGCCACGGTGGTCTAGTGGCTAAGGTACTCGGCTGCTGACCCCTAGGTCGCGGGATCGAATCCCGGCTGCGGCGGCTGCATTTCCGATGGAGGCGGAAATGTTGTAGGCCCGTGTACTCAGATTTGGGTGCACGTTAAAGAACCCCAGGTGGTCAAAATTTCCGGAGCCCTCCACTACGGCGTCTCTCATAATCATGTGATTGTTTTGGGACGTTAAACCCCACAAATCAATCATCATGAGATCTGTAGATGGAATAAAAGTTGATCCCCGTAAGTGCTATGGACTTTTTAAAAGTAAATTGCAGTATTGGCGTACTTTCAATGAATTATGAGCGGAAAAAGCACATCGTGAGACAAAAAAGAAGCAGCGGTATGGTATAATACCGTACCGCTGCTACGGCACGGTATTACCGTAACTTGCTCCAACGTTCTAGTGTCGCATCGCGTCACGTTTCTAGCGCGTTGCGCGCGTGTAGGTGGCGGTTGTGCGCTTACTTACCGCGTTTACTTTTTAATGGTCTCGTGTGCTCATTGCGTTTGCCTGTGATCACGGAGAGTGGGACCTGTGACCTGTGTATGTTTACTTGTGACAATTCCACGTCGGGGATTATGGCGGGAGAGAGAGATAAACGTCTTTATTCACAAAAGCATGGAGAAGGAGGGCGTGGGAGGAACACCTATAGTCCTGTGTCCCTAAAACGGCTCCAGCGACGAGTCGGGCCCGCTGTATCAGAGCTCGGAGGACCTGGGGAGGTCCATCGCGGAGAGAATCATCCCACAGCTCCTCGTTACGTAAAGGGTGAAGGAAAGCAGGTAAGGGAGGAAAGATGTTCGCAGTGCACTCGATCGAGACATGGAAGGTCGTGGGCGAGTTTCGACAGCCGGGGCAACGGTCTGCATAGCACTGCGGGTAGAATTTATGAAGTGATACTAGATTGGTATCTTAAGACTAGATTGGTACTAGATTGGTAAACTTAAGAGACAAGAAGAGAGCAGAGTGGACTGGGGAACAAACGGGGGTTAAGAATATCATAGCTGAAATCAAGAAGAAGAAATGGACATGGGCCGGGCATGTGGCGCGTAGACAGGATAACCGCTGGTCGTTAAGGGTAACTATCTGGATTCCCAGAGAAGGCAAGCGGGTTAGGGGGAGACAGAAGGTTAGGGGGACAGATGAGATTAAGAAGTTTGCGGGTATAAATTGGCAGCAGCAAGCACAGGACCGGGTTAACTGGCGGAACATGGGAGAGGCCTTTGTCCTGCAGTGGACGTAGTCAGGCTGATGATGGTGATGATGACTAGATTGGTAAATGTTTTAGTCTGTAGCTGGCGTAACGCTATACTGCCTCCTCTCGCGATAAAGATGGCGGTGGGGCGATTTACAGTCGTGATTATTGCAAGATCAACATTAATACGAACATAAACATCAATACGGAAGCTTGATACAATTGTAAGAATACAAGAATAAAACATAAAAAGAAGGCCGATGTACAATGTTGGCCAACGCGTGGTCAAGCGTGGACACAAAATACAATTAAGAAATGCAGGATAATAAATGTTACCACGAGCCAATTCAGCGGAGCGTTGGAAGCGCAGAAATAAATATAATTCGAAGGGCTCACTAACCTATTGAGGTTTTAGAGAACATCGGCGTCAACTCTGCGTATTTCAATGCTAAAAAACCTACGCAGTTAGAAACGAGGCAAACACCTGAAGCTGTAGAACGGCGTCATTGTAGTTAGGTTGTTCAATTCTCTTACTGTCATTAAAAAAAGACGAAAAAACAAATACATTAAACAATTACTTTGCGATGTAAAGGGTGGTATTGAGAGATTGATTTGATAGATATGTAGGTTTTAACGTCCCAAAACCACCATATG
The DNA here is from genome assembly GCF_043290135.1 of Rhipicephalus microplus. Lineage (NCBI taxonomy): Eukaryota > Metazoa > Arthropoda > Arachnida > Ixodida > Ixodidae > Rhipicephalus > Rhipicephalus microplus. Next base: position 286,643 of record NW_027464695.1, on the reverse strand, counting down.
AGTATGAGAGACGCCGTAGTGGAGGACTCCGGAAATTTCGACCACCTGGGGTTCTTTCACCTGCACCCAAATCTGAGCACACGGGCCTACATTTCCGCCTCCATCGGAAATGTAGCCGCCGCAGCCGGGATTCGATCCCGCGACCTGTGGGTCAGCAGCCGAGTACCTTAGCCACTATAGACCACCGTGGCGGCGCTGGGATAGGGAGATTATCGCGCTGCCTTTCACCGCACCAAGGGGCCGAAGTCTATCTTAGTCTGCTAATGTCTTTCTTATAATACTCTTAAATAATATTAAACTTTCAGACGATACATTTGATTTAGTTCGCGCATTGATAGGAAGATTAGCTTCTGCCAGCAGTGCGCTCATAGATCTAGTACCGCAATTGTTATATAAAAAAACTCGTACTGTGTGTACTCGAATTGAACGATTTTCCCCAGATTTTTGTTACCTGAGTAAATAAAGGTTTTTCATTGCATTCCATTCGCTACCTGAGTCGACCCTCACGTAACGCTCGAATACCGAAATTCTATTTATTTCTTGCCGGACGCAGTCGAAAGTCGCCCATCGAATTACATTTGGGGTCGTGCTACAATCGAGTAAAAACACGGTATATAAAACATTCGAGTACTGCTTGTACTTGCCACCATTGAAAGTGCGACCATTGGTAAAATGCAACTATTATGCAGGGTGTCCCAGCTATCGAGCACCAGAGTTGTTTTTTTTTTTTAAGCGGAACTTTTTGTTAACAAAAAAAATTGGTCGTGGCTACTGCAGTTTACTGGTAACAATGTGTATGAGGTTTTCTTTGCCCAAGCCGTCCCTCACTATTATATATTTATTAGTAGTACTCGATTGTTTAGACACTCAGTAAATCTTTGCAGGCATGCAAGCATTTACTTTAGTCACGAAAAGTTTGACTATGTGCAATTGTGGCCATGGTGAGTGCAACCAACATTCATACAGCATGCGATGCCGTTGTCAAAAATATTAATCAGGTGTAGTTGAAGATTTCGTAGTAATATGTTTGCTGAAATGTACGTCGGTGCTGAACGAAGGATTACGTATAGCCTGTCGATGAACTTTGATGGAGCTTTTTTTTTCCTAATCGTAAAGCTAGCTTTCCTGCAATGTAGTTTGTCTAACTAATGGCGGCTAGCAACGTACTCTAGCGCGATTCGCTTGTGCTATGACGTGTAATATGTAGAGTTGGCTGACTTGACACAGGCACAGATAATAAACAAGCCCCAGCACGTGCAGGTTGGACCTCTTCTTCACTTGACGCACGACAGGTGCCGCCGTTAGCGGGGCAAACGTGCTTCGCGGAGAAGCGCACTTGCGGGCGAGGAAAATGGTCTTTTACATAACCATTTAGGTATGTTGCTTTAGGGTATGTAAGCGTATTTAGCCATGTAGGGCCGCAATCTCTACCTGAGCTTTTTCGTCGCGATCGAAATGCGACCCGCAATCGAACCTGCGACCTTCGATTTAGCGCCGCGAGCGTCGCAACCGCTGTATGCCAAGGTGCCGCCAGGAATCGACTCCCTGGCGTTCTTCAGTACCGCCATATATAACGCATGGACGACGTTTTTATTTTTTAGGGGCGAAGCTTCTTAGGGCGTGGGCTGTGCGTCCCCTGTAGCCTGTATGTAGCCACCTCTAGTTTAGTTCTTGCAGTGTTCACTAGATGGCGGTACCGTCCCCTGTATGTAACCACCTCTAGTTTAGTTCTTGCAGTGTTCACTAGATGGCGGTACCGTCCCCTGTATGTAGCCACCTCTCGTTTAATTCTTGTAGTGTTTACTAGATGGTGGTACTTGTAGCTGATGATGAAAAGATGCAAGATGTTATAAACTAGAAAGCGGTACTTGTAGTTGATGAAAGACGCGAGATCTTATAAAATAGGAATGATGTCACATATGGCGCGTGTCATTGGTTGAAGGCAATCGTTCGATTTAGTGCGGCGACGTACGCTAGGGGGGAGCGTTGTAATAAAATCGAGTGGGCAAAATGTACAGAGGATTCATGGTTTACCAGGTTTACCTCCGGAGCTTCGCCCACTCATCATCATTCACTTCGTGGATATGGCGGCACTATTTAAAGCAACGTTGTGTTGTCACTCCGGCACTCGCCACGTATTAAATCGGCGTCACTCGCGACAGATGCGAAATAAACAAAGTCGCTCTGTTGTTGCGATATCAACAGAGGTGTGCCACGCTGCGCATTTGGGACTTCGAATGTCGGAAAGGCATGAGCAATGTTAAAGGAGATTACAAACGTTTTACGCCGCGGTATGCGGTTGTGCAGCTATAGGCAGCTGCTGCGAGGCGATAAACACTAAAAAAAGAAAGAGGAAAAAGGAAACGAAAAAAATATAAACAAGAAGAATGCAACTTGCAAAAAATGAACAATACGACAAATACCGCAAGAAGTTCAGGCAACGAACGCAGCGTGTAAAATGTCGAAAGGTTGGCATTCAGCCGCGTTGCTTCGGCAGAAATGTAGATAAAAAGAAACGACATGCATGGCATGCATTTACGTTACGTTGTTGCGCCGCTTCTGCGCATTTGTTCATTTGTTAAGGCCTCATCAAAAGCGAAAATTGACCGTCGCAGCGTCCTCAACACGTACGAATGATGCGAGCATTCGTTGTGCGACGGCGCCACCATGCGGCGTTATCGTGGCGTCACGTGATCACATATTTCGCTTGGTCTAACGTGGGCCGATCCCGGAGGCACTGCAGAGCCACGTCGGGTGCAGAAAGCTTTTCATGTCTCCGATCACGGAGAATTTGCGAAATCACGTTGGCTGCGGAAAGCTTTCGGGGGGGCGGGAGATGAGGCGGATCAATGCAGTCAGCCGACAAGAGAAGAGGAAAAGCAAGATAGCTTTCGTTGACGAATAGTCTTACAGAAATGCATAAGAGACCGTGACTTCCTTTTCTCTTTCTCTCTCTCTCTCTCTCTCTCTCTGTGTGCGTGTGTGTGTGTGTTTGTGTTTGTGTGTGTGTGTGTGTGTGTGTGTGTGTGTGTGTGTGTGTGTTTCGGCTAAAGCCCCAACACATCCGTTAAAGGTAACAGAGGTTCATGGGGCAAGATGTAAACGCATATACGCGAGTTATATAATCTAAGTTTGGACAAGCCGCAACCATGTCGCTAGGAAAAACCCTATTTCACTTCCGAAGGAGCATGAGGCGTTGCCTTTCGGATAGCTGTCGGACTCTGGCAGTTTTGTTCTCGTTTGAATCCGTCCGTTACGGTTTATCGGTGACTACGGTAATCGCGGCTGCTGACATGAAGGTCGCAGGTTTGATCAGCCCGGCCGCGGCGATCGCATTTCGGCACATGCGAAATGATACAGGCCAGTGTATTCTAATGTTTTCTTGTGTTCTAATGTATTCTAATGTTTCGTTAATTCTTATGTTTTCTTCAATCTGTTGGCAATTAACTTTGTAAATAGCTTGTAAATAGCTTTGTAAATAGCAAGCTGATCGCCCTGTAATTCTTCAAGTCTTTGTCATCTCCTTTCTCGTGTATTATGTCGTTAATATTTAAACGTAACTATGAAGGTCGGGTGTAACCTTAAGAGACAAGAAGAGAGCATGCAGAGTGGATTAGGGAACAGACGGGGGTTAAGGATATCATAGCTGAAATCAAGAAGAAATGGACATGGGCAGGGCATGTAGCGCGTAGACAGGATAACCGCTGGTCGTTAAGGGTAACTAACTGGATTCCCAGAGGAGGTAAGCGGGTTAGGGGGAGACAGAAGGTTAGGTGGGCAGATGAGATTAAGAATTTTGCGGGTATAAATTGGCAGCAGCAAGCACAGGACCGGGTTAACTGGCGGAACATGGGAGAGGCCTTTGTCCTGCAGTGGACGTAGTCAGGCTGATGAGGATTATGATGATGATGATGAAGGTCGGGTGGAAATATTTAATTTCCCTTATTTTTGAGGACACGTATCTTGAAAAAAAAAAAACTGTATCCCAATGAGTGCCCTGCAGTGCTGTAACCATACTTCTGCGCGCGCGTCGCGTAACTTTTGTTTTTATATGTACCGTGTACTCACTTCGTGCGCGTTGCCGCGTCGTTACACGCGGTTGTGCAACTTCGAGCGCGGGCGGATGCGACAGCATTGTGGCTGCGCGCGACGAGCAGCGGGAGCTCGAAATAGAACAAAAACACTTCCTCCTATAATGCGCGTGTTGGCGTGATTCAAAAAAAAAAAAAACATCCTCCTCCGTAAAACTGTTATACGTGCAAACAAGCTTTGCTCCGGATGCCCGTATACCGATCTATATGGCGTGCGCATGCGCACCCAGAGATGTTTCTAGGAAGGGAGTGGGGGATGTGCTAGTTCAACCACGTTTAGTTATGTCTGCGCGCGCGTTTGTACGTGTGCGTCTGTATGTAACTTGTAAAATTGAAAGAAAGCATAGTTCGCGTCTCGCCGGCTCGGGAATAGGTGCAGAACTGTATATGCAGAACTATATTTGAATGTTCACTGACATGAAGAATCTTTCGGGGTGGCTATTGGCTTTCCACAGCTATCGCGCCGTTTAACGTGGATGCATCCACGCCGACGACGCTCGGTGGTACGCTTGCGCATCCCGACGACTAACGTCCATGATCAATGATCAAACAGACCCCTCGTGGTGCATCTATACAGGTGCTTTTGGTGGCTGTAGTAGTTAACGGTGAGAGCTAAATCGAGAGAACGTGGTGTGTGACAGTTGTTGCTTGGATATGGACTCGCGGCCTTCTTTGTTGCATGAAGCGTTGCGCCGTTGAGCGCATGCGTCGAGATCCGACTCCCGGCATTTACGGAGGAAACGTGCAGTATAGAAAGGCAGTATGCAGAGGATGCAGTAGAAAGGGACTAGTACGTACACATCACACGCAAATATCCGCTTGCCCCCTCCCCATTTTCCCCAATAGGTCGAATGCTCTTCAGTTCTAACGAGGAGCTGTTTAAGCTCTAGTTGCAGCCGTGCTCGGCGACCACTCAAAACTCGGCGCAGCTGTGCAAAGCCAAGTGGAAACATATACCAAAGCCATGTGTAGTATGGGTGGGAAACGAAAAAGCGAGGAGAAAGGGAGAGGGCGAATCTTAACATAGCAAAGGGTGGGAAACAAAATTGAGGGTGAGGAGTGGTGGAGAGGGTAAGGCATAACGTATCCTTGTATAGTATAGCAGTGGGGTGGGAAACGCAAGTGAGGGTGAGGAGGAGTGGAGGGTAAGGCATAGCATAGCCTTGTATAGTGTGACGTCCCCGCAAACACGGACTGAACCCCGCTCCTTTCGAGATGTGTGCGCTCGTTTCTGAAACCCACGCATAAAGGGCATTCCGGAGTTAAGTACCAGAAGGATTGTTTCTATTATCCTCACGGACTCCCCCGCGCAGACACGAGGACCGGGCGGCGCCTTGTCGTCTACAGACGATGTGACAGAGTACAATAATCGGCGCGCACCCTTCAGATCTGTGGCATGGGGGAGCAGCAGAACACCTTTTGTTGGTTCGGGGAAAGCGACCTTTGCGGCAAGTGCCTGTGGCGGGTCCATTATGCCTTTCTGTCAGTCTCCGCGGCGCCAGGGCTCTTACTGCGTTCTGCGCGGATGGCCGCCCGCGACGGTGAACGACGAGGAAGCGGCGGCTACGGAGAATTTCGTGGGAGACACCGAGCTGCATAGAAACGTTGAGACTCGGTCTCGACATCGGCTCACCAAGTAACGGAAGCATCGAGACCATTGTTCGCCCGTAATTAAAGTGTCTTCGGACGGCGCACCCATCACTCTCCCTGAAGCTTGAGTTTATACATTTTACTGGCTCGGCTTTGTTCGGGAGAGGGTTTTCTACTGGTGTAGGCCGCGGGGGCGGCCGCCGAAGATAATACACTCCGGACAGAGAAGAAAATATGCTGCGTGGATGGCGGCGATTGGTTTGGTGCCCCGGTAGGGCAGAGCGGGAACCCGAGAAAAGCGGCCACGTGTCAAGAAAGGGGAGAAGCGAGGAGGGTCTCTCCCAGGGGAGAAAAAGAGGTAGACGGCGACGGAAGGGGACAGATCAGACCGCGACGTGAGGAACCAACCATCGGCCCCGAGATACGATGTGAATAGTCGGAGAGAGACGGAGCGTTGAGATTGAGATGGTAGAAAGACGGAACGGAAAAGGAAGATAACAGAGTCGAAGAGATAGCGATGAGGAGCGATGGGATGATGACTAGGGCAAAGACGGTACGATGAGGAATGAAAGTTGGGGATAGGAGGCGAGTGAATGGAGCATTCTGAGAGGCACGACGAAGGCGACGATGACGAAGACGATGAAGGCGCCGACGAATCGGACAATGACTCCAGGAAGAAGCCCTGAGCCCCAACTCGAACAGCCAGCTCCGAGGCCCCCGTCAACATGGACAGTCTGTGAGACGAACTTCATCTCCCTTACTTAAATGAGCTTTGCGGGTAGGGATGCGGCAAATTGGGACATTGCGCGGTTTTGTTAATTAATGACTTTATCATCTGTGTCATCGCGTGTTTTTTTTATATATGCATAACCTTGTGTTGTTACAGTTACTTCCTTTATGTGCCTGCCCTGTGTCAAATGTCGCGAGTGTTTAATAATTTTGTGTAGTGGTTGATGTGCGCGGTTCTACGATGTTTGCAGTTAGTATTGAATTAAATGAACCAGTAAACAGAAACAGGTCGTAGCGTCTCTTACTTCCCGGCCCCAGCACGGATCCCTGTATGTGAAAAGTGATTGAAACACGTAGCCGAGAGGGAACCGGATAGAAAAAGGATTGAGTGTTCTTCCCTCTCTTTGGCGATCGGTGGCGTAGCGGGGGACGTCTCATAGCATAGCAGTGGGTTGGAAAACGGGATATAGGGCGTAGAAGAGCGCAGGGTAAGGCATAGCATAGCCTTGTATAGTATAGCAATGACGTAGGAAATTAAGGCGAGGAAAAGCGGAGGGTAAGAGATAGCATTGCCTTGTATAGTATAGCAATGACGTAGGAAATTAGGGCGAGGAAGAGCGGAGGGTAAGGGATAGCATAGCCTTGTATAGTATAGCAATGGCGTATGAAATTAGGGCGAGGAAGAGTGGAGGGTAAGGGATAGCATGGCCTTGTGTAGCATAGCAATGGGGTGGGAAACGGAAGTAAGGAAGAGCGGAGCGTATGGCATGGTCTATCCTTGTATTGTACAAGAATGGGGTGGAAAAATGAAGTAATGGCGGGGATGAGTGATGTGAGGGAAAGGAGGGGGGAATGTTACAACAGCTCCGCTGTTTCCTCAGTCTTCGCACTACTTTTCTGTGGTGCGAAGCTGCCTGTATCTGCGTGCGCGTTGGTTATGCCAGTGCTTCGCGGTATAGAGCATGGGTCAAAGAGCGATGTCTGCCTGGGACGACGCAACAAAAACAAAATATCCTTTGATCTTCACACACTCTGTGTACGCGAACTGTACGACGAGCGGCGTGAAGCGCTCCTGTTGTGCGAGTTGAGGCCTTGCCTGAGGCACGCGAGAGCGTCTTAGGCGGTAGGAGCTTAGAACCTCAGACAACGACCGCTGTGGTTCCTTTGTTCTATCCTTTGGTCTGTCCTTGTATAGTACAAGAATGGGGTGGGAAAATGAAGTAATGGTGAGGAGCAGTGATGCGAGGGCAAGGAGGAGGGAAGGTTACAACAGCTCCGCTGTTTCCTCAGTCTTCGCACTACTTTTCTGTGGTGCGAAGCTGCCTGTATCTGCGTGCGCGTTGGTTATGCCAGTGCTTCGCGGTATAGAGCATGGGTCAAAGAGCGATGTCTGCCTGGGACGACGCAACAAAAACAAAATATCCTTTGATCTTCACACACTCTGTGTACGCGAACTGTACGACGAGCGGCGTGAAGCGCTCCTGTTGTGCGAGTTGAGGCCTTGCCTGAGGCACGCGAGAGCGTCTTAGGCGGTAGGAGCTTAGAACCTCAGACAACGACCGCTGTGGTTCCTTTGTTCTATCCTTTGGTCTGTCCTTGTATAGTACAAGAATGGGGTGGGAAAATGAAGTAATGGTGAGGAGCAGTGATGCGAGGGCAAGGAGGAGGGAAGGTTACAACAGCTCCGCTGTTTCCTCAGTCTTCGCACTACTTTTCTGTGGTGCGAAGCTGCCTGTATCTGCGTGCGCGTTGGTTATGCCAGTGCTTCGCGGTATAGAGCATGGGTCAAAGAGCGATGTCTGCCTGGGACGACGCAACAAAAACAAAATATCCTTTGATCTTCACACACTCTGTGTACGCGAACTGTACGACGAGCGGCGTGAAGCGCTCCTGTTGTGCGAGTTGAGGCCTTGCCTGAGGCACGCGAGAGCGTCTTAGGCGGTAGGAGCTTAGAACCTCAGACAACGACCGCTGTGGTTCCTTTGTTCTATCCTTTGGTCTGTCCTTGTATAGTACAAGAATGGGGTGGGAAAATGAAGTAATGGTGAGGAGCAGTGATGCGAGGGCAAGGAGGAGGGAAGGTTACAACAGCTCCGCTGTTTCCTCAGTCTTCGCACTACTTTTCTGTGGTGCGAAGCTGCCTGTATCTGCGTGCGCGTTGGTTATGCCAGTGCTTCGCGGTATAGAGCATGGGTCAAAGAGCGATGTCTGCCTGGGACGACGCAACAAAAACAAAATATCCTTTGATCTTCACACACTCTGTGTACGCGAACTGTACGACGAGCGGCGTGAAGCGCTCCTGTTGTGCGAGTTGAGGCCTTGCCTGAGGCACGCGAGAGCGTCTTAGGCGGTAGGAGCTTAGAACCTCAGACAACGACCGCTGTGGTTCCTTTGTTCTATCCTTTGGTCTGTCCTTGTATAGTACAAGAATGGGGTGGGAAAATGAAGTAATGGTGAGGAGCAGTGATGCGAGGGCAAGGAGGAGGGAAGGTTACAACAGCTCCGCTGTTTCCTCAGTCTTCGCACTACTTTTCTGTGGTGCGAAGCTGCCTGTATCTGCGTGCGCGTTGGTTATGCCAGTACTTCGCGGTAGAGCATGGGTCAAAGAGCGATGTCTGCCTGGGACGACGCAACAAAAACAAAATATCCTTTGATCTTCACACACTCTGTGTACGCGAACTGTACGACGAGCGGCGTGAAGCGCTCCTGTTGTGCGAGTTGAGGCCTTGCCTGAGGCACGCGAGAGCGTCTTAGGCGGTAGGAGATTAGAACCTCAGGCAACGACCGCTGTGGTTCCTTTGTTCTATCCTTTGGTCTGTCCTTGTATAGTACAAGAATGGGGTGGGAAAATGAAGTAATGGTGAGGAGCAGTGATGCGAGGGCAAGGAGGAGGGAAGGTTACAACAGCTCCGCTGTTTCCTCAGTCTTCGCACTACTTTTCTGTGGTGCGAAGCTGCCTGTATCTGCGTGCGCGTTGGTTATGCCAGTGCTTCGCGGTAGAGCATGGGTCAAAGAGCGATGTCTGCCTGGGACGACGCAACAAAAACAAAATATCCTTTGATCTTCACACACTCTGTGTACGCGAACTGTACGACGAGCGGCGTGAAGCGCTCCTGTTGTGCGAGTTGAGGCCTTGCCTGAGGCACGCGAGAGCGTCTTAGGCGGTAGGAGATTAGAACCTCAGGCAACGACCGCTGTGGTTCCTTTGTTCTATCCTTTGGTCTGTCCTTGTATAGTACAAGAATGGGGTGGGAAAATGAAGTAATGGTGAGGAGCAGTGATGCGAGGGCAAGGAGGAGGGAAGGTTACAACAGCTCCGCTGTTTCCTCAGTCTTCGCACTACTTTTCTGTGGTGCGAAGCTGCCTGTATCTGCGTGCGCGTTGGTTATGCCAGTGCTTCGCGGTAGAGCATGGGTCAAAGAGCGATGGCTGCCTGGGACGACGCAACAAAAACAAAATATCCTTTGATCTTCACACACTCTGTGTACGCGAACTGTACGACGAGCGGCGTGAAGCGCTCCTGTTGTGCGAGTTGAGGCCTTGCCTGAGGCACGCGAGAGCGTCTTATGAGCGATAGGAGATTAGAACCTCAGACAACGACCGCTGTGGTTCCTTTGTTCTATCCTTTGGTCTGTCCTTGTATAGTACAAGAATGGGGTGGGAAAATGAAGTAATGGTGAGGAGGAGTGATGTGAGGGCAAGGAGGAGGGCCGAGGTCGAAATGAGCGGCGTTCTCCAATGCATGTCGACAATGTTGTCGTATACGTTTGGATGCTTAGCGAGAAGGTCGGAGCAGGGCATACGTACAAGCATTGGCGTGCTCAAGGGGGGTGGCAATTGTGCCTCACACATTTACTCATTTTCATTTTTTCATACATTGCGCAGTTTTTTTTTTCAGACACGACCAACGAATGGGGAGGGAGGGGGTGAAGCCTGCCCTCCCCCTATGGAGAATTATGCGCTCACTTGTGCATACAAACTGCATATAACTCTTCTAATGTATATAATTATGTCACATTCCACCGCCTTGATTTGTGGCGCTGAATAATGTTCTCGGGGTTAGACTTGTACAACATAAGGGCACTGCGCACCTCCGGGTAGGAGCATAGGCAGGCAGGAATTTTTCGGGGAAGAGAGGGGGAGAGGGGGCTATTTTTCGTTATGTATGCCATGGCGAAAAAAAAAACATTCAAGAAGGGAGGGGGGGGGGAGGTGGCACGGACTCGGTACGGCACCCTCTGGCTACGCCACTGCCTCCGGAATCTTTGTATACCTCATCTGCGCAATTATTGAGCTTCCAGGTGTCGACAATAATGACGTGTTTTTGTATGTATGTATCTGCCCCACTGGACAGAACCTCTCGTATCCGCACAATTTTCATCCCATATACACGCACGCACGATGTAATTGTATTGTATCGTGTTTTTTTTTGCAAGATTCGCAACGTGATCTAGTACTGCTGGAAAAAGCACACGATTTCTGTACTTTGGAAATGTTGTAAATGTTGAGGAATCGGTTTGCAACAAGCGCCGGGGTGAGCTTATTGGGTCATTGATCTGGACTTGTCGACAGGGACGTCCCGTGGTTTCACGGCCCTCTGTACTATTGAAACAAATTAGTTATTATCATCATCATCAGCCTGACTACGGCCACTGCAGAACAAAGGCCTCTCGAATGTTCCGCCAGTTAACTCGGTCCTGCTCTTGCTGCTGCCAATTTATATCCGCAAACTTCTTAATCTAATCTGCCCACCCAACCTTCTGTCTCCCCCTAACCCGCTTGCCTTCTCTGGGAATCCAGTTAGTTACCCTCAATGATCAGCGGTTATACTGTCTACGCGCTACATGCCCGGCCCATGTCCATTTCCTCTTCTTGATTTCAACTATGATATTCTTAACCACGGTTTGTTCCCTAATCCACTCCGTTCTCTTCTTGTCTCTTAAGGTTACGCCAACCATTTTCCTTTCCATTACTCGCTGCGTCGTCCTCAATTTAAGCTGAACCCTCTTTGCAAGTCTCCAGGTTTCCGCTCCGTAGCTTAGTACCGTAGCTAAGAAACAAATCAGTAGTTGCGCGCAAAAACACGCGAGTCACTATCTGACGGCCTCCGCGCGGTCAGTCGACCGCGATGAACTGCGCTGGCACGTCGCCGCCGCAATTCTTGCGCGGACAGAACAATCGCCGGAGGGTGACTAAATCTCGCCGAACTAGAAAACAACCAGTGACTCCATTGTCTGCGCATCTGGTCGCTGACCTTCGTGGCGTTGTTTTTCGTCGTTTGGGTGCGCTCGTTTAAACGAGGGAACTGGAACGTTTCCCTTTTTTGCTAGTATGGTTGTCTCTTCTGGCCACCAAGTTGCGATGTTTCTCTCTCTCTCTTTATCACCCGCCACGGTGGTTATGGTGATCAACTGCTGACCCGAAGGTCGTGGGATCGAATCCCGGTCACGGCGCGGCCGCATTTCGGGGGAGGCGAATTAAATGCTTGGGGCCCTTGTTCTTTGGTTTAGGTGCGCGTTAAGGTACTCCAGGTGGAAGCTGTAGTCCACCTTGGCGTCCAGTTTTGAGGTGCGAAATCCCAGCAATTGTGGTAATATTGCCGAGTCGGGAGGAACGACGCGTACGTGGTTGAGCGCGCGCGTGGGTCACGTGACTTGATATGCGTCACCGAGGGCCGTGGCGTAAGATGGCGCCTCCACTGATGGCGTATTTATAGTACAGCTTACTGAGACGTTGCAATTATCACTGGTGTGATCTGTGGTAACCATTGCAAAGTGTTAAACTGAGAGGTAATTCTAGACGCCTAAAGCACCACAGGAAGAAATAATCGCAGAGAAAGAGCGTCAACTCGCAACTGATTTATTTGCAGGAGAAACGCAGGAAATATATAGCCGCACACGCATGTGCAGAGCACACTACTTCACCTAGTCACACGACCACAGACATAAACTGAGGACGTTCAATCGGCATATCTAATCAAGCAACGAAGCGCAAAAATCAAACTCAGAATTGCGCAAGACGACTGACGTGTCACTTATACACCTTTTTCACCTCTTTTCTTTATCCAGAACGCTTCCATTATTGCACGGGCCAGAGCATCCGGGCTTTTGGCGAGGACAGAAACGCTTGAAAACCTCGCCTCGCAAGAACAGGAACGGCAATGCGCAGGCAAATGTGCTCCGGAATTATTTCGAATTGAAAGCTCATGTTCCCTAATTCTCACGTTCAAACACCGTCCAGTTTGGCCGATGCAAACCCGGCCACAACTAAGTGGGATTAAGTACACCACACCCACTACGCAAACCACGTACGTCGAAGAGTGTATTTTTCCACTGGTGGAGGCGCTCGGTGTTTCAGAAATACGTGGGCATAGGCCAGCCAGCTTTCGTGGCGCAGAAAAAACAACAGACACATTGTACCTGCTCGCGTTAAGATTAAGGCAGTGTTAAGATTGCGGTGATGAGGCCACAGGACGGAGCGCACGGATCGGGCGCGTAGCCAGGAATATTGTTCGGGGTGGGGGACATGCTTGCTGAAGACCTTGACTATTAAAAAAAAAGACGCCTATTTTCGATTTCTTTTTTTCGGCGCCCCCTCCCCGGCTACGGGCCTTGCAGGTTTATGTGTCGTTCGCCATTGTTCGGCGTATCACCGTTGACGTGCTGACGGGCACACTCCCCGTGTCACGGCTGTGCAACGCCGAGTGCGGCGACATTCAGAGCAAGTGCTTCGTCGTTGTCTCGCTTTCCTGCCCTTCGCGTCGCGCGCTAGCGCAATTCGAAAGCGTTCTCGCTCGTATATTGCAATGACCGGCAGTTGACCTTTGCGCCGCCGACGCAAATGTTCGCGTTTGCGACAATGTCACGGCGCCGGCGGAACGTGCGTAAGGCCGTGTCTTGTCACGTACACGTCAACGCCCGAGTTCGTGTGCGCTTTAGTTGCACAGTTCGTGAAATCCAGCCGACGCTTGTTCATATAAGTATAGGTGACTCGCGTGAGACGTTGTCGCTGACGCCATGCTTCTTAATAAATAACACGCCTAGAATATAACGGCAGTCATCCGCCCTACTCTGTTTATTAAAGTGAAAGTCTTAAGCACTAACCGTATGTAAGAGTTAAAGCGCGCCAGCGCTGGCGTGCCCTCCCTCTATGCGCGCCCTATCCCTCCATAAGGAGAGGGTACGCCGCGCGCTGACGCGTACTGACGCGTACGTGGGGCTACGGCTTTTAAGGACGGACCACACGTACCCGTTGCAGCGCGCCGGCGCGTGGCTTTATGACGCGGCGACACATCCTCTCCCTATGGAGAGGGGGCCTGCACGTAGCCGCGCGCCCTCTCTCTCCACTAGGAGAGGGCGCGGCGCCGCGTGCGTCAGAAAGGCACCCGCTGGCTTATGGGTGCGTGTACTCAGGCGCCCCATTAAACGCAAAAAGGGACCGTTGGTGTCAGCATGAGTGATGGAAATAATAGGAATAATAATAGTCATGCGATGGCGCCATCATGGCGTCACGATGTCACTATGACATCACACAAATGCATAATCACATGACATCGTTGCTTGGTCAACGATAAGCCGATATCCCGGAGGCAGTGCTAAACCAGGCCACGTGCAGAAAGCTTCCAATGCCTACGATCCTGGAGGCAGTGCAAAGCCGCATAAGTGCACAATGTTTCCAGAAGGGACAAGGCAGGATTACTACATCAGATGAGAGGAAAAAGAAGTTGGCTGTTGCCTTCTAGTCGTCTTAGTCAAATGCATACGGAACCCTGTGAGTCTATCTCTCTGTAGTTTTTTTTTACTGAAATACATGAAGCTTTTTTCCCAATTAAGGGCCTATGTAGGTCCTATTCGCACAACCACATCTCACCTGGCTGGACACCTGCCACACAGTAGCTGAAAGCCGAAGCATCGCCGATACGCTCTGGTTCGCCTTCGCTTGCATGCGGCAGGTGTCCCGGCACATGCTGTGCGGCTGTGATAGCGCTTGGTGGATAGGCCCTACGAGCTCCACACACGAATAGCTTTTACATGAGAAGCACCTAATGGTCGAGCTATATCCAGAGTGTGGTGTGACCACCTTTACTGCGCATGCGCTTCCCCTGTCCCTCTCTAGCCTCGTGATGTAGGCGAAAGCAGCGTCTTCTAGCAACTTTCATGATAGAAAAAACCGCCTGTTCGCTCCGCACAACCGCTCATTCGCCACCCCGTAATGGATCTTGGCCTCCGAGGTCAAGGTGGGAGAGTTCCCGTGTGCGTTGTTGTGTGCACGTTAACTAAAAGAAAACTGCGGGTCTCCGCATTCAATCAGTCTTCTGTCTCTCATTGCCCAGTAGCAGCGATTGGCGTGTTCCAGTAGGAAACACCGGTCTATCATTGCTTACTTTATGCCTTTCCAGGTTTCTTTCCTGTGCAACACCACGATGAGTGCGAGCATGAACGCCACCGCCAGTGTAAGCGTTAGCGCCCTCTGCTTCGCACACATGGTTTTCTTTAGCAGTAGATGGTGTAGTTGTTTTCAGCCAAACACCACTTTTCAGCCACACACCACTCCAGACAGCTCCACTAGGAGTGCACCTTGAAGTGTGTAATAGGAGAGAGAGAACAAATCAGTCCACATAGACACAGCTTTGGGTCAAACTTTGACTTATGCATATCAACAGAATAACAGAAAGGCAAGAGCACATCATTCTACAGGTTCACAATCGTTTTATGCTACTACTTCACGTTTGCTGTGTACCTTCTGACACACGACATATCAAAACAAATCATGTGTCATTGTTCTGTTCTCTCTCTCTCTCGATTTCTTTACTGTTTTAAACTATTTTCGCTGTTCTCATTCAGCAAAATTTACACTGAGCGTTCAATAAAATTTTCACTGAGAAGTAACAAAACATGGTCCAACTAAATTTGATACTAAATGAGTTTATCTGGGCATAAATTTTAAATCAGTCTATCAATGAATGATACTAGTGGAAAATATAGTGCTAGCACTTGAACTGTACATACTGTTGGAAGTCTCTATAGCAAAGGACATTTAAAGACTGACAAGTGGAAGAGTTGGTGAGTGTTCCTTTTAGTATATGAACAGCACGGGGGAAAAAAAATCTCTAACATTGAGGACATTGACAGTTTCTTTAATCAGTTTTCATGAAGCCTAGAGAGTGATCATCTCAGTGAAAATAATCATCTTTTCATTTTATTTAAGCACTGCTTCAGCATACGTTTCATTTCTTGTTCCTTTATTGTTTTTATTTTGTTAGCATTACCATTAAGTTGTCACTAGAATTTTCATTTGCTATTTCGGGCAGCTGTAGTCGTTCATGCAGGCTTCTCTTTTGTCATTCTAGTGAATTAATACTAATGGTGGGCTGTGCACAGCATTCACGTTAAACATTTATTTTTTTGCGCCGTCATGAATGAAAGGACATTTTGGTATGCTTCATTGAAACCAAGAGGGACCTGTGTTCTTGCTGTTTTGTGTGTTTTTTGT
The DNA here is from genome assembly GCF_043290135.1 of Rhipicephalus microplus. Taxonomy (NCBI): domain Eukaryota; kingdom Metazoa; phylum Arthropoda; class Arachnida; order Ixodida; family Ixodidae; genus Rhipicephalus; species Rhipicephalus microplus. The sequence goes on along the minus strand of NW_027464695.1, from coordinate 270,741 downwards.
TTCTCTATTGGCATTTCTGGCTCAATGGCTTGAATCAGAAGTACAAGGCTGCTATGTTGTAAAAAAATACAAAAATAAAGTATGTGTGCCTTTTCGTATTCCTTGCTGTGTGCCACTGAGGAATTCAGTCGTAAAATTGTTTAGCAAATAACATGCGTTCTGACAGCTCCTAATCGCATTTTAGATGACTGTGTGCTACGTTTTACGATGTTTGTAATGTAGTTAAAAAGCTCTGTTAAAGGATTCACCATTTTCTCATAATTTATCAGAAATCACAACGGAAACAAAATCAACGGATCACCTTCCGCACTTCCTCTTGCAGCAAGAACTTTCCCGCGGCACTGTGCTTCGCGCTTTCAACAGCCGTGCCGTTGCTTTGTGTTCAAGTGTTACCATGGGTATTGAGTTGACGGTTAATTTCTCTCGCGACTGACGCCATTTGCTATCCATCAACGCAAGTGCTGTCATTTAGTTTCGAAAAGATTTTTAAGCTCGAACGTACTTGGATGATCTCGCACCAAGGTTGCAGAGCGCGCACGGAATTGTCTCGCAAATGTCAAAGTCTGCCCTCATCTTGAACTGTTGCCGCTGCCGTCATTTCGCGACCATCGATATGCCTGACAAAACAACATAACTCACTTTTGTGTTTTATATGTTTTTTTGCTCATTTCATGTTCTGTTTTTTTTAACTGTCTCGCAATGACGTCGCGTTAGTGCGCAGCGGTTAGAATGTGCCGCGTTGTCGTTCGGCAACACGTAGGGAGAGGCATTTGGGCAAATATTTAAGGAGTTGGAGCCCTTTCGCGTGTACTGTATGTGATTGCCAACCGGTTGTCACTTATGAGGGGTGACTCATGAAGGTCTGAAATTATAATGGGGAGAGGGGGCATGAAAGAACTGTAACTCGGTTGAAATATCATCTTCTATGCGTTTGACGTCGGTTGCACGGTCTTGTGAGACCTTCAGATGAAGCTGTCAAATGCAAGGACAGTGTAATGACTCTGGGTGTCATGATCCTCATGGTTAACAGCCAGGCGACGAAAACAAGTGTCAATAGAAAAGGTTGTGCCGCAATGGGCAGAAGATTCATGTGACAATCGACACGTTGTGACACCTGGTGGTTAGGTTTGAAATTCACAGAGCATTGGGAGGTCGATAGCTTCTTAAAAATCTCGGACGGGTTCAACGCTTGTTTGTTCAACATGTGCAGTGCGTTGCTTTGGTGTGATTGGAAATTGCAGACGTGCTGCCTTTGTTTGGAGTGATTGATAGCCAATACCTTGCCCGAGAGCATCTGTGCAACTATTGTAGTTAATATCATGAGCAATGGCGTGTAGGCCTGAAATGTCATGCTCAGAGGTTTCATGCACGTTTTAATATTGTGTTCGTACAAAGCTGCATTTTAATTCTTGTTATTGTTGTTTTTGCAACATGCTATCGGTCAATGTCTTGAAATTTTTTCTATCCTAGTCATGCCTGGAGGAACTACTGAAGAACATCATTTTTATTGTGTATGCAAAGTGTACATTTACTTTTTTTTAACCATCGAACTGATTACATTTAAATATTTTGCCCTTGCAAAAAGCTGGTTGGTATTAACTAGTAAGCTATAATTGATTTAACCTCTAAGCAAGTTTGATGACCACTGTTTCCTCAGTAATACGATATATAGTAATTAAAGAAGGAGCTCTAAATAATTGGAGTAATATTTCTGTTGAACTAGCCTTGTTAACTTGATTTACGCACAAAAATGAGTTTGTTCATTATTTTCGTCCTCAATAAATTATTTGTATATTAGTAACTTTTCAACTGGGTCAGTGTGGCCATTTTAGTGGTTTTGTTGCTATAGACTTCGCTGCTTCTGGCCTAAATTTGGTGTCGGGTCTTTGGTAGCCATCTTCAAGAGGGGATTCAAGCCCCACTGACTGTCCATTATTGTGAGTGAACCACACAAAATAAACCTGTTGTGATCAAAGTTTGGAAGTTTGTGCAAGGTGCCTATATTCTGTTTCACCACTTTGGTTCAGCACTACCAAAGCTACGGGGTGTAAGAAAGCCTTACGCTTGCGCAGTGAAGCATAGTTCCAGATATAAGTGCCTTGAAAATGGCAGGGTTGTCTAAAATTGGCGTTTGTTTGGTTTGTGTTGCACCACAACAATACACGATATTTGCTACGCATTTAACTATTAAATTGTGTCGGTTACCGCAAGGAACTGTGGTTACATATCGACATGGCAGCCCCCATGCAGAAGCGACTGCCCGCTTCGATCCGAACTTGCTCCTGCTAAATGTCCACTGCGCTGACAACAACAAATAAATGGTAAAATCGGCCATCGATTTGTTCCATCTTGCTCTGAGGATGAAGCATCAGGTACGTTTGGTCGTTATTAGCAAAATATGCTGCTTGCGTAGCCACATCTGATAAGCCTAACGCGCCTAGGCCAGGAATTGGGCTGTGTGGCCAGACCAAGAACGTTGCGCATCTCAAGATATCGGACATGCAACCTCGCACAGTGACCCGCACGCGTCAGATGCAGCCTCAGTGAAACAAAAAAAAAGATAGAAGAGAAGCATTGCAGCGAGAGATGGTAGGAAATGCTTCAACAGAGAAGCAGTTGTGCCAGAGCCACGAACAGCGTCTTAGAGCCACAAAGTGAAGTTATCCGCCGGCATGAGCATCTACCGATCTTCAGTAGAGCCACAAATTATATTGTTAAGACGACAAACTTCCTGAAGTTGAAGCGTAATGGTTTGTCTGACAGTTTTACTTATTTCTTAAAGTTAATAAAGCACCCATGTTACATACAATGATCGTGAAAGGACAATTAGGCGAGAAGACGCCGTGAAGATGGTAAGCAGAGGACACGGCGTAGGTTATTACATGTGGAGGGACTAATCGCCTTTCCTATTGGCTGGAGGCCCTGTAGCCTCCAGAGTGCTGAAGGGAACTTCTGAAACAGAGTATAGTAGCATTATAATGCTTACCCCTCCTCCCCCCACCCTCCCTTGCTATTGACGACTCAGCTGCTTATCTTCACGATGAAGAGGAGGTTGTGTCACATGAATTGGTTCTCGTTTCATAAGTGATAGAAGCTAGAAAACCAAGCTTAATGTACAACAGGTGCACCTTGGTGCTATGAAAATCAGGCGACCTGTGTTCAGTTCAACTTTTTCATACTTGTTTTGATTTCTCATGTGATAAAAACCCTATAGTTGCAAAACTAATGAGAGCAGAGTTCACGGATAACAATTTGTTGGTCAAGACTGGTTTGTTGCAGCACTTCAGTGTCTCATTAAAATAAGTGAGAGACTGTTTATGTTTAATGCGACGGAAAGTGACAATCGTTAAAAGACCTCTGATTTTTTTCAAATAATGCAGCAATCCACCACCAACCCAGAGTCTGGAGGATCAGCAGTGCGATGAAATGTTGGACTGCAAGGTTCGTATTTTGATTGCTGCGTCCATTCTAAAAACGTGCATGCCCACTATCTACAGGCCTGGCATTATAATGAACATGTTCCGTAATGCACGAAAGCCTTTTGTCAACCCGTTATGTTTACCATGTTGTCTCTCTTCGAATGGCGGTGGTGTCACAGCCACTGACACTGCTTATCACGGCTACCTACGTCAATGGTGGATCGGTACTCACGACACTGTGGCATTTTCTGGAACTGTGAATGACCGACATTCATCGCTGAACTACTACTGCTTTTCGTACGCTTCTGCAGCTGCTCTTGCACATTAGCTGGAAAACATTCTCCGTGTCATCGGACAGCATGAGTCGCCTTAACAGATAAATGAAATGGTGCACTTCTTCTGAGACTGTAAGCCCGGGACTGGACAACAATTAATGCTCTTTGAAAAAAAAGTGGGGACACTATGTATCGATTATTACATAGCCATTTCATTGTGGAAGCTCTTTATTGTTTTGTTTTGTATAAGCTCTGTTGGGCTGTCACACTTAAGGTGCTGCAGCTATGTTTGACAAAACCTGTGTCCTTAACTATCTATGTGAGCTACCCAGTGAGAGCAAATACATTTCCGATTTAACAGTATACACACTTGCCTGAAGATCTCTGCACATGTGATGAACTGAAGGGGGAACGATTGTAAGTCGTGTGGTATTTCAAGAAGCATGGGCTATAGATGATTTATAGTGCTAAGGTCACATGTAGAAAGTGGTTTGCATTGAGCTTCAATGGAGCGATTTTTATAGAAAGTAGCGACATCCGCGTTTAGTTGAGTTCCTTTTAGGTGCCATGAATGTGAAGCTGCGTTGTATCTCTACTTTCCTGGTGCCTTTCTCACCCATTTTTAATATGCCCAATATACTGTTATGTGCTTATTCTTCTCATTCTATTCCCAACTATCTTGCAAACCTCCCGCTGATTTTTCTATGCATGGAGACATTTTTCTTATATCTTTCTACTGATTTACGTTTTATAGATCACCGCACAGTTCACTCATTCTCATATTGTGCATCGCTTTGCAATATAAGAATCGTCTTGAAACCATGCTCTGATACACTCCATTCTCAATATAATGAACCCAGATATAACAAAGTATCGGTTGTAATGAAGTAAATTAGAAATACTTTTGTAATAAGTAGAGTGTTAGGAATACGCTTTATAATAAATTTTTGGATATAACAAACTTATTTTCAGGTACCATAAAACTTTGTTGTAATAAGGTTTGAATGTACCTCCTCTGCTTCCTGCCCTTTCTCAAACTGCTTCAAATCGGAACGACGTTCTTCACTATGTTGTCCCTATCAATAATCAAACCCAGCTATATAGAACTCGAGTAAATGGGATTAGCCCTTTATATCGATCTATTTTCAAATACGACAGTGGCCTAATGTCAATTCATAGAAAAATCTACGGCTACATCAAAGAAAAAAAAAAGAAGCTGGCACACTTCTTGGGCAGCACGCAACACCCCAAAATGTTGGCCTTCCCTCCCGAGAAGTTGGATTTTTTTCTCGTGGAATGGGACTTTCCCACATGCTGTCGGGAGCGTGAGTGATGCCAAGGCGGACACCTGAGACACCCAACGAATTTGCACAGCCGCCTGTGAACACATTTAAGCACTGTTTATATCAAAACCGTGTTTTCCCACGGATAACTCGCCTCTGCCTATAACTTGCCCCGCCAACTGCAAACTGTGGGGAAATAAAGACTCAACAAAATTCTTGCGCATTCCCGTGAGAGTGTCTCCCTTGCATAACCATCAAGCAGCGCCCGGAGGCCGCCTTGCAGACCAATGTTCGCTGAGAAATATGACATATTCCTTAAAAGTTTCATAACGAATTCTGCGGTATATCAAACTAGCTCCAGTTTATTTGTGAGTTTGATAGATGGTATTTGAATGTTGTCACAATATCTTCAGTTGCAGTCTATGTAAAGTGGAATAATGAATTTTTGTTTAAGCAACAAATATTTGGGATATGCAGATATGAATGTAGTGCATTTATTTGCAATTGGTACTTTTCTGCATGAACATTTTTGTGTTTTGTGACTGCATTTAGCCGCTATGGCCTCTTGGAAAGTAATCGCAATGTTCCCTCTCATATCCCTCATTACTGTTGCTTGCGGGTGTCTCTACGGTCTTGTTAAATTATATTAGCCCATTCTTGTTTGAGTGCATCATCTAACATGTATCTGTTATTTATTGATGTGCCCACGAAGCATGACAGTGAGTGCCGGTCTATTTTCTGTATTTCAATGCTTTTTCACTTACAATACTCTGTTTTTGTCAGAAATGGTGTATTGGTACACAATCAGGAAATATTAAAGGCACCAACAACTGCCCAGAACATAAAATGAGATGACTTTACAGATGGAAAAATAGTCCCTTATAGTGACACAAACCAACCCTGTTTTTTTTTTTTTTCGTGAGAAATGGATTTTTATTTTTGTTTCTCAATTGAAAATCACGAGAAATGGCTTGTGGCATCTCTGGTTGCAAAAACATAAACTATCATGAATGCCCTGTCACGTGACCATGTGTTAATGTACATGGTCAACAATTTATTGATTAGTACTGAAATATTGTTTGAGTTTTTATAGGAAAAGATAATATTTTATAAAAGTATACGTATAAGCTTGCGTTAGTATGCATTAAAGTGGTGCTTTGCATGACATATGCCCCACTGCGTTTTCAATCACTTGGCTTGGCAATGTGGTACAAGTGCAGGGAAGCTTTATAGAGCCACACTGTCTCATTGTAACGGCTTGTTATCTTCAAAAATAGTTGTAAAGCACAGAATAAACGTGGTTAAGCATAGTTCCAGGAAAACCTGCAAAATAAGAACAACGACAGCATGCATAAGCCATCAGAAAGGCCACCGGCATCGCTATCAATACTCAGCGTTGCCGGATGAAAAGGCACTACCACGTTCAGAGCCTTTCAGATAAAAAAATACTACTTATAAAATGACTACGAGCTGTTGGGAATAACTATTGTCGCTACTATCACTACGAAGGGTAAGCTTTCTGTCGCGCAGGAAAAAAACGTATCTAAAAAAGTCAGTTGTCAGTCCCTTTAGTATTTCCTGTTAGTGCCCCTTCAAACCCAACCTGGTGTTTAACAGCTATTTTTTATTTTAGTTTAATACAACCTTTTTAGTACGTTGCTTGCCAGGTTTTTCAGGATGAAAATGGGGCCACTAACCAAGCCAAGGTAAAAACACAGACGTTTCGGAGCCTGTACAGGTTCGTCGATCATACTAAAGAATTCATTGAAGTCGAGGAACCCGTAAAAGTCTAAAAACAGCTCTGCATTTCCACCTCGACTTGGTCAGTGACAGCATACTTGTCCTCATTATGATACTTGACCAGGTGAAGTTTCATCAAACTTTCGACTCCTTGCAAGACTTTATTGATAATTTTTGTGGACACAATTTTCTTGTCACCTTCCAGTAATACTGAAGTCTGCAGTAATGCGCGCAAACCAAACGTTGCTGTATTTGCAAATTCCTGTTTTAGGTGGTACAGCTGATACGAGAGAGCATCTTGCCCTATTCGAGCCATGTGCCGAAGGACTTTGTGCTCAAGATTGTTGCCCTCCTGAACAAGGGTTCCATTCATTCGGCAACAAGTAGCACACCTGTCGGTACGTACTTTTAGACGGCGCGCACTTAGTGTTTGCTACTAACAATCTCTACCAAGAGATTAATCAAGGCGTGGGTTGTTACTGGATTCAATTAATGCTTTGACCAGTGGTCTTGCCATCTTCAAAGCAGCAACTGCCTACTGAAGCACGCGTATACGTAGACTTCGCACACTCTATCCCATGCAAAATAAGAGGGAAAGAGAAGGAAAGTGTGAAAATGAGGTGGGAATGTGGTAAAAAGGAAGGCTAGAATACCAGACTGGGTGGGAAATTGAGAGAGGAAGTAATCGGCAAGGAAGCAATCAGTAACTTTGAATAAACATCACTACTACAGGACAGGACCAAGCACTGAATGACAAGTTTCAAAGGCGAAGCTCTTTATAGCGTGGTTTTTGCGTTCCTCGTCGTGCATAACCACCCGTGGCACATACCCAAGAGAGCGGTCCTTGGAATGTCTGCGGGATGGCCGTACTTGTATATGATGAATACCTGGTGAAAAGATGTGAGAGGGGGTACTTGGATTGTTCACTAAATAGTGTCACAGGGTCGTGACGTGGCCGAAGACAGGAGACTTCGTGTTGGGATTTAACTGTTTATTTGGGCGAACTTGTGCCCGGTAAATGGAAAGTCCAATTACAGCAGCAGTCTCGCACAGATAGTAGTCTCGGACTGATAGCGGCGAACGGAACGTCAGCCTTCGATCAACAACTGACAAGCGGCGAAGGGCATCGGCATTTATACTCTTGCCGTCGAATGTTCTAGCGTTATCACTGGCGGTGGCGTAGGTTCCAGAACCATCTGTACCATTCGCACAGTGGGCGTGATCTTTTCGAAATGATCTACTACAGTCCGGAACCTTCTAGAAAACTGCAGGCGCGGTTTGCGCTGAGAATCGTGTGGTGTTTTGGGACGATAACAAAAACTTGGGAAATGGAACGTGGCATTGCCCCCCTCTGAAAAAAGGCATCGTCCCGATGCTCCAACCTAAGATGAAGGCACAATAACAATGCAAGAAAGCACAATGAATAAACTACGATACAACAATAATACAAAAAAAACACTGTTTCAGTTTGTTAACGCGCATGAAACGGCTTGAGGCGCGCGACATGGACGACTTCAGGTCGCGATCGGCGTCGTTGAGAGTTCGTGATGCCATCGGGGACAACCTCGCAATCAAGTGGGCCGAGACGTCGAACCACCCTGTAGGGTCCGAAGTACCGTCGCAGAAGCTTTTCACTTAGTCCACGTCGGCGTATCGGTGTCCACACCCAAACACGTTCACCGGGCTGGTATTCCACGAAGCGTCCTCGAAGGTTGTAGCGGTGGCTGTCGGTCGTCTGTTGATTCTTTATACGGAGACGCGCAAGTTGTCGGGCTTCTTCGGCGCGTTGAAGGTACTCGCTCACATCGAGGTTTTCTTCTTTGGTGACGTTGGGTAACATGACATCGAGCGTCGTTGCCGGGCTCCTTCCGTAGACCAATTTGTATGGAGATATCTGCGTCGTCTCCTGCACCGCCGTGTTGTATGCGAAGGTCACATACGGAAGAATGGCGTCCCACATCTTGTGTACGACATCGACGTACATTGACAGCATGTCGGCGATCGTCTTGTTAAGCCGCTCGGTGAGGCCGTTGGTCTGTGGGTGGTACGCTGTCGTCCGGCGGTGGTTTGTTTGGCTGTATGCCAAGATCGCTTGAGTTAAGTCGGCAGTGAATGCCGTTCCTCTGTCGATGATAAGGACCTCCAAGGCGCCGTGACGTAGGACGATATTTTCGACGAAGAACTTAGCTACCTCGGATGCACTGCCTTTTGGCAGGGCTTTTGTCTCGGCGTAGCGGGTGAGGTAGTCGGTAGCTACCACGATCCACTTGTTTCCGAAAGCCGACGTCGGGAACGGCCCCAGTAGGTCCATGCCGATCTGCTGGAAAGGTCGGCAAGGTGGATCAATTGGCTGCAGAAGTCCCGCTGGCCTTGTCGGCGGTGTCTTGCGTCGCTGACAGTCCCGGCATATTTCGGGTGACCAGCAGATGCTGACTGGCTTCAACGACGCCTTCCAAGTCAGGTGATTTAGGAGCGCCGACTGAAATAATGACGCTTGAGCGAGGCGGAATGGTGACTTGCTCTTCCAGCACATTCAAAGCATGGTGTCCTGACGGCATGCGTGGCGGTAGTGCTTCTTCTGTGGATAACGTTATCGACTTTGTTTTTAGGTTGATGACAGCACCATGGAGGCATAAGAAGTCCATGCCAAGGATGACATCTCTCGAGCAACGCTGTAGGACTACGAAGTCTGTAGGATAAATACGGCCGTTAATGGTGACTCTCGCTGTGCAGATTCCTGCAGGCGTTACGAGATGACCTCCGGCTGTGCGGATTTCAGGGCCTTTCCAAGCTGTCCTAACTTTCTTTAACTTCGCGGCGAACGACCCACTGATGACAGAATAGACGGCTCCAGTACCGACGAGAGCAGTCACACTGTGGCCGTCGATAAGAACGTCGAGGTCGCTAGTTCGCCGTCTCGCATTACAGTTAGAGCGTGGCGTCGGGTCACGGCTGCGTCGGCTTGTTCCGCTGCTTCCATGTTGCGTCGTCAGGCCACCTTCGGTAAGTGAGCTTTCGCCATCAGGGCTTTGCCTGGTTGGCGTTGTGTTCGGAAAGCTCCGTCGTGGCGCCGTCGTCGTCGGAGGATCTTCGGTAGTTCGTCGCACAGCAACCGCACCTCCACCGGTTGCTGCCCTTAGTTTCCCGGATACGGGCTAGGAGACTGGCCCCGCGTAGGGCCAGAGTACTGCCGGTGGTGCGGTGACGTGCGGCGGCTGGGCGACGGGGAATGCGAAGGGCTTCGTGGTGTCCACCGAGTTCCTGTCAGGTAGTCGGCGATGTCACGTGGTCGTTCTCCTGGCTGTGGACGCGGTGCATTGACGGCGAAGCCACGCAGTCCCATCTGTCGGTACTGGCAACGGCGGTATGTGTGTCCGGCCTCGCCGCAGTGGTAGCAGAGCGGGTGATGGTCAGGGGTGCGCCAGACGCCAGTCTTCCTCGGTGCACTGCGCTGGGCCGCTGGCGAACGGTATGACGTCGGTAACGGTGGTGGCGGCGGTGGCGGCGGTGGCGTCTGTCGACGGAAGTGCGACGGGGCGGCGTTTTGGCGTGGACGGGGAGGAGCGTTGTGGCGCAGTGCAGCGGCGTAGCTCATAGCTTCCGGCTCGGGCAGCGGTGCGTGGGGAATTTGAAGCGATTGCCGAACTTCTTCTCACACAATGTCGGCGATTGAATCCACTTGAGGCTGCGCCGAAGGCAACAGCTTGCGCAACTCTTCCCGCACGATCGCTCGGATCGTTTCACGCAGGTCTCCGGAGTTACTGGCTTGAGCAGCAGCGCAGTCTGCAGTCAGGCGACGATTATACTGTCTGGTGCGCATGTCCAGTGTCTTTTCGATAGTGGTCGCTTCGGCTACAAATTCTTGGACGGTTTTCGGTGGGTTTCTCATCAGTCCCGCGAAGAGCTCCTGTTTGACCCCTCGCATAAGGAAACGAACTTTTTTCTCCTCGGGCATGTCTGGGTCAGCGTGACGGAATAGTCGGGTCATTTCTTCTGTGAAAATGGCGACATTTTCATTTGGTAGTTGAACCCGGGTCTCTAATAATGCAGCGGCCCTCTCTTTGCGAGCGACGCTCGCGAACGTTTGCAGGAATGTGCCGCAGAAAACATCCCACGTTCGGAGCATCGACTCCCGATTTTCGAGCCAGGTCCTTGCGGTGTCTTCCAAATAGAAGAACACACGACGCAGCTTTTCGTCATGGTCCCAATGGTTGAGGGCGGCCACACGGTCGTATGTTTCTAGCCAGGACTCTGGGTCTTCGAACGATGACCCATGGAAAATTGGTGGTTCCCTGGGTTGGTGCATGACCATCGTGGGCTGGGACGCTGCGGTTATCATTGTCGCTGCAGTCGCGGTCATGGCCTTGGTCTTCCGCGCCTTGTCTTCTAGAAGCCTGTACTCCGGTGGTAGCCCTTGCTGTCGGCGGCTTGTTCGCTGCTCCTGGTTGGCGTCGGTGCCTTCTCCGCGACGTGGGCTGAGTTCACGGCTTGACGGGGGCGTCCGGTACATGAACGAAGCAGCACCTCCACCAGATGTCACGGGGTCGTGACGTGGCCGAAGACAGGAGACTTCGTGTCGGGATTTAACTGTTTATTTGGGCGAACTTGTGCCCGGTAAACGGAAAGTCCAATTACAGCAGCAGTCTCGCACAGATAGCAGTCTCGGACTGATAGCGGCGAACGGAGCATCGGCCTTCGATCAACAACTGACAAGCGGCGAAGCGCGTCGGCATTTATACTCTTGCCGTCGAATGTTCTAGCATTATCGCTGGCAGTGGCGTAGGTTCCAGAACAATCTGTACCGTTCGCACAGTGGGCGTGATCTTATCGAAATGATCTACTACAGTCCGGAACCTTCTAGAAAACTGTAGGCACGGTTTGCGCTGAGAATCGTGTGGTGTTTTGGGACGATAACAAAAACTTGGGAAATGGAACGTGGCAATAGATGGACGTATGGACAGACATACAGATAGACGGACTGGCAGACGCACGGACAGACAGACAAAGGGGCAGACGCACGGATGGACAGATGAACAGAAAGAGGGATGGCCCCATGAACAAATGCATGGATGGATGGACAGACACACAGATGAAGCAACAAATGAAAGAACGGAACGCACGGACGGATGCACAAGTGGATGGACGTACCGATGATCGCAAGGATGGACAGACACACGGATGGACGAATGGACGGATGGAAGCAAGAACAAATGGACGGACAGAAGCACGGACAGACTGACGAATGCTTCGCCCCACCAATCATCATTCACTCAGTGGATATGCTGTGATCTTTTATTTTGCCTCAGCGTAATATATACTCATGGAAACAATAAAAAATAAATATAAGGTATGATTACAGCTCTCTTGAACCTATGCAATGATTACATTCAGTGGTTTAGACAATCGTGCTCTTTCTCGAGCAACCATACGAAAGCCATGCAAACAGATGATTCACTGTGCATATGAATCGCGTTTCATTTAATTGTTCATATTTTTCTTGTTTCCGAGAGTGTATATTCCACTGCAGGGAAATAAAAACTTGTTGTCAGTCAACGCTTGGTCCTGTCCCTTCCTTCTCTGTCCCGTTGTAGCGCTGTTTTTATGAGATGCAGTGTGCACCAACAAGCCCGTATTAACACTTCAGAAGCAATCAGTAGACTCGGCCTTATTTGAAATGCCTACCAAGTAGCTGAACCTTCTGGCATTGTTATACAGACCACGCAGCATCTGCCGGCATTTTGCAGTGCTAACTGTGCTTGTTCAATTTACGGCAAAACTACAAAACCTCATCAGTGTGCTTCTGTTATGTAGTTTTTCTCAGCTGCTATGTTTTGAGGCATCCATCTCGTGTAATTTTCATACTGTCATGTGCATTAGCTTTCGGTTTTTGTCTCGGCTTTTCTGAAATTGCAAATTTCTCTCTTTCTGCTTCTTAAGTTTCTCTTCCTGGCTGTTATGTCTAAAAACTGTGACCGAGCCCACATTAACCAATACGTGTGGTTTCTAAAACAGTCTCAATGTTAACTGCGGTGCGCCATCTTTTTTTCTTTAGTATCCTTTTCGATGGGCTGTATTCGGGGATTGAAATACAAAAATTTTAGTCTAAAACCTAAATACTTTCATTTCATCATATACAGTTAGTGTCATATCTGTGTAATATTGACTCAAGCTCTTGCATCACAGCGAACTTTATTCTTTGCAGCCTGATTTGCAGCAACATGATGCTGTTATCAGCAATCGTAGTAAAAAAAAAAAGAGCCATACTTCTATTTTGGGAAACGTTACCCCGTTGTTTGTGGTACACATTCTTTAATTACATCAATTCAGTCTGTCCCTTTTAATTGCAACAGTCGATTAAGGTGAAACGCTTCGCCTCTTCTCTCATTTCCAGATACAGAGTCCACACGCAAGCTGCGCGAAGAGTTTGCCAAAGCGTGCTTTGAGACGCTGTTGCAGTTCTCTTTTCTAGGTGGCATCGTATTGCCAGAGGGTGGCGTTGTCAACCGTCTGGCTGTTACTTCACTTCTCCATAGGTTCCAGGAGGTGAGTTTTATACGCCTTGTAGAGTTGTATGTAATGCAACCAAATGCGTTAGTACAAGTAATCGATTGGTTTTAATTAATTCCATTTTTTGTGTTATTTTATATACGGACAGATAACTTTTTTGATAGCTGACTACTTTTCCGAAACTGTAATGTTATTGGTAATTCAACTATATTTTCCTGTAAATGACTACCTGTAATAAGTTACCTCTTTTTACAATATCAATTTGTAATCAGTCTTCTACGGCAGTTCTTGTCCCCAAAAATTATGCAACCGTTCTGTCAGGACCCCTCGTCTGACAAGACTGGGGTCCTTGCAGACATCTCTACTGACAGTGGTCTAATGTGCAAGTGAAGTGCTATTATGAAGTACACATTCATAATAAAAAAAATCTCGCTAAAACATGCATATATTTCCCTAAGCATTCTCTTATACTCATTCTAGAAGATTACCTGACAGAAACCAGAAAGGAGAAAAAATATTATTAAAGGGGTACAATGATGAGTGCTGATAATGTTTGCGGTAACAATGTTGTTAATACTAGTGGTGTAGAAGATATTAATCTAATTCAAATCGAAGCAAACATTAAGTGTTGCGAAGCTGGCACAATAATACAGAAACATGTAATTGAGCTCGAACATTTATAGGTACTAAAGGGAAACAATAAGTTAGTTAAAATTGATAAATTATGCTCTGAAAACTGCAGTGTCATTAAATTTCATCACTATAGGTTTATTAATTTATTACAAAATAAAAGTTGAAAGTTTGATTTCTAAATATGCCTTCGAAATCTACAGTGATGACGTCATGGAATTCAAAGGTTTTTTTTTTTGTATTTTAGCCACACTGGTTCAGCTAACTTTCCTGAAGCTTGATATGCTATGTCTCTGGCTGCCTTGGAAGACCCTGCACTTTATTTTTACCAATTAGGAACTGTGTAAGCCCTAAGAAATCGAACAAAAATTTGTGACATCACGGTGACTGGTACAGGGAATTCAAAGCAACGTCACTAGCCACACTTTCTTTTTGTGCATTTTCTCACTTACCAATCTCCTAACAGTAAACATGGGGATTTTCGTATTGTGAAAGGGTAACTTACTAATGTGAGAAAAATTGTGTTTCTCTTGAAGGTCCCATTAAAGGACACAGGATTGTGACAACACCTGTGTGCATAACCTTGAATTCAATGTTTTAGCTTGGTTGTTTTTGTGGTTCATTAAATTAGGAATGTAAGAGGCCTTATAGATGACAAAAAATTTACACTTGGTATGGAAACAGGCTCTATATTCCGCATCATACATCATGTGTAACTGTTCAAAAACTATGCTAGAAGTTCAGTCAGCAAAATCAGTGAGCCGGCATGTCCCACGTTTGAATTTCGTCGTTGCGAACATAACCTCCGCGATTTGCTCCGGCTATGCAACATTGAAACCGATCACAAAGGCCATGATCAGAAAACAAAGACTTGCTAAACAATCCAGAGCAACTTATTGACAGCCGTATTAGTAGTGAGGTTGCCTTATTTCGGATGCTCTGTAACATCTACATTATGAGTGGTCCGACCTCTAGCTATTTCTTGGCGCAAACACATCTACTGCAAGAAGTCTTGCTAGCTTTCCATCATTGCCCCTGATGTATGAAATGGAATATTGTAAACCTTTCGTGGCTTACTGCATCAGGCAGCTCAGGTATTTGTGATTAGATTTCGAGCTATGCTGGACATGGTTTCGTACATTTCAGGTTATCTGCCATTATGTGGAAGACGAACAGTTGAGTGGCAAGTGTCCTCTGCCACGGCATCGCATGGCCGAAATATCGTTCGTCCTCAAAGCCGTGGCAACGCTGACCGCTTCACTCAAGAAGGCACCGCCAAACAACGGTGGGACGACGTTTTCATTTACGAACATACGTACAGTAACGCCATCTGTAGGGCATAGCCTCTTGTCATGGTCACTATTGCAGGCATACTGCGCATAAATTTATTTATTTGTGAGACTCAGTATCAACGAAAGGGGACCCGCTGCAAGGGTGTAGTGAATATGGTGCTCAACTGATGACCCGAAGGTAACAAGACCAACCTCCTGCAGCGCCCTCTGCATTTTCGATGGAAGCAACTTAAGTGCACCTTAAAAAACCTCAGGTGGTCAAAATTTCCAAAGCCCCTCATAATTATATTGTGGCTCTGGAACATTAACACCTACATTTATATATTAAAAGGGAGGAGTGAAAAATACAATAAAAAAGTAAAAAGAAACACAGGATTATTTGTAGCAAGCTACTGAGGACGGAACAACACCACATACCGTATTTACTCGCGTAATGAACCCACCTTTTTTTCAGAAAAGTTGACGCCAGGTCGAAGGAGGGTTCATTACACGGGAGAAAAAAAGTCACGGTAGTTAAAACAGCGAAAAGTTTGCACGGCGGTTTTGCTTGTCTTGGTCCGCAAAATGCACGGCAAATCGTTTTCGTAGCCCGAAGCTGCTCTTGTTTTCTATTGTAATGAACGTGCACGGATCGTGTTGTCCAGCTGTTCGGTTCCCGTTCTCCAGCGCATGCTCGACCACCTTTAAGTTTAAAACCAGCTGTGCAGATAGTGTACCAACCAATGCGCCTTGCGCAGCAGGTGTCCAACTAAGTTGACTACAACAAACTCGACAACAAAAACGCTGCGGTAGATGGCAGCGCACAAACATTGCGGGAGCACAACATGCCATCGGCGCGGTTGCATGTTGCATGGCCTCCAAAATGGCAGGCGTGTGGTGTGCACTCGAGGGTGGCGTGTTTCTATGCCACACACCAGCCGTGGCAGAGGCCATGCGCTTTGTTTTTTGCTTTGTTTTCTTGCCTCTGTGCTTGCGTGGCGCTATAAGCGAAGATGTTTCTCATGCATTTGACAGATGGCACTCTGCCACAAAAGGCCTGACATTTAAATTTTGATTGTCGTCGTCCAAGCTCGCGCTTCTCGCAACTGTTATGATTGTTAAAGGGCCCTGCAACAGTTTTTGAGCGTGGTCACAAAACGCTGCCGATTGGTAGTATAGGCTCCCGATATCACGCGAGCCAAATGTTACAGCGCAGCACGCACCCTGGAATTCACAACAAATTATCAGTCAGCTATAAGTTGGTTTCCCTTCTCTCGACAAATCACGGTATAAGCCCGAAAATCACTCGTAGTAAGCCCATCTATCAGCCATTGACTGATTTGAACGTGGCGCGCTCGCTCGCTCGTTACAGAGGTCGTTGCGGGAGGCCACTACTTGTCCAGGCGTGTGCGCCCGATCACGCTGATAAAGCCATGCATTCAAAAAAAAAAGAAAGAAAAAATGTGCTCAAGGTCACGAGTCGCAGGTGACGCGTTTTCTTTGCCCCTCCCATCCGTCCCTGCTTAGCTTCCAGCGCTTTCGTTGGGACAAGAGAAAAGAGAATGCGATTGCAGCGTGTGAGAAATCTTTGTAACTTACTTAACCTTTGTAACTGGGATTCTTGAAATTATTCGCTTTGAATTTGTGAGGCAATACGCTTTACCAGTGAAATAATTCCATGGTTACTCAAAAAAGTGTTTCATGGCCCCTTTAAACTATTTTTTGACTTCTATGGCATCATTATTTTGTGATATAATGACTTGATTTAATAATTCGATTGTTAATAGCACTGGTTATTATACCAAAATATAATAAAAAGATACATTAAAACTTTTTTCTCTTTCTTTCTGAGGACCAAGTTGAGGGAGTGGGTTTAATATGCGTGTGCGTCTATTACGCAAATGAATATGGTTACTGCAAAATAATCCTCCAGGAGAGCACTGTTAATCAATGAAAAGACTACTTAATTGTAAATAAATACAATAACACATCTAGCAGGTAATGTCCACTAATAAATGTGTAATTATACAAATTTGTACCATTCATTATTACATATTGATTAGTGCATTCTTAAAGCAAGTTTATTATATTCGCGTTTGGTGCACTGTGAACTGCTAAGTTATTCGAGAATACGAAAACGTCACGGCACTCAGCATTGGCTGAGTCTATAACTACGTATATTTATCACATATGGCAACTTAGCTGTTTGAAAACCTCAACGTCAAGCCTGTTTGCTATGATGGTGATTTTTCCCATGACATAAGCTCTAGAAGACATTTGGGCAAAGCACTGTTCTGTAGTTACGATCAAAACATATGAAAAGGTGCATTAGTCACAACAGCAGGTGATCAATGGTAGAAGACAAAGGTACATTGTCTTGAAGAGGGTATGACAGTGATTGTCCCGATGAGCTCAGACTGTTGCATGTGCAAGCGACATTAATTCTAGAAGACCATCACCTGAGAAACTGATAGAAGCATATTTTAGGTAAGTACTCGTGTCATGAAGTTGGGTGTATGAGCGGCTGTTTCGTTTTCTGCATTGTAAAACTCATGTGGAGTTATATGTAAAGAGGTTCTGGAATGGCTTTATATGCATTATTTTAATGTTGTTTCGTGCTTTTTTGGTTAAAAAGATTGAAGAGTTTTATTAGAATGTAGATGTTGCTGCCATTTTGCCATGGTGCATGTGAAACAAAGCCACACCTCAGCTGTGCTTAGGCACCATGACATCTGCTGTGCAGTTGCCAATGTATGAAGCAGGTTTTTATCAGTATAATGTAAATTGACCTTAAATGCCTAATCTTGGTTCTCACTGTACAGTCTGTAATTATGTGCTAAATTTTACTCTTTTTTTGTCTCCCTTTCTTTTTTCTTTTGAACGGTTCTGCACTGCAGTTGAATGGAGTGTTTGGGAGCAACTGATCGCCCTGTATCCCCACCTTGTGAGCTGTAGCACGTCGACGTCGGCCCAAGTCTGCCGATCACTGCGAGAAGCCCTCCACGAGTACGCCGATCTGCTGGCGCCACCGCGATCACCGCCGCCTCAAAGAAACGGGGGTCGTCCAGCCGCCACTTAGCCTTTTCACAGAACTCTTTCTGAAAAGAAAAAAGCATCGCAGTGCGACAACCTCGTAGTCTGAATCATCCAGATTACCGAAGCACGAACACTTTAATTGAGACGTACGAGTCGGCGTCATTTGGAACGTTCGGGGATCTCCCACTGTTTTTACAAACCGTGGCTACGGCTTCTGTGTGATCACTTTTTGCACTTATCGTCAAAAGCGACAGGATCGCTGTTTTATTATTATTTTTTTTACCTGGTCCTCCTGTCATATAGTGCAAGCGTTCTGGTGTTTTCCCACAATCGTGGTCATTGTGTTACACATTAACTGTAACATAAGTTGTGTCTGTTGCGGAACAGGTTTGTTTGTCGTGCCAATGATGTGCGGTGGTGCTGTTGGAAAGATAAATGAACACTCACTCTCTGGTGGTGCGAATGCCGGAGAGTTGTCGTTTCTGCTGCGCTCACAGCACCGGAAAAATAGCAGAAAGACGCAACTTACCGCGCATTTTCTCGCGATCGTTTCAACTCAAGCCCGAAGACTTAGTTAAGCATAGAGTGATGCCCTCAAACTAACGTGAGGGACGTCTGGAAGCGAATCATTCACACAAAGGTTCAGGACATTAAATTTACAAGATTGCTGCAGGCTTAGAGATGTTGTACTGGATGTCTAGTGAGTCGAATAGTAATTCATACGAAATATTTTCTCAAGTGGCGTATCACTGCGTCTCCATTTCCGAGCATAACGAAAGTAGATTTCACATCTCCTTCAGACGCGTGATTACAAAATTTTTCCTTTCGATTGAAGGCACTTTTTTTTTCTGGTGTATTAGGAACAGTAGCACAAAATGTGGACAGGGCAGCTTAAGTGATAGATCTTTTACGTTCAGCAGTTCACAGTGGCTTGTCGTACATTTGTCACTCCTAAAGGAATGCTAAAGCAGTGCATAAATGCAGCTGTATTTATAAACTTTTAGACTAACGAGAAAAGTCACAGTTGCACTAATGTTAGATTTAGTTAGCTAGCATAAAAGATGTAAAAGTGATCGATGGGTGGCAACAGCGTTCTGAAGTTCCTTGCTGTGACAGTACAAATATCGAAACCATTCTGAAAGGCCTAATTAATGTTTTTATCGGTAAGATTTGACTGTGTTCTATTTTAAATGAGACAGGAACAAAAATGAGCAAGTTGTGAGAACTTTTACTGAGAAGTGACTAATCAAGAAACAATACACTCTATGATGCCTCACTCAAGTATTAGACTTGTGTTTAAAAGTAAAAAAAAAACCTTTACCTTCATTTCAGTACCATCATCTATAGAACCAATCGCTGTGAAATTAATGAAAAAAGTTTCTAAACAGTAGTTTGTTAGTCGCTCTAAATAACTTTAAAGGGACTTGCGACATAAATTAAGCACATTTTCATCACTTCTAGCACTGTGGAATGCAGTGATCACATTTTTAAATAGAAATGGCAAAGAGAAAGTGCTTATCATTTTAATTAAATGGATAATCCACCTTAAACTTCGACTGCAGCGACACACAACGGCAGTTCTTGAAATCGGAGGGGACACTCGCTCGTGTGAGATTGACACTTGTGACTGCATCCTGGTTGGCTTGGCACACCAAACTGTAGATGCTCTTTGTGTGCCTTCAGCCAGAGTGCACTATTGCGCACTGGAATATATAATATTGATCTTTACACTTTGTCAGGTGCAAAAGAACTTTTTTTGGTCATAACATTTTGAAAACTAGACACTGCATGCTAAGCAATGTCTACTACAAGACAAGACTTTCTACATTCAAACCTCGTTATAACAAACCCAAGTCTAACAAAATATTGCTTATAACATAGTAAATAAAGAATGGTTTTGAAATAGCTGTAGTATTAGGAATATACCTTTAAGACAAATTTTCAGATATATAACAGTTATTTTTGTGTACGATGCAAATTTGTTATAATGAGGTTTGAGTGCATGCTATATCTCTGTAAACTGTGCACAGTGATTGAAGGTATCCAGCGACGTCACTGAGGGTCAAACGCGAAAGTAAACATTGTTGTCCTTTCAGGTTTTATACTCTGCTGACTGATAACTTCCATTTCCACACACCAGTTTTTATATTTCCTGCCACAATCATCTCAGTATTCCAAAACTATTCACACTCAAGTGCTTCGGGAGTCAGTCAGAAAAATGTTGCGGGGCCACTTCAAACACAGAACCAAGGCAAAGATGTCCAAAATTTGTTGCCGCATGTTATCAATAAGGCCAACTGTCTGTCTTAGGCTCGCTGTTTCTCATTGGTGCTGGCAGCCTGCATTCAAGTACTGTAAAAAATGTAGGCTCATTTTTAAAGTTTGAGGGTATTGTTAGCACGACACACTAAGGAGACAAGGTTCGGAGCCGATAGTCTTCTGCCTTTGTGATTTTATTTCTCACGTGACTGAGTTGCAAGTGAATGTAACACTCCATGACAAGGAGCAGTCCGCTTTAGTATTTTCACTGCAACATTTGGACTGCTTTCAACTTTCTGCCAGTTGAAGCTGCAGAGCATTGTTCAAAAGCTTCCCAATTCTCGATTATATACTGCATGTATCATTCCTGCGAATCATTTCGTCTGCATCGAGCTCCGTCGTTGCATTAAACGCTAGAGTGTGGTTTGGGTTCCACAGTTGTGTAGCCCGTAGGGCTTTCTGAAAAAGAGACGCCTTTACGTTGTTGTAGAATATGTATTGCTAGCTTTTTCTACAGCGTCTTAAAATGTAGCAAGCAAGCACCTGGTGTTTCAGTGCTGAAGCAATGTATTGCAAATCGTGCAGCGAACTGTAAGTGCATATTGTTTCTAATAGCACCACAAATGTCTCTGTAGGCTGAGGATTGCAGCGAACTACCATAGAATCTATCCAGTACGTTTTCTCACCATAAGATATGAACTGAATAGAGCTAGCCGATGTATCGCCAGATCATACTACTAGCATCATCCATACTGGGTTCAGATGTCGTTTCAGCGAAAGATGTAAGATCCATACTACGCCTCTTGTGAGGATGGGAAAGTCTTCCAGTTCTAGCAAAACAGTTATCTAGCAGGGAAATGCTATTTATGAGTTGCCAAGCGTGGTGCAATATTTGTGGTACATTCAACTGGCTGTTTTTGAGCGTTGTGTTATTCTCAGACTTCAGATTCGGCCCGTTGAAATTTAGCACTCATAACATGTTCACCTGGTTCTGTCAGAGGGTTGAGAAGTGTTCCCAGCCTAGAGCGCGGCGACTATCCAGCAGCATTTTAAACCCATGAATTATCCAATTCGTTTGGGAACTAGTGAACATTCCAATGGGGCGGGCTTTCTCTGGTTTCAGTCTGGGGGAGGTGTGCGCGTGGTTACAAACCAAGACAAAGCATGGTAGAGACAATTTACTGAGCGATTTCAGTGCTGTCATGTTGAGCTGTTAACTGTAGTGTTTTGCATCTTTAACTGCGAAACAAACAGCTACAATAGAGACGTACACATGAAAACAGTGGAGTTTGTGCGTATAATGTTTCATGGCCTCATTGTTCACATCCCAGTATACAAAACCAGAAAACATCGACTTAACAGCCGAGTATGGCAGCGTCCACATCTCTTCGGTAAAATAGTCTACAGGAACCAGTCGAATGTGCCATTGCTATCTTTTATCGTCTTCGACATTCGGATTTATCCACTTGGCTCAGCCGTATCTTTGGTTTTACCCACAGTGGCAGTTCTGTTCACTTCGTTATCGCCTCTCCAGTGTGAAAGCCAGAAGCGTGCCACATTTAACATGCCATCCCCGCTACAGTGGTTGAGAAGAGGACAGGAAGGTCAGCGCCACTGCCTGGCTAGTCGTCCGCAAAAGTCGACACTAGCCAAGACACGAAACGAGCTTCTCAGCTGAAAGCTGAACGTTTGAAGCATTTTAATTTTTTTGCCTCTCTCTATACACAAAAGCATTAGTTAATCTCGCATCACACGCCTACGCAATGAGACGTGAGCAACAGTACAGTCTCGCTGTACAGTACTGTTCATTGTTAGCACTTTGCTTCAACTTATACTAATCTGTGAAAAAAAGTGCAGTTTTGTGCATACAAGTTGCATGTTTGTAAATGAACAGGGCACGGTACCAGGAGAAGACGACTTATGCTGACACTTCTGCTCCTCTTCTTAGCTAAACACAGGTGTCAGCAGCAGTCTATGTGTCTGAAAACTTGGTCGTATGTGTCAAATGAAACTAACTGAAAACTAAGTGAGTGTGTGGTATCACAACAATAAATCGAAGACATAAGAGGAAGTCCGGAGCAATCAATCAATATCTTGCTTCCTATTCCTCTACAAGTCTTTCCTTTTCCTGTCATGCATCCATGCACTCCTTGCGCATTAATTTTACGTCTACAAGAGAACTCTGTTGTTATATTGTGTCAATTCTTGTTTTTTACCCACATGGGATGCAATGATAACGCCACTTGATCTTCATAGTGTAACGATCTACACATTTTTTGTAACAAATGTGCTTTACGTTCTATTACCGCTTTTGTTTTTGCTGTGTACTGTAAACCCAGAAAAAATTTCCTGATGCTGTTTTCATTGCTCATGCTGAACTTTGCATCTTGTTCTAAAACACATTGCTGTTTGTGGCAGACACTACTTTGTTTATATGCTGCAGCTATATTTGAGCTCGACTGTCACTGATATTCACCCAGAACAAATGTATATGCAGTTGGCCGTTTTGTTTGCCTGTTTTCTCATAAGCCTGCCATTCACGCCTAAAGCAATCGACTTGTTGCTGCTACTTCGAGGTCGCAGTTTTCATGTAAATAAAAAAAAAACGCGGATACACGTTTCCGAAGATGTATTTAGTCTGAAATCTGTAAAAATATATATGTATAATAAAAGTTATATGCATTTAAAGCTGGCGTTTCCTTTATTTATGCCTCTGGTGGTTTAGGGATCTTTAAATAAAGATTGTTACGTCCTTGACTTTTAAAACCCTGCGTAGGACCATTCCCCGTTTCCCAACGAGGAGTTAAAACGGCACATATATCACGTTTCTAAACTAAATGGAGACATACCCTGACTGTGACAAGCTTGGGATGCGTGCAGTTCGTTAAAACCTTCAAATACCCCTGTCGAACTATGCAGTCAAATTATTTTGTTTGGTGAAGGCTTGACCACGCGTAACCGTTGCAGCGCGAGGCCTTTTATCGCGGCGTCACCCTCTCTGATGGCGCGCAGCTCTCAAGTGGCAGTGACCGTTCAAACCATGGAGGAAAGAAACAACTTTCCCCGTGACTAGCGCCGTGCGTTTGCAACATCTGCGTGCTGTTTGTCGTCTGCATCATTTATCGAAGCCGCGGCCTATGAAGTGCTCAGTATGTGTTCATTATGCTATTTCTTTAAATAGCTTCGCGTGATGGGCCAACGCCTCCTGTGATGGGCCAACGCCTCCTAGATTTCTCGTGCCTGCCGGATGAGCGCGAAACGCCGATCATGTATGGCGGCGCTACCTACGTAGGAGTAAGGGTCTTTGTACTTGGCCTTTGAGATTGGCAATTTTGGCGTTTGCTACTAACTTCAGAGGATGCCTTGTATTAAAAAAGTTGCTTGCTGAATGACGGCGTCACTTACGTAGGGTTAATTATAATTACGTTTTTTAACAATTTAACGTTATTTTTGTTACATATAAGCTTCAAAAACGTAAAAACCCATTTAAAGACACCCCTACTTGAGTGGCGCCATCACCGTAGTTCCGACGACCGCCGCTTCCCAAGTGACCGCCGATAATCCGACAGGCACGGGAAATCTGGGAGGCGTTAGATGGGCGTAGCTGCATGACCTACTACACTCCTGACCTGCCCAGAGAGCACCTCTTCCAGCGCCCACGTTCTAGTTCATACCTTCTGCCGCTAGGGCCGTCACCTACGAGCGGCGTGGCGCTAGTCAGCACCTGCTCGCTGACGTCATCTTCACTCTTTGTGGTCAAATTTTGACCAACAAAGCACTCGTAGTGCGTATTTATGATCCAAAATTTAGAATTATTCAGAAATAATAATACTAAAAGACATTCAGAATTTTTTTGCAATAAAATGCACGCTACCACGCATAGGCTGCCCTACATCGTGTAAATCTACGGGTTCCCACGTTTGTCAACCAGTGTGCTATAAATACTCAAGCGCTCTGAACACCTTGCTTAACCAGCAATGTATGGGAAGAAATAGTCACATATATGCCGCCAGTTCACTACAGAATGCAGGCATTCTTATACCAGCGCCTACAAAACAACCGTAAAGAAACAGACGAACAGGTTATAGGTAGCGCCACCAATGGTGAGCGGTTGAACGAGAGCGGGGACACGCGCTCCCATAGGAACCCCGCTATCTGAACAGGTCAGGAGTGTAGTAGGTCATGCGTAGCTGTTTCGGTTTCGCTTTTTTCACTTGGCTTGGTTTACGGCTTGGCGTGCGGCTCGCCCCCAGAGCAGACGACATTCCGTAGCTGAAGGCACAGGCAGCACGCCACAGGTCTGTCGCATATCCTGCACAAAGCGTTCTTTCAGGCTATCATTAGTCATAATTCTGGTGTACATTCCTCGAATGTGTTCTCACAAA
The DNA here is from genome assembly GCF_043290135.1 of Rhipicephalus microplus. Classification (NCBI taxonomy): domain Eukaryota; kingdom Metazoa; phylum Arthropoda; class Arachnida; order Ixodida; family Ixodidae; genus Rhipicephalus; species Rhipicephalus microplus. The sequence continues at coordinate 245,936 of NW_027464695.1, read as the reverse complement.
CTCTAGCTCGTACACGCAATCGCTCTCAATCATCCCGGGACTCCGTCATTGTCATTGCAGCTCCGAGAGCGCCAACACGACGCCAAATCGAAAATACTCCAGCAAGAGCAATGGCCAGCGACTCGGCTGCGTATTTCGACCCCGTTGCCGCCGAAATCGCCATCGTGAGAGCACTGGACGAGCTTTGCGTTCGGCGCTCGAACGTGGCAGTGCACCGCACTCGAATCGACGAGCTACGGCGGGACATAGCGCACCTGCGCGAGTGCATAGACGTCGAAAAGCACCGGCTTCGCGTCACCGAATGGCAAATGTCCGAACGCCACTCCGTGCTGAGACAAGAGGCCGAGCAGCGTCGTCGACCCATGTTGGCCGAAAAAGACGCGTTAACGCAGCACATCGGTCGCGTCAAATGCAACCTCTCGGCCGTCGTCGGTCGGGCGAGAAGCCTTGAAACTGAAAAGCTGACGCTCGAGGGCAAAGTGAAGGACCTGCGCGACCAGAAGGGACACTTGGAAGAGGTCTTGCGTGAACGCAGCGCTCAGTTTTATCACTTGACAATGGCGTGCCGTCCCGTGCTCGACGAGTTCAGAAAGCTGGTCGCCCTGCTGGACGCCGTGCAGGCGTCTCTGTTCGACGTACTTCGGCGTCGCGTCGCGTTGGAGAGGGAGCGGCGCGAGTGCCTCAAACGAGAGTCCAGACTCGCGTCCGAGTGCGCGTCGTTGAAGAAGGCTCTGGAATCGGCGACTTCGTCGGCCGACGAGGTTCAACAGGCTCAAGCTGGTCACACGGGTCTGGCGCCTGACCGTTGGTACAAGAGCCTGATGGAGAAGCTGGAAAGCGACGTGGCGGCTTGTCAACGCGATCTGGAATCGCTGAAACGTGCGGTCGGCTGCGGCACTGCTACCGACGTCGCGCTGCAGACCACGCTGGATGTTCCCGACGCATCGGCCCTGTGAAGCTACAGGCGCTTTCATTGTTTCGTTTTCGGGGGGTTTCTAAGCAAGCTGCCAAATAAATGTGGCCATTATTATTCACTTTTTGTTCACGCGTGATATATGTACGTACGGGTAGTCTAGTCCCCTGTTCAAGTGAACAGGCATACATCATTAAACACATCTATAAACAATATTTGTGCCCCCAATCTGTGAAATACCCCACCTCCCCGTGTAGTCTATTAAAGATGTTGACGTACCTTTCCACATTACATAAGCCTTCACACAATTTCTTTCGAAACCAAACGGTGCGTTCCCTTCAAAAGTAGCAGGAACCACTTTGCATGAAAATATTTATATATTCACAGTATTATTATCTTTTTGAATAAGCCATTTCTTTAAAGACTGAGCAAGAGAGAGAGAGGAAGAAATAAAAGGAAGAGACAGGAAGGTTAATCTAGAAGAACTGGTTTGCTACCCTGTACAGGGATAAGGAAAAGGGTCAAAAAGAGGACAGAGAGGTATAAAATAAATTAGAAAAAAAATTCACAAGCACACACATTCAGGGAGTTCTAATCACAGTCGTTTGGACAGGCCGGTTGAACGCAAGAAGCGCAGGAATGCCTTCACAGCCTTCTTCTGCGACATAAAGTCCTGCCAGTAGCGCAGGATTCTTTCTTCCGAAAGAGTCTGGTTGTCCAGTTTATCTAGTGCATTGCAGAGTGACTGAGCAAAGCTCTTCATTATTCCAGTACTCTTGTATCAGTAGTAGCAGTGTAATAATCTTTTAACCTTGCTAGGAAGCATGAAGTACATGGGCGTGCCCCGATTTGCCCTTGGAAGGAATCGCTCCTCCTAATTATGGCAATAAGCTCCCTTGCCCACCCCCATGCACGCGAAGCAGACCACAGACATGGGACCTGGAGGTGGTCACACAGCAATGGAAAAACTACCACATGCTCCAAATAGCTCGGTGCAGTGTGTAATGGCCACACTGTAGGATTAAGCACCAACACTTCGACAAGTGCAGAGGCTGAAAAAAGGAGTTTTATTATGAGACTTGCACATGAGCAATGCTGCTTTTCTCTGTACAAAAATTATAGCTCCCTATTCGACAGTTCAATAAAGCCGCATAGAATTGAGGTTCTGGCGAACGTTGGCCATTGCCTTCTCCTGTCTCAACTTTTCGGCCTTGAAGGCTTCCGAGTTGGCCTTCTTTTCGGCCCTGCGTTCGCGTCGCATAGCACGCACAGCGGCCTTTCGCTCCTTGCGCTGTTCCGGCGTCTCATCTTTCGGGCGGATGCTAGATGCCACCGACATTCGCGACCGCATTTCTTCATCCGAATCACCTCCAAATTCGCGGTCCAACTGCCTGAGCCCCTGACGGCTCAAGCCACCCTTTTCTATAATAGGAATGCCCGTTCTGGCCGACACCTTTACTTTTTCCTGTGAAAAGGTGTAAAGGATAAAACCAAAATTACAAACTTTAGTAACAACTGTTGGCAGGCTTAGTCAATGATCTATAACTTTGTTAGACTAGCAGCATGAACGCAAGACATAAATGGCAGCACTTTATCGGGTGTTCATCCAGGTATTTGTGTCTCCTGCTGGTGTTGTTAGTCTCATTAAAAAATTGAGCTATCCCCCTATTGGGAAAATGGGGTTGCAAATACGTCACCAAAAAAAAATCTCTTAAATTTAACTCTAATCAAATCAACATAAAGTTTGTTTAACGTTTAAGTCTGTGTCCGAACCAGCCCAGTTCCTTCCTCAGGGGGTAATGTTGCCATGTTTTTCAGCAGCATCTTGTAGTAACACTCCTCTCCCCAAGCAAGGAAGAACTGGTCTGGTTCCAAAACGTCGGGCTTATACATGTTTTGCATTACTTTGGCTGAAGTTAAATTATCAAAGTATTTTTCTCAGTTTACTTTCGGCTAGGGTTAATGTTGTAGCTTCCATACATAATGAACACAATAACAAGTGCACAATCACTGTATCATTTTTTCTCATGCACGGATTTCTTTTTCTTTAACAATCCAGCCCATAAAACAACTTTATTTCAAATGTTAAACATCTCACTTACCTTTTTTGGCTCTGTGATGAGTTTCGGGTGATTGTAAAGGTTCGAATAGGTACCTAAGTTTGGAGGGTAAAAATTATAAGTGTGAACCGTTGCGAGCAGTCTGATGCGACACAGAATACTGAGGAAATGCAATACTAAAACATACTTATGATAGACTCGCAGTCCCAGCGTTCCTTGGGTGCGTCGGTGTCGATTTGCAAGTCCACCATTTCATCATCTTCCTCTTCGATGGCAGCCATGGTCACAGCACTCCTAGCACTCCCTTTATCTAAAGTTACCTCTTTGAGCGTCCTACAGAAAAAGCCAGGAGAGCAAATGCCATGTGAAAAACAATTAAAATGATAAACGTTAGAAAAGTGCAAAATTTCTTCAAAACACTATTTTTCACAAATTTCGTCGTAACACGTTGAATGGTGACAACAAAAAAATTAAGGTGAAATCGACATTTTAAACATCGCCGAAAAATTTCAAGTACTATTCTGTTTGACATATTCAGAGCTGCCCAACCTTTATCGTGCACGTTTTCCACACTAGCACAACTTTTTCAGATAAAAAGTTGCCACTTACTAGTTGGGTAAAAGCTGGAAAATACAGCCTCAATATTTTCAATTTTCAATTTGAATATGCATCCAAATGCCGACCAGTATGTTGCAGAGACTATTACAATGTGAAGACGTGGGACAAAATTTTCTGAAGAGACAAAGCAGTAAGGCTACATACGACAACACTGCATATTAAAAAAAAAATTGCATTAATAACATAAAAAATACATAAAAAATGCAAGTGTGTGAATTTTTTCTGGCTGTAATTTCATGTGGCAGGGATTATGGGTATTGGCGAGGCAACACATCAAGACGTTTGCCTACATTTTACGCGAAAAGTACCATACAGGGCAAATTCAAGTGTACCAGTATCATAAGCAGTCCGAGAAAGCATAGCAAAGAAATTTTCAGACCTAAAAGTGGCAGAAAAATGTCTAGTGATATAAACTGGAATGTACAAACTATCATATGAATTAACAACGAAAACAAGATAATATGCGCAACATTAATTAATTTTAATGAAATGATTTAGTTCTTAAGAAACCTACCATACTTGGGTAATCACACCACCAACTGTTCATTATACTGACCTACTAGATAACAATGCAACAAAAGCATGCCACACTTAATTATAAATAAATGCTCGCACACTCATTGGTTCCCCATAGAGAAATTCATTTTTGAAAAAAAAAATATTTTAGAGGTTAAAACAAAGAAATGGCCTAGAAAATACCAAATTTGTGATTGTTTAGGCTGTAAAGCACTGAAACAAAGGTGTACTAACGGAAGTTGTTTCATTAGTTGGAAGTCTTCCACTAGAGCCTTCATTATCTCGCTGTCGGGTTGTACGTATCCTTCTATCTCCTCACCGTCCAGAGCACCAACTTCCATGTCGTCGTACTGCTTGAACATCTGAAGCAGAGAAGAAAGGGCAATTCAAATTCGAAGTACTAGCTCACTGCAATCATGTCAGAACACATCAAGGAAACAGCTCTTCACCTCTGCAGTTCACACAGCCTTTAAGTTTGCCGATACTGTCTGTTAAAACATCTATGAGTGGCCTGGAGAAATCTATTTCATGATCTCACCCATAGGTCGGCAATCAATGTTGGAGCTCACTCGGACTCAGACCCGCTAATATTTTCCTCAACCGGTCTCACTCATGCTCACCCGCTCAATTTTTTTTTTCATTTTTATTTCCTTAAGGACTCCACTCGGGGGTATTACATAAGGGGTGGATACACAGGAAAAGAGAACATTTGAACACGTTAGTTTTCGCAGCAGAGGTGATTTGTAAGATTTGTCGCGAAGGATGATGGGCAGGTGGTTGAAGCAATGGAGCAGGGAAGGTCGTTCCAATCCTTGACGGCGCGGGGAAAAAAAGCAGAAAAAGCGGCAGTTCTGTTACGATAACGGGACACTTGAAGTGGATGGCTTGTGCGGTGTGAAATGTATGTCGGGGGGAGGATGTAGGGAGCTGCATTGAGAGAAGAATGAAAAAATTTATGAAAGAGAGAAAGGGTGGCGATACGGCAACGAACAGAGAGGGGTGATAAACCGGATTGTGCTTTCAAGGATGAAATACTGATGTCGTATTAGTACTGGGAGTGAATGAATCGAGCGGCGCGATTTTGGACAGATTCGAGGTCGTTAATGAGGTATTTTTCTCAAGCGGACTGACTCGGATTTAAACTTGCCAAAGTATCACTCACCTGGAGTCACCCAGACTCGCAGCCCAATCTGAGTCTGAATGAGTCATCAGTGAGTTTGTTGACCCACGATCTCACCACAACAATGTGGATAGCCTCGCAACAATGGCATCCACCTCGCAACGATGTCGTCACAGTTGAGCCCCTTTGACAATGTCTTTGCACTCAGAAAGGTGACACAACATGCCAATTTTTGTGACTTACAAACAGCGGTTAAAAAATACAGTTACATTCAAATCACGAAAAGAATACTCCGTGATGTCCCTATATTTCACACTCTTTCCACTTTCACCAGAGTGTTGAGAAAAGTTCTGGCCTTTAACAAGCAACAGGTGTCTTTTAACTTGAGCAAGCCATGCCCGGTAAAAACACGTTTATAGCCAGCGCAAGTTCTAGTGTCTTTTCGTTCGGTCCATATGTCGTGTAGGCAGCAATAGCCACCAAGGCGCTGCTTTTGTAGCAACCACAGTGACGTGTGCTTTGTATCCAAGAGACAGCTCACACTATTGGGGCTCTGCTTATGATGCATGCATCTTTTGCAAATGCAGTTATTGCAGATCAGCGAGCTACACTGAAGCCGATAGCGAGTGCGATCAAATGGTGGCCAGGCAACCAGCAATGCACATCAGTACTGTCGCAAGTGTAAAAACTTTTCCTACTGAGAAAAAAAAAAATACTTCAGGCCACATATGAAGGCAGTGAAGTTATAGCATCTAAGCAGTGTGGTAAGACGAGGAACTTGTAGCACAACAAAAGATGACTTCTCGAACCTCTTCAAATCGTTCGTCGAGGGTCTTGAGGCCTTCAGTTCTTCGTATCACGGACGAAGACATTGAGTAGCTCGTGAACCTTGACCGTGTCTCTTCTTCAGCAAAAGAGAAGCGCTCTTCACTGCCTTCATCCGTTTCAAAATCGTTGTCCTCGTCATCACAACTGTCACTCTCTTCGCCACTGTGATGAGAACAAAAAATAAATAAAGCAGTAAAAGTTGAGAGCCAGAATTCTGAACTTGGCGGAAAGTTTTTACTTTTCTGCTTGTAAGCCTTACGTTTCATCATCTGCCTGTTGTTTGGAAAAAAAAAAAGTCTGATGCAATGGCTGTAAGCAACACGGACTATCGCAAGGCTTCCACAGTCAAATCTAGTCCAGATACAAAGTTAAAAATGTGGACGGGTAACAGCAACCACTCTAGATCAGTTGGTAGAGGCTCAAACACACAAAGCCTGAGGCAAGCTTTTTCAATTATGACCACAGGCAACTTCTGTATATACTCAAACCTCAATATAACCAACTCAAGTATAAGGAGTCATCGGTAATATCAAAGTTAAGAATAGTCTTACAATATATATAGTGCTAGAAATATATCCTTAAATAACTTTCGGACATAACAAACTCGTTTTCGTGTAAGATGCAACTTCGTTATATAATGAGGTTTAAGTATTGTTTCCCTAGTCTCATTGTCTATTGGCTTCACCTGAGTGCATCTAAGAAAAAAATGCGCCTGTTGGTATTTGTTTCCTCTTCTCTACGCCTCATAATGTCAACCTTGGTATCACTTTCTGAGTATGCCGACTGACCAAGCCAGCAGGCAAAATGCTTTCCGCTGTGCAAGGTGTTGAACTGATAGCAGGCCACATAATGGCAACCCCAAAAAGATTAATCGAGACTACGACCTTTACTTAACAATGCTTAGCCCTATCCTGTGTTCGTGCCAATATGCGCAAACCCACCAATTATTATTGTCACTGTCTCTCGTTTACTCACTCAACGTCGGTAGCATCGATGGGTCCTTCGGCAAGCTGTATGAAATCATCTTCCAGGATATTTTCGTCATCTTCAAAATCAAAATCGTCATCCAAGGCTGCCACAACATCTGGGTCCCAGTCTGGCCTTGGTCCTGCAAAATAATGGAACACATGGAGTCTCTGAGAAGTACAAAGCCTGCAAATGTTTGACAACGTGTTGCATTAAATGGGCATCCCAACACTGACGTTTCAAGAATGGTTACAAACTGAACAGATTATGCAAAAAGAAAATAAAGTTCTTGAACTACCGCACCTCCTGACTGAAAGCAAGAGTTTGGAATACGTTTAGTGACAAGCCGTAAGGCGAGGCCTGTCATCATCTTTTGCGAGTCACCTGAATTAGTGCGTGCAGTACCGTCTACTGTTAAAGGGAACTCTCTGATGAGCACCTGTCATAACTGCAAGTAGACGAATAAGCATTGTTTGTGGACACCGCTATTCTATCAAAAGGAGTCGGAACAGTCAACCAGCAGTAGTTTTATGCACAACTAAGCCAATATTTTTTTACCAGAGAGCCAAATTTGAACATGGTGAGCGTGAAAGTGTTTTCTTTAACTGTGAACCTGTCTGTACATAAGTATAAAACACGACTGGGTTTTCATGTATGCCTTTCTTTTCACTGAGCTTATTAAGATTCACCACTCCACTATGAGCTCACGATATGACAGTATCCACAACTAGATAAACAAGATAAAACAAAAGACTTACCAACTTGGGGCACTGCTTTGTTCAATAGACCTTCCTTCTCTTCAATGGTTGATTGAAAGACTGATGAAGGTAATCTGATCTCCTTCTTGGCCTAGAAGTCGATACAAGACACAGCATGAAATCTTTAATCCAACACTGTTTTAATAATGACTACAGAAAAATATGCATATGGCAGAATTAATTTCATGCAACCAAGCTGAAGATCAGTATGTACCTAGCAATTTCCCCGAAAGCCATCTTTACGCAAGAAAAAAATGGTGCTTGTGGCGCTACACAAGCCGAAGCACTCAGCCGAACATGTGGCTAGCTGATGACAGCGGCGAGAAACAATGACTATACTTGGCAACAACTTTTTTTGATAGCACTGTGGAAGCTACAGAACCGAAGTTCTCGTTTGCTGATAATTCTCATTTGCTTGGCTGAGATAAACGCTGCTTTATTTGTAATGAGACTCAGAGGGCTGCGGGAAGTCATAGGTAAAATACAGTTATTGTTCACTTGGCAAGAATGCCTTCCTTTTCTCAGACAGCACCACTTTTCAGCATGCCCAGTTTCCGAAGTAAACGTGGTGTCCAAAACGTAGTGGGTTGGTGTCTAGCCGTAAGCGCGTTGTTTGGTTCTCCAAGAAAAATATACTCGTAACATGACACCAAAGTGTACACTTAACAATTGAAAAGTTCTTTTCCATTCACACTTTCTGAATACACGAGTGAGTAAAACAGAAATAAGCTGCAAGCAGCCATAAAAATTGCGGTACAACATGAATGTGCAGAAGCCCTGCCTCCATAGCCTTCCCTCCGCTGTTGTCACAGAGTACAAATTTATTTCTTCACCAGCTAGAAAAGCAAATAGTGAGCGCCACAATCTTTCAATCATTTTAAAGTCCACTGAGAATACATAAGCATGAACAGTTCTTTCCTTCAAAGATCATGGCAGTCAACATTTTAAACTTCCAGGTTAAATTAAAGACAATGCAAATAGAATAGATAACAATCGAGGTTATATAATAGAAGCATTAGCACATAGTACTGGTTCGTCGTCAGGTTCCTTGCTTGCGTTCTTTCTGGTCTAAATGTTCACCGCTCAGCCCTATTATGCACCCTTACTGCAATCCACTAGCACCGAAACAGGCAACAAAAACAATAGTTGAGGTAAAAACTACAGTTCTAACTTTTACCTTAACTGCTGACTACTTGAGGTGTCTAAATTGTGTTACCTGTCAAGCATTATTTAAAATGTAGTCTCTTTGATGACAGCCCTCTCTAGACTGTAGCATGCAAGCGTTGTGTAATTACGTAACCTGTGTACTGTCACACCCTACAAACCAGTAACCACACGAAGACCTGATACAAGCATTTCTTTTCGAGCACGAGTCAGTTTACCTTTTCGTTACCGCTCTGTCCAGCCGGGATGCGCACCCTATGGATGACCGGTTCCCAGTCCGCCACAGTGTTGACGTCTTTGAGGTGTTGCAGGTAGTTGTAGTCGTCGTCAAAGTATATACCGTATTTACGCTGTTCTTCTTTCCTCTTCTCGTCAGAAACTGGGACCTGCAAGTTTTACAATGCATTTAAAATTCATGACTTAAGGTTCTCAAGCGAGCGCGCTAATTTGTTTTTACTTGTGCTCACAATTTCCTCAGGGTCAACATTAGGTCACACCAGATTCTCAATTAAACAAAACTAAACACATGTGACCAAATCTGCTACCAACACAGCCTTCCATGAATAGTGTCCAATCCTGCTGTTCAAACAAATGTATTGGTTGTCCCGCCGCGGTGGTTTACTTGCTAAGGTACTCAGCTGCTAACCTGCAGGTCGCGGGATCGAATCCCGACTGCGGCGGCTGCATTTTCGATGCAGGCGGAAATGCTGTAGGCCCGTGTTCCCGGATTTGGGTGCACGTTAAAGAACCCCAGGAGGTCGAAATTTCCGGAGCCCTCCACTACGGCGTGTCTCTCATAATCATATGGTGGTTTTGGGACCTTAAACCCCACATATCAATCAATCAACAACTGTATTCGTCGTCTACGCCAATCGCACGTTCAAGAACAAATCCAGAATAAGCAAGAAAAACTGGTGCAGTGACCCACACTGTAACTAAACTCGTGCAACAAACGAACGATAAATATGCGAGTAGTATTCATAAAAAAACCTTCTGCGGGAAACGGAAGGGCCTACGTGCGCTTCACAAGGAACACACCGACTTTAGCATGCACGGAAGTCGGCTTAAGTTCACTTACAAGCGTGAATGAATCGTTCGTTACGATCGATTTCGCGACCACTTAACGTAACTCACGTGGCCCGGCCTGTCGTCTCCCGTGAAGGGTCGCCCGGTCCGTTTTTCAAGCAGGACATGCTTGGGAGCTGTTTCGTCCGCCTGGAGGGGATCCTTCTGGCTCCGATGGACTAGTTGAAAGGTAACGGCGTTCTTTTTGTCGATGAACTTCTTTCGTTTGCCACCCGGCTGAAAGAGATCGCAAGAGAAAGGAACGGGAAACACGACAGTCGGGTCACCACATCGCAACCGTCGCGACGCGAAACCGATAAAAGACACCGCACGCTGGCACTCACCATCTTGACTGATTCTCTCGGATACGAAGGGTAGTTTGCAGTAAACCACACCTTTTGAAACGACACAGGAACAGTAGATCCTACGAGCGGAGGCTCATCACATATTTCGCGATCGTCGAAGCATTGATCAACGCAACAGCCGCCATGTGCGAAAAGAGGGCGCGTTGAAATGTTGCTGCAGAACTGCACTGTTCATTTTCCAGTTTGGCTCAGCCCAGAAAGTTTGTCAACCCGGCAAGCCATAAAAAGGTCGTCACCACGAAGTTTGTACGGTGCTGGTAGTGATTAGAGGAAAGAAAAGACGCCTGATTTCTGCAGCCCGTTAGGGAGCACGGCGCAGCGTCAGAAGTTTATACAGCAGGTCGTGGTCGTCACCTACTACCTTTACTCTCTCCTTGTAGCACGTTTTTGTACACACGCGAACGCACTGTGAAATAACAGCAGCCGCCAGGTGTCGCAACAATTTTGATCACGTGATGTTACTAAACACCATCAATGTTAAGAAGTAATTGACAATAAGGATATATTTACCTAAAAAAACTTGTAATTTTATTCTTGTTGTAGTAGAAAGTGTACAATATAACTTGAAAACGTTTTTTTTTTAATTTCTGCACTATCATCGTCGCCGTCAAATATCGCAGACGGTAGGTAGACAGACGGTGCTTCGGGTTTTCGGTTTTTGTTTCGTCCGCGCACATTCTTGCTTTTTGAAGATACACGTGCGAGTCGCTTACAAAGTGGAATTACATTGAACCTCGGTGAAGTGTACGGTGTGATTTAACTCGTATTTGCGACAACGGAAGGGCAGTTTAGCGCTTTGTGCCAGTTGTTCTAGTACAACGTCACTGCGTTGTGCGTGGCCCCGAGTTGCATTGGCGCCGAACTTTCATTACCAGAGCGTCTAATTTTCGCTCTAGTGACTGCTGTGTCTATTGCGTGCGCTTGTTTGACAGAAAACTAAGGTCTCTAGCTCCCATCAAGTACGAGTGGCAGGTATGTCGAACGAAATCAACCGTTTTGGCTGCGACGCAGCGCTAACGGCGCTGTACTTCGCCTTCGAAGAGCTGGCGCTGCGTCAACTGAAGGACGCCGAATATGAACGTGAAGTCGACAACCTGGAACGCAGAAAGTTTCAACTGGGAGCGAGTTTACGAGCCGTCAAACTGAAGCTCGAGCAAGTTCTGGGGGAGGCCGCACGTCTGGAGTCGGTCATCGTGCGAGAACTTGAGCGCCAGACCAATGTGCATACGCAAGAGTTGTCCAAGGCCAAAGAAGAAGCCACAGAGCATGAACAACAGTTTGCGCCAGTCGAGGCGAAGTGTGACGAGCTGAAAAAACAGAACGCCGAACTGGAGAAAGAGGTGGAAGAATTGAAGTCGCAGGACGCCGACAGCGTCGCCGGAGAAGTCAACATGAGAAAGCTTTTAGAAGAACTTCGCTCTATGGTACGTACGTGGAGTAATTATAGTCTAGTAGTACGTGCTGCTGCTGGTGGTGGGGGTTGTCATGTCGCAAAGGGCGGTGTTGGCCTGGCCTAAATGGCCGGCAATTGTTCCGCCTGAGCATCTCTTAAATCATAGGGGTCGGTTACCAAATGTCATTCAGCCCAGTGTCTCGCAGGAAAGTCTTGAGGATCCGTTGCACGCTCCTCCTCGTCACCGTAGGTCCTTAGAAAAAAGGACATCTTCCCATGGCCCGTGCTTGTGACAATCTTTCTGCAACCTGCGTACCATCTCTGTTCTTTCTCTGTCAAACTGCGGGCACAGCCAAGTGAAATGCTCTATGTCTCCAGGGTGCGGCGAGGTTATTGTGAATATTTCGGCTTGTAAACTACCTCCTATCTATCTATCTATCTATCTATCTATCTATCTATCTATCTATCTATCTATCTATCTATCTAAATACTCTGCGCCATCATCCTGAACTATAGGCTGAAGCCCTTTACAGAACATAATCAAGTGTTCGGCAGTTTCTTCTTACTCTCCACACGCACTGCATACTGTGTCTACCCCTTCGTATTTGACCTGATATTTCTTGGTTTGCAATACTCCCGTCCTGGCCTCAAACAGTAGATTACTACCCCGAGTATTATCATAGATCTTTTACTTGGCAATTTCCTGCTTAAAAGTTCGATAGATCTCTAGTGCGGACTTCTTAATCATGCCAATTCTCCACATGTCAGTCTCCGTTTCCTTCACTTTCTTCTTAACTGATAGTTCTCTTCGGTTTGGCCACCTGCTGTTTTCTGAGTATTTACCAGTCAATTTCCTGGTTCGCTTCCTCCATTTTGTATCGACATTCTTCATGTACAAGTAACTGAAAACCTTCCTTGCCCAACACTCCTCCCCCATTTCTCTCAATCGCTTCTCAAATTTTATCTTGCTGCTAGCTTCCCTGCCCTCAAATGATGTCCATCCCATATCACCTTGTACTCCCTGATTTGGTGTATTCCCGTGAGCTCCTGAAGCAAGCCTACCTATTCCACGTTGCTTAATTTCTAATCTTGCTTGAACTTCTGATCTCATGCAAAAGACCGCATTGCCGAACGTCAGCCCAGGAACCATGACCCCTTTCTATATTCCTCTCACAACATCATACCTATTGTAATTCCACAGTGCCCTATTTTTCATCAATGCTGCATTCCTGTTACCTTTAGTCGTCACGTATATTTCGTGTTCCCTTAGGTACTCGGTCTCATTGCCTATCCATATGCCCAGATATTTGAATTTATCTGTTATCTCTCGCGTGACATCCTGTATTCTAAGCTCACTACCTTCGTTATCATTAAAAATCATGACTGCTGATTTTTCCTTACTGAATCTAAAATCTAACCTATCTCCCTCATTACCGCAGATGTCCATCAATCTCTTCAAATCTTCCTTGTTGCCGGCCATTAGCACTATATCATCTGCGTACATTAATGCTGGTAGTGCCTGATCAATGAATTTTCCTTTTTTTACTAAAGAGAGGTTGAAGCCAGGTCCACTTCCCTCCAATTTGGCCTCAAATCCTTGTAAGTACATCATGAATAACAAGGGTGACAGTGGACACCCCTGCCTAAGTCCCCGTTTCATCTCTGTGGGCTTGGATACCTGTTTTTCCCACTTTATAACTACCTTGTTACTGTTATAGATTTCCTTTAAAAGATTAGTGACTCCATCTTCCACACCCAGTGTGTCTAGTATTCCCCACAAGTCCTCTTGAACCACGCTATCGTACGCTCTCTTGATATCCAAAAATGCTAGCCACAGGGGCCTGAGTTCCTTTTCTGCTATTTCGATGCACTGCGTCAGTGAGAACAGATTGTCTTCCAACCTCCTGTGTTTCCGAAACCCATTCTACAGTTCCCCCAGCACCCCCTCATCCGCTATCCATGCCTGCAGTCTTTCCTTTATAATCTGCATCGCCAGCCTGTATACCACTGATGTCACTGTTATAGGCCGGTAGTTGTTTATGTCATCTTTGTCCCCCTTTCCTTTATAGATTATGCTCATCCTGCTAAGTTCCCATCCATCAGGGACTTCAACATCGATTATTGTTCTGCTCACTGCCTCTCTCAAAGTCTGTTTAGACTTTGGACCCAATGTCTTTATCAGCATAATTGGAATGCCATCTGGGCCTGTTGATGTACTACTTGGAACTCTCTTCTCAGCCCTTTCCCACTCTTGTTGTGAAAATGGAGCCATTGTGCCACTTGATCCATCCCTGTCTATTGTGGTGCATAAGGCACTTCTTTGTTGAAATTTTTCTGTCACCCTTGTTCTTATATATTCAATAGCTTCGTCCCCTTCTAGCCTAGCACCTTGAGCTGTAGTTATAAACCTCTGCTCTAGGTTTGTTTCATTTCTTAGGGAGTTTAGATGGTTCCGAAATTTCGCAGGTGCCTTTCTTTCATGCCAACAGTGCATGAAAAACTACAGACCAATATCTGTCCTCCCAGTCTTTTCCAAAGGTTTAGAAAAAATTATCTGTAATCGCATAACAAGTTTTTTTTCTAGCAAACATATCCTATCAGACTCGCAATTCGGGTTTCGAAAAGGAAGGTCAACTGAAACAGCCCTACTAACAATGAAAGAATTTATAGTACACAACATCGAAAAGAGACTTTACACGCTAGGCCTGTTCATTGACTTTTCCAAGGCGTTCGATTCGCTCAGTCATCAGATTCTTGCGGACAAGTTGTTCGCATGTGGTATTCGCGGGAAACCATTAGATTTATTGAAATCTTACTTGCAAAACCGCCAGCAATACGTGTGCTTGCAGGGCTCTAAATCGCCATTTCTTTCTATTTCAAGAGGCGTGCCACAAGGAAGCATTTTGGGACCCCTATTATTCAATTTATATATAAATGACCTCGTAAATATTGATAAGTCAGCAAAATTTGTCATATATGCCGACGACAGCACCATACTATTTTCGGGGCCTAATGTGGGTGATCTTGTCTCTGAATGCAACAACACACTGTCAACGCTGTCAACATGGTCCAGCCTAAACGAACTAAAGATAAACCCAACAAAAACTAAAATTGTTATATTTCATGCAAGAAGCAAAACAGTTCAACTATTAAACCCAATTTCATATGAAGGTCAAAACATTGCTGTGGTAGACGAACACAAGATACTCGGAGTTACTTTTTCCTCTCACCTTAGTTGGAACTCGCATGTAGAAGAGCTATGTAGGAGACTGTCATCAACTACTGGAGCATTATCACGATGTCAACGCTTGCTCCCGACAAAGGTAAAGCTTCAAATATACTACGCGCTCTTCGCATCCCACCTCAACTACTGCAACCTGGTTTGGATCACCACAACTAAACAGAACCTAAATAAAATCTTGCTTCTGCAAAAGAAGATTCTCCGACATATTGCAGATATTCCCTACCTGGCCTCAACTAGAACAGTCTTTCAAGAATACACTGTCATGCGGGTTCAGCACTTATACAAATTTCGGGTCTTACAAGCTTTCTACTTTTCCGACACTTATAAAAAATTCCTGGAAACTATATCCCACCTAAAACTTAATGACACTACCATAAGTACGAGACATACTTTAGCGTGGTTTGTTCCTCATTACCGAACAACATACAACTTACAAGCATTGCACTATAATTTGCCATCTATCCTAAATGAATATACCGAACTTACTACTGCTACACACCGGCAGTTGCGTGAATTTTTTACGTCTATGTTGTAGCCCTCGCATTGATATGTCTTGACTATGCAAACTTTAGCTTATCTTGTCATACCGCATTCTTCTATTTTCAATATTCTGTGTTTGATCATTACGCGATATTGCTATTCCGTAAAATTTCTATACTTTCTGTACCTTTCTGTATTACAAAGTTGTTTATGCTGTACTAAACGTTTAAATGCATAATCTCATTTTGACTCTCTGTATGCTATTGTTATTGCTTGATGTAATTCAAACTGCAATTTTTACAATATTGCTCATGTATATTTACGTATGATCTTACAAGCCCATTTTGTACTGTTAACGTCGTATGCTGCCAATTGTAAAGGGTCTTCAGGGACCAAGTCAAGCTGCCTCGAGCAGCTTTTATCCCTGAAGCCCATCCAGAATTTCTCTGGTGAAATAAACTTTGACTTTGACTTTGACTTTGTCCTTTTTATGTACTTCTGCCAGCCACTGAGCACCGTTTCTTCTAATCTTTTCATTGATCAGGAGGGATGCTTCCCTTCTAGAGCTCTGAAAGATTTCCCATTTTCTTTCAACATCATCTGTCGGTTCACCCCGTTGCTTAGCATGTCTGTGTTCCCTAGAGGCTTCCTGACGTTTTGCTATGGCTCTCTTAACTTCCTCCTTCCACCAACTCTTGGGCTTGTGTCTTTTCCGGGGTGACTTGTCACGTGCCTTAGCAAGCTCTAGCCCAAACAGTCTAATTAGATTAGTGTATGTCCACACAGTTTTATTATCCTCAGTGATTACTTTCTCAGTTTGTTTAGTAGCAATTTCTATTTGCCTTTCTGAATGAAAATTTTTCTGTAGTTGCTCATCTTGTCTCCTTCCCACTTTCGCTGCTCTTCCAAAACTTAGCTTGATACGTTTGTGATCACTACCCAGACTTTTGGAGCCACCTTCATCTATGTGCATTCCCCTGAGCTTATCGTACATCCTATGTGACATCAGTGCGTAATCTATCGTTGACTGCAGCCTTCCTACCTCCCATGTTATTTGCCCTTTACACTTCTCGGTACTGTTGCAAATGATCAAATCATGCCTTTCACACACATCCATGATCATTTTGCCTGTTGAGTCAGTATACCCATCTATATCTTCTATGTGCACATTCATATCTCCTAGTATAATTATCTTGCACTCTCCTCCTAACTCCTGAATGTCATTTGATATACACTCTACCATTGCCTGGTTTTCCTCTCTGGCCTTCGCTCCCGTTCACAAGTACAAGAAACCAAGGAGTGTCATTTGCCCTGCCACTTTCCCTCTTAACCGTAAATGTTCCATGAATCCTTGCTTGACTCTTTGCCAACCCATGCTCTTATGTATAAATGCACCAATTCCATCCCCCTTTTTGCTGCCTTCTGTTCTATTGCAATATTCCCATAGGTAGTCCGGATTGCAGGGTGGTTGCTCCAGGTCCTGTAGATGTGTCTCAACAACCCCATATACTATCAGCTCCTCCTGTCTCAACTGCTCTTCTATCTCTTCCCACTTTAACCTATTTCTGCCACCCTGCATGTTAATATAGCCTATCTCTGACTTAGCTCGGCCCTTGTGCTTACGTCGATTTCTTCTTCCACGGACTTCGTGTGGCTTGAATATTTGTGCCCCTTTAGGTCCGTCTTTGGCTACACTGTTGGCCTCAGGGCTCTGGGTCCCCCTAAAAAAGCTATGGCTTGGCGACACATTCTGTTACCGACCCTCCTGCCCGTCGCACTACTGTAGTGAATGCCATCCTGTGCAAAGGGGCGAGCGCCGGGCTCGTACACGTCTTGGTTAACTTCCATTACGCTGTATCCGAGTTGCCGGCTCAAACCCTTGATCACACAATCGGCCTCTACTACCCTCCTTTAAATCCCACGAGGCTGCCCCCAGACCTCTGGGACTGTGCATGTGGTCACATGCAAACTCCCAGAGGAGTCTTGGAGCTTACGCATTTCATCCTCTAGCTGTCTCTGAAGGTTCTGATCCTTGCCCTTCAACACATCATTGAGCCCAGCATGAATAAGGACTAGATTTTCTCCCTTCATGCTGTTTTCTACAACCTCCTGAGCTTTGGCCTGTGCATCCACCATGCTCTTCCCTGACTGTGCCTCCACCCTGACTCCCCATCTTCCTTCACTGTCTTGACACCATCCCTAACCCTGGCCACGTTAGAGTCCCCCACCACTAGGACCCTTTTACGCTCCAATCGCTGGCTTCCTGTTTGTGATGGCACCCCTGTTTGCTTCACCTGTTTCTCTCTCTGCCATCTGTCCTGTGTTCCTGCCCTGCTCGAAGACTGCCGTGCCACCGTGCTGTATGTTCTCGGAGCCTCCGTGCTGTGGCCAGACACTGCGGCCCCCTTACCTCCCTTCTCGCCTGTTCCTTCCCGCCTGTCACCTTCTCCGCTACCCATGCCTTCCGTCTCACACCGCTCGGGCCCGGGGCAAAGCGCCATTAGCTCCTTTACCCGCTTCTCTAGCTCGGTCCGCCCTTCCCGTTCTTTTCAAAGGTCGCCTTTCATTTGCTCAAGCAGAGCACAAAGCAATTTTGCATATGGTCTATTGCATATTTTGAAATAAAATAACCTTTTAGTGGCACGCATCTGGTTGGAGAACTTCAACCTACCCTCCTCAGGCAGAACGTATCACGTCACTGTTGCCATGCACAACGTTTCCCGACTACTGCGCGGCCGCCGTGAAGTAGTAGGAGAAGAACGGCAACGACGGACGTTGAACAATTTTCTGTTATGGCCTCCTAGGTGGCAGACGTGCTTGGTTTAACTTGGTCCCGCCAGATGACATGACCTGTCCAATTTAACTAGAGTTACTGTATATACATACAGTTACTCTACAGTACAGTACATACAATACAGTACATACAGTTACTCTACATGCTACCTAAAGGTAGCATAAATAGTAAATCTAAATTTAAAAAGGCGGAAATTGAACTTTTGAACCACTCGCGCCATTCTCCATAGTAACGTCCGGTTGTTGTTTTTTTCATGAATCGAACAGAAACGAACAAGCAGCATTTTATTACGTCTCTTGATGCACTGAAGGTGCTTTATTTGGTGCAGCTAGTTTGATAACTAGTGATTAATGGCAGGTGGTAATTCTCACGTTGTCAGAATAGTTTTGCGAATGTCCTACTCGTGGCACATGTGTTCTCGTGCATTTATATTGCCGCATTCAACCTGCAGAGAACAGCTCGCGCAGCAAGAAAGAAAGACGAAGTTCTTGCGAGGTCCTCTTTACGAGCACCTTGCATTTAATTAGAGTGAACTCTTCTTTAATATCTGACTTCTGCTGTGTCTGCGTTGTGACAATAATAATTCGCTAACTAGGGCACTATTGTTGATAAAGCTATTGTTTAAACGTTGTCATACATTAAGCTTTCACTCCGACTAAAATCGTTAATTGACATTAGTGTCTCTTTAATAGTCTGCCTGTCTGTCTGGCTGGCTGTCACTCTTCACTACAAACGTTTTCTTTGCAGGTCGCTCAGCTGGAGCAGAAACATCGAAAGCTGTGCGTAATAGAGCGCTACTCCGCGACCCGCATGGAGGCTCTGATCGCTGAGATACGTCGACGACGCAATGAGGCAAGTGCACTACAACTGCACCTTGATATGGACGCCTAATCAGAGATATAACTTCGTGGTAACGGGAGTGAGTTGAACCGCGATATAATGAAATTCATTATAGCAAAAATCATGCAAGAAAACTGCTGCCATGTACTTTAGACCCTAATGTAACTACGCAACGAAGCGTGTTATCCGTGATTAAAAACAAACGAGGCTTCAGCGGTGCCTCAGGAAATATCGGGATGGTAAATTCAAACTGCCACTTGGTGCAGCCGTCCTATGGTTGGGTTGCAACCGATTTTTCCGAACGGTGCGAGTGGCGTTCTGCCGTTGTGTAGGTTCCTGCTTGGGTGGTGCCGCATCACCCCGTGTTCGCGGGATATCTAGATCAAGAAAATTAATTTCAGTTTTTTTTTTCACAGTATTTAAATTAGGTTTTTGTTCTATCATATTATTCAAACATTCTTCCAGCACTTTCTTCGCAAAAAAAAAAAAGCAGCCCATGGTACCTATGCGCCACTTAAAAGGCAGAATTTAATTCTAACGTAGTTTGGATATAACGAAATGAATGTGCAATTTGATAACTTTGTTAATCTAAATTTTACTGCATATTTACGAGAGACAGTCAAGGTAGAAGCGATTCTTTTCAAATTTCCTGCCATAAACGCTATGAATATTGGTTTCGCACTACCACTGTTGTAGCTAACAAAAAAAAAACATTGCGTCATTGGTAAAATAACGCGAGTACTGCTTATAAACTGTGGCCGCAAGTGTCGCGTAACATTCGAAGCCATGCCGAAAGTGAATGATAACATACAAGTTGCATGGTGCACTTTCGAAGAATTGAGGCCTCACAAAAACGCTTACAGTGTCGGCAGCTGTAATTCATTCTGAAATAGGGGAAAACAAAATGAAAGATTTATAAGCATTCCTTGAATTCCTCTTAAATTAAATTTCGACGCCTGCACTGATAAAAAAGATATTTAAAATGCAGCTTAGTTGTCCTGCTTGGTCTGAAAAGCAGGCTAGGGATAGGTCTTCCACTTGAGAGAAACTGGAAGCATGAGCAGTTGCTCCCCAGAGAGTAACTGCAGCAACTGCAAAGATTAACAGTTTGTCCATCAGGGATTCTTGGCGAAAGTAAAGTTTTTTCTTTCGGGAGTGGGATGGGGAAGGAGGCTAACCTCATCCTGAAAGAGACTGACTGCTAGCAGAACAACAGTTCGACCCTTTGACGTTGCATGCTCTCAAAAGAGAGAACTTATTGGGGCAATGAAAATAGCAACGGGGGAGGGGGGCTGCTCCTTTGAGGAAGTAATACCGTTGCCACAACGATCGCTTCCCAAAAGGAGCAATGAATAAGGGTTGCTATTTTGAGAAGAGTACATGCATGCATGCGTTGCCACAACCACTGCCCCACTGTGGGGAACAATAGTCATGGTAACACAGCTACTCTCTCAAAGGGGAAGAAACCCCTACACTTACATTGCTCTCTTTTTACTTGTGGTGTGGTTCAGCTATATGACATGCTTTATATCTGAAGCGTTGATCGGCTTCTTTAACGACGGCGCAGGCTGAAGTTGATCAAAACCAGGGCCCGGTTGTCCTGCGGTCTACCTGCCCGTATTCGACGTCAAACCAGTGCAGATGCCAACGACGATAGTAGCGCTGAAGGTGCCGCCGCGGACTACAGCTGCCACGCGACCGACGACGTCCAGAGGAACTTGTTTGAGCACCAGGAGCAGAGACGTCAGCAGTTGTGAGACATCATCGTCAGGATTCGCGAATAGTTCGCTGTCCTGCTGAAGAAAGTCGGCTACTGAGAGGGGAAGAATGTTTCAGTGCAGACAGAACTGGAACCAACGGAATATCATCCAGAGGAGCCCGTGCCTTGATTTGATTTATTGACCAATGACAGTGACAAAGCAGGATATGCCACTGCATTGCTGGTTCCTAATTTAAGATGTATTTTTTTCCACACTGTTCAAGCAAACAAGCCGAAGCAAGCTTTGATGTTTCAATAAATTTCATTATTCATTCATTCATTCATCCAATCGTTGATTTATTCATTCACTTGTAATCGTTTCATTGAAATGTCAAGCGCGAACAGAGAGAAGTGCAAGTGAAGAAATGACACCAGCTCTTGGAATCGACCGGGTGCTTTATTAATCAAGAATGAACACATGTACCCAACCAGGGCACGCGATTCACCACCGCACATGTACACCATTGCTATAGGGGGAAATTTCAGTGATGCATGTATACAAACCATAGGCCGTCCTTCCGTATGTTATTTCGGAACCAGAAGCTCGCTTGTTCAAATAGAAGCTGAACATTGTAAACCAGTATAGACTCGTAGAATGTTGCATATACTAAGAGGTCCTGAGCCATTTTTCCTGGTATTCATCGAATGATATCAGCTTCGGAGCTCATTGCTTCGCGAATTGATTGCCGGGAATATTATCTCGAATTCGTCGAGAAGGAGCGGAGCTTACAAGGGTTTGTCGCACACTTCAAGCAATTTTTTTTTCTCATCTTGCCCCAGCGGGTGCACAGAGAGAGATGACATGGGGTAATCAGAGCGGAAGTGTTCTGAAACGTCTACTTTAAAAGACCACCGGTGGTCGGAGTGAATAATAGGGTTCAATAATACAGCGGCTCACGAGGAGAACAAAGCAGCAAGTTTTGAAGGGATTTCAAGACCCCTTTAAAAATGTAGGTGTAGCCTATTGCGTAAAAAATTCGGCGGAGTCTCAAGATTGTCTTCCTGATTGATCAAATGAAAAGAATCGACATTAGTTGTTATTGAAATTGTATTATTTCACGGCGATGCCGGAGCAGTAGAGCTAAAGTATCATTTCTTGTTAGCTGCATGCATGGTGATCTTCCGTACGTTTCGGTACCTCTTGGTTGCGTGCTGCTCACCGCTGAGAGCCCGGGCCAAGGTCTCGCAGAAAGAGGCGGCTGCAGTCAAAAGGAGAACAAACGAAGACTGTAGGCTATGTACCACAGCCTCAGATGAACGTATATCGTGCCCAAGTTGACTTTTGGGCTATAGTTAGTTGAATGCATCAAGGAATCATGTGACACTAGCAGACACGGATGCGAAAGATACAACGGGAGAAGCGCATGGTTAAAAGAGCGCGCCCTGGTTTTGTTTTGTCTTTCTCGTCTGTGTCTGCTATAACGTCATAACACTTTCTGATAGATAGTGCACGTTTGTACAGTTCATCGATGATTATCGACGTTTGTACAGTTCAACATGCGATTATTTCGAGTGAATTCTCATTTGTTAAGGGGACTGACAACCGATTTTTCTCAGTTTTTTTACGGCGCAGCGGAAATCTTTCGTCTTCTGTAACGGTAAAACCTATACAGCGACCGATTCTAAAAGCGCGAGGATATTTCCTAAGCATAATTTTTCATTTTTAGAAGCCACTAAAAATGTTCAACTCCCTGTTCCAGCAACGCTGTGCACAGTATTCATGGATGCCCGGTATCCCTCCTCGCAAGCTGTTCATTTCGCTCAAGATTCTGCTTTCACAGCAATGAGTGCAGCTGTGGTTAACCATAGGCGTGAACACGGAAGAGGCCGAGCAAGGGGGAAGACAGGGGAGGGGGGTGGAGCTCCCTAGAGTTACTGTATATGCTGCTTTTAGGTATACCTAAAGGTAGCACATACAGATACTCTAGCCCTTTCAAAGTAAAGAAGCGGAGTAAATCGCCTCCGTATTGTGTCCATGTGTGGGGGGGGGGGGGGGGGGGGCAAAGTCATCCTTACACGTGGACAAAATCTGGAGGGAGTGTGTGACTCGGCAGGGGAGACGCAAAGTCAGCCCCGTACATTGACATAGTTTGGGCGACATGTGCTGCGACAAAGCTTCACCCCCACCCCCAAAAGGGAAAAACCTGAACGTGCCTATAGTCTTCAACTATTTCGTAATTAAAAATCAAGCAGAATAAGTTACTCTGATAAAGCAAGTATTTTTCCCTAGCAGGGTCACGTATGTCAGGCAGGCAGCAACGGCCAGTGGAACTTAAGAAGTGTGGCAGTTTGGGCTAGTTGGTATGACACATGACTATCGTCAAGCCAGTGGAACCCTGGAGCCCCATCCATCGAGCGCATAACGCCTTCCGAAACCCCTGCCATTCTTGCTTCGTGCCCTTGCAAATCGAAAAAACGTTTTTCTTTTTTTCCTTCCTTCCTTCCTTCATTCATTCATTCATTCATTCCTTCCTTCATCGGGTAATATAGTAAACTCTGGTGGAAATGGGGTAAAACCCCTCCCTGCTTTCCTTACTAGGCCAGTAAACTGTTTTCGCATATCACTTGATGCTTACTGGTGCGCAGCAGAGTGCCGATCTCAGGCTCACGACAGCCGCTGCATGCCGATGTTGAGGAGACGCTGCCGGCGCTGTACGACTGGTCACGCGTGGAGGACGCGTCCGCCTTGCAGGCGTCTTCGTGCGAGCAGGACGAGCAGCTGCCACTGCTCTCGCTGGAGCACGCCGCCGACTGGACCTCGTCCTCGCTGCTCGTCGCGCAGCAGCAGCCACCGTGGTCGCAGCCGCACGTGACGCCTCATGAAATAGGTGATGATATGTCGCGTGTGCGAATTAGCCATTCGGAGTACAGTGTTGTAGAAGTAGTAGAACTCTGTATTCAGGGGGGCGTTCAATGGCGACGCGGCTGCATGTGGCGATACGTGGCTGGTGGTGGGCAAGACAAACTTGTGTTTTTTTGTTTTTTTTTTAGGCAAACGGCTGGCTGTAAAAGCAGCGTGTCATGCAGGAGCGGATCCAGCCACTCATTTCATGGAAGGGGGGGGGGGGGGGGGGGGGGTCACCTAAAGTAACACCATGGTTTCTATGGGGACCATGGTGTTACTTGTGGTGATGAGTGACTTAGGTGTTACACGGTGATGAGGGACCATGGTAACACCTAAGAGGGGGGCGTGGTTATGACTGTTTTGTTTTAGTAGCAGAAAAAACCCTTCATAGCACAAGTACTGTTAAGGTGTGCTCACAGTGGTTTCACGAGATATTTTATTTCTTTCTGGGGAGGGGGCGGGTATCGCTCCTAACGCCCCCCCCCCCCCCCTCTGAAACAGTCAGTGGTGTCATGGACGCATCCAAAAAGAAAGAGGGGCAAAACTACCCCAAAATGATTCAACTTTCCTTTCGCATACACAAAACGCACGTACGAACATAAAGTATGATTGACCCCCCCCCCCCCCCCCATAGAAAAAAACTTTCTGGCTACGTCCGTGCAGCATATATGCGAGTGAAATGTATATCAAAAGAACCAATATTAGCGTAAGTGGAAGACACGCATTAGGAGACATATAAAATGATATATCTGTCTCTTTGTGTGTGTCGTGGCTATTTGCTTACAGTTACGATACACCAATTCACCCGAACAGCAACCAACCAGTTCCGGTTTTCGACACCGCGGCGTTCGTAGCCGACCGGAGCTAGAGTTACTTTATAAGCTACCCTTAGGTAGTGTATACAGTAACTCTAATCGAAGCAGACAAGGTGACAGTTTTCCTTCAACTTGGCGGAATTTCACAATGAACAGCATTTCGGGCGTAGGTTCATCGCAACGTTCACCCTCCCCCACCCCCTAAGTCGATGTACGGGGAAATTTTCGCGCTCCCCTCTTTAGCGACTGGGAGGGGGAGCGCATGCCGAAGTTTTATTCACTCTGCTTCAATGACTGCATTGTACCCATGGAGAAAAAAAAAAGCTCGTAAGAAGCCAGGGAAAGCACTGTACAACGTAACAGGTAACTGCACGCCATCACCAAGTTCAGAGCGCGCAGCCGAATATTTGTGCGGCTACGCATCGCAGCCGAACAAATATTCTCGACATTGCCTCACCTTCACTCTTTCAGATTAGACATTAAATTTCAGCTAGCTGGAAGTCTCGGCCTTGCTTCCCTAATCAGAATTACAGCTTACAGTATTCGTCCGTAGCCTAGACTGGGCGTACACCAAGTCCGTTAGATAATTTACCGGTCTGTATGCCGGTGGCGTCACTGCTAAATCCACCGCAGTCAGGGCACGCCAATTTTGATGTTCTTCCCGATACTGAACGACGTGACGACGATCGTTGGTCGGCCTGGGAAGCGGCCGCGCCGCGGTCGTGCATCTGGTCTTCCCGCCGAGGAGATTCGGTGACCGTTCTGCCCTCTGGTAGCCGAGGGCGAGACAAGCGCATACGCACGTGCGCTTCGAATGAAGTCGTTGTCGTGTCCTCCCGCGGAGCGTCGAACCTGTCAAATGCAGAATGTCTCACTGTTAAGCCTCTAAAGGGAATTACATTGGGTTTTTTGATGCTGCAGATAGACCTTTTCAAAAACGCCTCCCTGGGCGCCGCCATATTCCTCTTTGGGCTGCGCAAATCGGCGCATGACCTTTCAAAAATGCACTGACAAGGCTGCGCCCTTAACCTTTGTACTCTCGCTCGCAACCCATCATGGTGGTGTTTTTTTTTTTCCTTCTGTGAAAAAGTGTATACGATTTGAAGAGAATGTCAGCGCGCATAGAATGCGGACAAAGAGTACTGTCGTGCTCTATTTGTCCGTGATCGACAACGCCGTTTCACTTCATGCTCAATTAATGAACTGCACGTTTATACATAATAACCAGCTCTGTTGGCGCTGGTGAAAACAAAGTCTATAGTGGGTTGAATACTACCATCACGCTCAACCCCGCTAGAGGCTAAGTCACTCGGCTGCTTCATGACCCGCAGGTCGCGGGAACGAATCCTGGTTGCGGCGGCTGCATTTTCAATGGAGGCGAAAATGCTGTGGGCCCGTGTGCCCAGACTTGGGTGCGCGTGTAAAACCCCAGGGGACCGAAATTTCCGGAGCCCTCCACTACGGCGTGTCTCATAATAATATGGCGGTTCTGGGACATACGTTAAACCTCTCATATCAAATCCAATCATGTTCAAACGGGTTGTCACGCGTGATTCCCTGTGTTCATCAAAATCGATGGAAGGAGCCAGGACCGTGCTTGTGCACATTAATCGAGACGTAGTACCCGCATGTGTTCAAGTGTCATTACGCCATCATGCTGGCTTCGGTGAGCTTGTATTCAAGCTGCACAAGTACCTCCATTTGTTCTTTGCGACACTTGAAAGGATAATCCATACACGCTAAAAGGCGAAGTGCCTCTGCTGACATGAGGACAGCGTGCGAGAACTGAGACTTCGGGAGCGACCACATTAGGACCGTATATGTACAGACGGGTCCACTGTTCAAGGGAACCCCTGTATGAGCAGCATGTTTAGATTTCGCTATCTTACGGAATCATAGAGACATAGATATGCATAAGACTACTGGTGGTTAAAAGTTCCGACTCCTGTTGACAGACTATTGATTTTCATGAAGATTGTTTCTTCATTCACTTGCTCTTAGAGGGCCAGGAATATTGATGGTGTGCATTCGAGTGTTCCCTGTAACAGTGGACCATCGCGAGCGAAAACAGCCCCATAAGTGGGCAACGCGTGCGTTAGACACTTGTACTATGCACGGATCATCACGGCGATGGCGAAAACTCTTCCGAGTGTCGTCTTTGTGTTAATGGGATTTGCTGTTGCATTGTAAGCAAAAAACAAACAAAAAATGAAGCTAAATACTTGACCGATGGTCAGATTAAACAAACCAAGAACAAACCGAGTCGCGAACGTACTCGTCGAACCAGCATAAGGTTTGTGACTTAAGGTACTATAAATGCATCTCACGCGATCTCGTCTGTCACAACGCGGTGGTGCTCCGTGGCGACAACCTTCACGGGACCAGTGGATGCAGACACGGTCTTCCAGCGAAGGCCCCCGGCCACCGCCGAATCACCGTGCTCCTCCGCGGCCTTGCCGTTGGCCACGTCTGACGGTGGGGTATCCTTGAGCAGGTTATCCAGTTGTTCCGTGTCCAGCATAGTGGTTTGGTAGGCGGCGCTGGCCGACTTGGCGGGTTTCATCACTTGCCTGGACACCGCCTGCTCGGACACGGCTTCCTTCTTGGCTGTGGACGTCGCCGCCCGCCGGTACCTGGACGTCCCATGGGTGGTGCTGGCGCAGCGGGACTTAGGTGTTGCGAGGGTGGAATCATTCTCTTTTTTGGCGCTCTCTTTCGGCGGAGACATTGCTCTCATGGTCACGACGATAGTTTATGGAGGACACTCACTGGGAAGGCTTAATTTTGGACGTCCCCAAATGGCGGCTCAGTTCTTGATTGCCAGCAATGGCTCTTACCCATTACAAGGAATCGGTCAAAAAGCGGTTGGTTCTGTAAGTGCTCCGATGGAAATATAATAATTTAATAATCCAAAAATACTTCGCTAATTAACTCAACTTATATAACTATTCATGGAGCCAAGCACACCGCGAACGGGAGGTTGACAAGTTCTTTCTCAACCCAAAAAGGCCCGCAGAGATCAATGCTGAACGCAACACGCACTGAGACTTCGACGCCAACGTTCGTAACAATCAGGGACGAGGAAATAAACTCGGAACCGTTTGGCGGCAGAATTATAATCTATCTATATATCTATCTGGTTGGTTGGTATAAGGGGTTTAACGTCCCAAAAGCACCTAATGATTATGAGAGACGCCGCAGTGGAGGACTCCGGAAGTTTAGACCACTTGGGGTTCTTTTTAATGTACGCAAATCTGAGCACACGGGCCGACAACATTTTCGCCTCCATCAAAAATGCAGCCGCCGCAGCCGGGATTCGATCCCGTGACCTACGGGTCAGCAGCCGAGTACCTTAGCCACTAGACCACAGCGGCGGGGCAATATCTATCTATCTATCTATCTATCTATCTATCTATCTATCTATCTATCTATCTATCTATCTATCTATCTATCTATCTATCTATCTATCTATCTATCTATCTATCTATCTATCTATCTATCTATCTATCTATCTATCTATCTATCTATGACATTGTGCTTTCATGTTCGTTTTGTAAAAGGGATGTACACCGAAATTGGTATCGCTGGACATGGCTGTATGGCAAACGTAAACGACATGGAAGTCATGTTATGCATGTCTGTATACCAAGTTGGTATGACGTCACAAGAGTGTACGAAGAACATAATTGAGAGGTCTTAACGCACGATTGTTTAAAACCATGCCATGCACGGCATGATTTACGTGACATGGTCTCGGGGCTCGCAGCCTTTTTAATTAAATGGATGTACCGGGTGTCCGAAATATAAGGAACCACATTAAAAATTAGGAAGATAACGTCGTTACGTGGAGCACACCCAGTGGACATTATTCCCAGTACACTGCATTGGCAATTTCCAAGTTTTTCGTTAATAAGGTTTAGTTTATTGGTCCCAGTTATGTTTTACTCACATAACCATCAAAATGACAATGTCACAAGAACATTCGATAATAATTATTACCCAGGGTCTATTTACAGCTTTTCAGTAATATTTGAATAAAAACATACCATGACCACACACATACACACACACACACACGGACACTTATATATATATATATATATATATATATATATATATATATATATATATATATATATATATATATATATATATATATATATATATATATATATATATATATATATATATATAACCAGCCGTGAGCAGGCTAGGTCCTGCTCACGGCTGGTTATTTTTTCATCCACTTTTATTTCTTCTTATTTATATTCCACTGGTTCTAATATCTTCCCCTGTACATTCCTTGGCATTACTGTCTGTTAGATCTCTATAATATTGTGTTAAAACACGGAAAAACGAGCCCTTAGGTATACACTTCTTTCCCATATATATATATATATATATATATATATATATATATATATATATATATATATATATATATATATACATATATATATATATATATATATATATATATATATATATATATATATATATATATATATACAAAGAGAGGGCAGTCTTTTCTAGTGTTTGCCCTGCACCACCTGGTAGCTCGCCATAAAATTTATTTTCTTGTTCACTCTTCTATGTTCTACTTGGAGTGGAGTGAGTGAGTGAGAATTTATTAGAAGGCAGAGAGGTCGGCCTGAGCTAGTTTGCTCTAGCCTGCTGCTCTGCACAGGGGATAGGGTCCCCACCATCATCCTTCATCCCTCTTTTCTTTCACCTTCTCTACTTGGTGTGTCTACTAAAATTGGTGTGCGGTTTAAATATATTGGGCAACATTTTGTGTTTCATGAGATGACACTATTGCCGACCGAGTAATAGCAGAACTCCTGATTTGATTTGATTTTTGGGGTTTAACGTCCGAAAACTACCATATGATTTTGAGAGACGCCGTAGTGGAGGGCTCCGGAAATTTCGACCACCTGGAGGTTCTTTAACGCGCACCCAAATCTGAGCACACGGGCCTACCGCATTTCCGTCTCCATCGGAAATGCAGCCGCCGCAGCCGGGATTCTATTTCGCGACCTGCGTGTCAGCAGCCGAGTACCTCAGCCACTAGACCACCGTGGTGGGGCGTAGCGGAACTCCGGTTATAGCCTTTTACATAATTCATGATTTCGCTGTGTGTGTCCTCCACGGTGGTGTAGCGGTTACTGCTCGGCTGCTCAATCGAAGGTGGCGGGTTCGGTGCCGGTCGCATTTCAAAGGGGAGGCGTTATGGAAGAAGTCCATCTGCGTTGCGATGTTAGCGCACGTCACACCAGACAGTCAAAATTTCCGCAGCCTTCCACTATGGCGTCCCTCACGATAATATTGTCGTTTTGGGATGAAAAACACCAGATATTATGAATTCACTCTTTATTACAAACTCCATGATATTACTTTTCGTTGGTTCGCTGCCACTAAAGAATTACGAAGTCGCTTGAATTATAGTAGCCCTTTGTCTATTCCACCTCGCTAATCCATCTAATAGAATTATTCATTTTCACTATCTGTCCCTTAATTATTTCAAACGTTCCGTATCATACACTCCCAAGCTTCTACACCAAAGCTCCAGTCGAATTTTGAAAACCACGCTACACCTCCTTCGTCCTCATTTTGCTGGCACCCACATTTAATAAGCCTGAATTTGCATATAATCTGCTGCTTCTTCACTAGCTCCATGTCATTTAGATTCCAGCGGGGTTATTTTTTTGTGGAGCTTAAAATACAACAGAATGTATATATTTATTAATGCTTCATTGTCAATCAATGTTGATTGATCGTTGTAAAACAATAAATGCACTTGCATTCTTCACATGACAGACATTTCTCCCACTGAGGCAGTCGTAGAAGGATTGTTCACGTAAAAAAATGAAGAAATGGTAGCCCACCAGCATTGAACAAGTGATCGCACACATACATACACTGCATTGCATATAGTTTTCAGAATTAAAAGCGCACGCGCGCACACACACGCACATCACGATGGCAGCTAAAAACCATCAAGTAGATTCTATACCCAAAAATTACCGCGCCGGTAAAGTGGGAGCGTCTGTTCATGGTGAATGTGTGCCTGAGAATACATGTACGTAGGCGTGTATATGCATGAAAACCCATGGAAACTGCAAGAGCTGAACTAATTCCCCTCCATTTTTTATCTATCTCGAAGTTACGCTGTTTGTCAGTCGCTGGCTACGCCTTTCCAACTTCGCGTGCACAAGCCTGAAATCAAAACCGAAATCGCTATCCAGACAAGTGAAGTCAACCGCATCCGTCTGCCCAGTCGATCCAAAGCCAAAAGGACGCGCGTAGCCTGCCATGTGTTTTTGTGTTTGTTGAGTGCCGTTGTGTTTTGAGAGCTTTTTTTAAATAATTGCGTGATATTTGTCAAGTTCTGTGACATTGCGTGTCGTAGAAAACGTCTTGCCATGCCTTCTGTGGAGGCAAAAAAGTAAGTATCGGCTCTAATATATGAAATGTCAATGTAAACACCCGAGCAGCTAGCCGACACTTTCAGGTTTGAACTTTGATGTGAGTATTCGGAAGCACATGAACCTTTAATGTTAATTTGTTTTTTTGAACGAGCGGTGTCATGTACCGTATAGTAGCATGCCGTTGGCTTTGCGAACATACCGTGTCATGTCTGTCAGTTCTACACTGGACAATGAAATCATCCGACTTTGGTAAAAATTGTTGCTGGGCTTAGTACCTTTGTATATGCTTTCATGTTTATATAAGCTTCTTTCTCCTAGATTAATGCGTATTTGCACTAACTGTTATTCTGGGAATTTCAGGAAGTCAGCTACCGTGTAGCTGGCAGAAGATCTTCCATGAACAACAATGATCAGTGTGGCACACTGCAACACTTTAGCTACGTAAATATGTGTGCACTTTTGAAAGCAGTCGTCACAAATAAAGGAGGAGGATTGAAGGTGGAAGGACAAGAAGGTTAGCCATAAAAATAGAAAGTTATTTTGAAGCTAGCAGTGTAGGTCTTCCTTAAACTACATTTCGAGTAATTTTGTTTGGGCCGCAAGACGCGCTCTATATATTCTCTGAGAAATGTTTAGGGGACATTCTTCGTGCCTCAGTTGACTAGAATATCTAACCACTGTTGACAACTCAGGCGATGTGATAGATAAGCTGTTGCAAATTTTCATTGCTTCGGTCAGTGTTTTGGCCACTAGTGAGATTACTATGAAAGGATACTGTCGCAGTTGTGAATATTACCTCTGCTCTCATGTAAGCAATTCTGAAGCAATCGTTCCGCGGCATTTTTTTCGTATTGGTACATTTAATGAGTACATTTCGTGATGTTTTGCTCAAGTTTGCGACGTCCATTCTGGAACCTGTTGAAGGCTGCTCACACTTTGCTATAGTCCTCAAACATGTATTCGCTGATGACATTTTACATTGATATGTCTCGCCATCATGCACTTTTTGTCATTAATGTTTGATTTTCGTACAATTAGGTATGAAGTTCCCAGTAGCTTTTCTGCTACTACTGGTAACGTTGCGCTCCCAGTAGAAGAAATTTCATCAGACGAGCACCGCCTGTGGCTCTTCCGAACTCCAACTGACGTGAGTACCTAAACGTCACAAATGGGGTTCCATTGCAACAAATACTTTCATTACGTGCTCAAAATCGCTCACTGTGAAAGCTTCTCTCAAAACCAGTTTGTTTTGTTTCCGAATATGCTACTATTTCAAAGGACGTTAAGGTAGGCAGTGTGAGAATTATGTTTAGAATGACAGAAAGTTGATCTAGTTGGTACAGAATCACGATAAAAGAAGATTGGCCTGCAAACCCGGGCACCAGAGTTTGTGTTGTCTTACTCTTTTCTCTTGTGTTTGCATGCCTATCTCCTTTTATTATCAAAATTAGTTACTCGTGTGGTGGTGATGTTTGCTCAGTAAGAAACTGATAAAAGAGCTTTTAGATATGTCCCCTCCCCTGAAGTTGTCCCATCGAGCAAATGGGGTACACCTGCTTTTCAAAAGTGTTATTAATTAGTTGGGGCTGTTTTCACTGTCTCTTTGTAACAGGTTAACATTTCAAACCTGGATGGAGTGAAGATTTCGCTAAGAGGAGGTGAGCAAACTGAGGTCCAGATTGGAGACATTGGTTATGAATTCACAAGAAAAGAATATCACAGTGTAAGTCGTGTAGATGTTCAGTTACTGGAGGAATCAATGCTCATAACTGTCACGATTTTTCGGTCCAGGACACTCAGCACATATCTGTTTTATTAAAAGAGGAAGGAGTCGAGCAGCTAACGCTTGGTGAGTATGCTGTGTTCATTAATGACATCTCAATACAGTGTAGAAATTATGAAGTATTAATGCTGTGTAGATCTGTAAGTTCGCTTAAAGGCGACAGGAAAGACGAATTTTGAAGCATGCTGGGTTGCCATGCTTCCTTGGTCACGGCCTTGACATGCATCAAGTGCAGCGATCTCAGTGTCTCTTTATTTTTATGTTTGAGTACCAAAATAACTGTCCTTGTGAGCTTTCGATAATATTTCCAATAATATCTCAAATATAAAATGTTTATTGGGTATCTCACATAAAACTAGGACATTTAGGTGATCCAAAATTTTGGAGTTTCAAACCTGTAAGTGAAGAATGCATCATATGATCACAACATTTGCAAAAGTCAGCATTTTATCGAACCCCCTCATTACAGGAGCTTATGACACTGTTTGCATTTAAAAATTTTTTAACGTATTTTGATACAGTTACAATAATGAGGCCGTAAAGTGGTTATGATAATGATTTGCTCGTGGGCCCTTGTTGCAGCTTCAGGCATTTTTTGTGGCATGGCTACTCTTACAAAGAAGGCATTGTGTCCGGAGATTCCCAAGACTGAAAGCTCTTCGAAGCGGCCTCGACTGGACTACTCAGCACATGAAACTGCTCGACAGCGTTTTGTACCATTTGGGTCAGGTAAGCTAAATATGCCAAAAGGAATAGTGCATGATGTATCCTTAAGCAATGCTCCTTTTTACAGATATACCGGTATCCTAAAAAACATTATTTATAGACAAAAGCAAGAGAATACCATTACGTTGATGCCATTGTACCACAAGAGATGGTAGGAGGAGAAATTTCCTTAGCACTTACTTTGTTCAGGACTAGCTTGGATTGGTTAACCATAGTGCACTTTGACAAGAGACAATGAGCAGAGAAACGTACACCGCACATTGACTTGGGGGGTGCATTTAGATTCATTACACTTTAATTCCTTTTTAATTTACAATTCACAAACAGGAAAAAAAACTTTTTCGATGAACCAATGCTGCTTCCATTATCTCTCTAGTCACTTGATTTCTTCGCAGTGCCCCTTGTGTTGCAGATCACAAACTACGTGATGTCAAACAGGCAAGAAAGAGCATCCCACACTCGCCGTAATGGCAACAGGTGGCGCTTACTGAAGCTGTTACGTTTAAAATGCGCACATATAACCTATAAAGTGGACGAAGAGATGACCGCCACCGTAGCTCAGTGGTAGAGCATTAGACGCATTATTCTTAGTTACGCAGGTTCGTATCCTTCCGTTGGCAAGTTATCTTTTCGTCCACTTCTCTTTCTTCACATATACAATATGATTACTTCTAATAACATCCCCTATACTTTCTTTGCCAATATATTATGTTAGTACTCATTAATACTGTGCTTAACAAAGAAAAACGTGCCTTTGAAATGTGCACTTTCCTTCGTCTTTCGTGTAAGGGAATACAAAACCGCCATTTGTTATAAGCCAAGATTTCTTGCTCTAACGAATGTTATTCATTCTAAGTTAATCCTTCATGTTCATACCACCTCCTAGTCTGGGGAGATTGGTATTGCACTGTGTTTTACCTATTTTGCCAGACAAAAAAGAAATGATTCTTTTAATGAAGTACTGCTATAGTCAGGCACTACTTTACAAGTCTCCATAGCATCCAATATATAGAGCATCCAGTCAGTTCTAGAACACAGTTCACGTCCGCTAACAATTGTAACTCTTCCTTCAGACCAGTAACTTCTGGAGTCCCACGGGGTAGCGCACTTGGTCCACTACTGTTTCTAATCTACATTAATGACTTGCCATCCTGTGTCTCATCCCGAATTAGAATTTTTGCTGACGACTGTGTGATTTACCGAATAATTTCCTCTGACAATGACCGGAAAGCTTTGCAAACTGATCTAAATGCTATTAATGCATGGTGCTCATCTTGGCTAATGACCCTAAACTGCTCTAAAACGAAGTTTACGTCTTTCAGTAAACACATAACTCGAATTCCTACCTCCTACGTGTTGAATAATACTACTGTTGACCTCGTCTCCACTTATAAATATCTTGGAATTCATTTGCAACCTGATCTGACATGGCACTACCATATAAAACTCACCCTGGCGGCTGCTAACCGGTCTTTCGGATTTCTCAAGCGTAACCTTAAACAGGCTCCTCCTAACATACGCAAACTTGCATTTACTATACTAATACGTCCAAAATTAGAATATGCATCAGCCATTTGGGATCCCGAACATGCTTAGATCATAAACGACATTGAATCACTGCAAAATCGTGCCGCTCGCTTCATATTTTCAGATTATTCACGTCATTCCAGCGTCACAGCACTAAAACGCCGAGCAGAGCTACCCGAACTATTCCATCGTCGCAAACTTGCACGCCTATCACTTTTCCATAAACTTTATCACCACGTGTCACTTCACAGCCTCGCCGCGATTACCCCTACAAAGTTAAACGCTTAAACTGTAAGTCATCTGCTTTTTCCAAGTCATTCATTCCGCGTACCACGATCGATTGGAATAATCTACCATCACACATTGCCTTAGAAAAAAACGCCTCGAAATTTCAAGAACTAATTCAAAATACTGACATCATCTAACTTTTGCTCTTTTACTTGTTTTTCCCTCTTTTATATATCGTGCAGAGCACATGTGTAGTATTTTTACCTTGATTCAGCTTATTTGAGGTGTGATGAGTGAGTGTATATTTTTTATTCGTTTTATTCGTTTTTTTTTTATCAAGTGTATTGATTATTTTTTCTTGCATTTTCATAGGTTGTTCACTGGGTACTTATCTGTATTCCAATGATTTGTTGCCTATTCTTTTCTCTATTTTTGCTGTCTTTACCAATTACTTGTTATAACATATATCTCAACCTTAGTCTGTATTTAATTTGAATTTTTTGACCTTTTTTTCGTTTTTGACGTTTATTGTTTGTAATTTTGCTCATGTAACCCCCCCTATGTAATACCCTCTCACGAGGGCCTTTAGGGGTATTATGAATAAATAAATAAATAAATGGCTCTGGGCAGAAGGAACATAACACACGGACAGTGCTGTCTTCTGCTTTGTCTCATCCGGGATGCTATGGATAACCAACAAGCCCGCGATAGAACTTTAGAAGTCTGCAGCATTTCTTCCTCAAAGGCGGATACACAAGCCTGCTCATATAAGCACGCACTCCAAACTGTTATCACAAACCGAATGGCCAGTGAAATGGCCTTCAGAGAACATTACCAAGTGCACAAGTGGCGAAATTATTTGTTTAGCCATAGAAGCAATCAGCTATCCTGCTACAGTCATCTAAGTGCGGACCTGTCCGGGCTTGTCCGACTATAGTGTACAACCTTTTAGTGAAAGCACTATTGAGCTACCTTTTGAACGCTGTGCACGATTACTAAAGATATCGCTTCACTGCCATGATAGTTGTACAGCTGACTATTTCTTGAACCTCTTTTATTTTTTTCTCTCTCTCTTGTTTAGATGACGTTGTGACCCTCAGCAAACGACACAAAGACAAGGCAGAGAAGGTAAAAAAAGCCAAGAAGTCAAAGAAGTGACCTGCTCTCTTTTGGACAACACCGTTGTAACGGACATTTGGGCACCTCAGGTGCTTTGACGTTGAAGTTGTGCCTTAAAGGTCTGCTCATGAAGAAAACAAATGATCTTTTTTGCATATTAACGAAGCGGTGTTAAATAAAGCTGTAAATGCGCAGCAACCCCTTGTTGCATTGTTGACTAATAGTACTGGTGTTTCTTGATCGAGTTAAATTAGGATTTAGTTAGCACCAACTGGATATCGTCTGCATGTCCATGGGAGTGATTTCCCACATTGATTTAATATACCGACTATTTGATTTCCTAGTACGAGAAAGCGTTATTGCCAGTCAGCATTCTTTGCTAAATTAAGAAAATGCTTGGATATCTGTCTACGTGCGTGACGTAGACTTAACATAACTGCGGAAAAGGCTCACACTAGTGCATTCACAAAACGAGTCTACAGTGTCTCAAAAAGCGCGCGTTTATATTGCATCATCGCGCACGTGGCGGTGTCTGGCGTGCGCCGGTGACACTGCCGTAAGCGTTAGAGAGATAAATAAAAGACACTACTACAGGGGAGCATTTTACATTTTGCTTGAGCCCTACAAGTCTGCAACAGGCATTGAAAAGCATGTAAGCGTAGAAGATCGAAGAGAAAAGAGCGTCAGTAGCGCCATGCAGGTATAGCGGCATAAAAGAAAAAAAAAAAACATTGGTTTGAGCACGTTTCAAACGTGTTGTTGTTTCGAGTAGACAATGAATACACCAATATCCCGCAATGAACACCGCTCAGGTCATCGCGAGGAACACGTTGGAACCCTCCGGCTGATTACTCACGCATTACACCGGCGGTGAACCCGTGTGTTCCGAAAAGAAAAAGAAATACGCTAGCGGTCACGCCCAATGGTCGTGCGTGTTTTGGAACACCACGGGAAAACAAAATGGCCGCCAGTTGGCAGTGAGCAGCGCGCAGTAGCGCATGTGCAGGAGCCTCTGACTGGGCGTTTTCGTCGTCGCCGAGGCCTAAGAAATAAAAAAGCCGTCCGCGCATACGCATCACGGTTAACGTTGTGATTCTCTGCCGACATGAGTGCGTCACATGGCTGTGGAGTGCAGTGAATTGCCGCTTCGCCGCTACCTGCTAAACTTCGTGCTTTTCGTCGCCGACTTCATTCAGGCAAGCGTACGCCCAAGCAGCAAGATGCTCTACCTCGAAGACTACCTCGAGAGTGAGTACAATGCGAGACTTTTTTATTACCACGCTACCGAGCTGCTTTAAATGCTGCGCCCGCCAGCGCTCTTAATACGAACGTTCCAAGCGCGCGTATTCTAACCTGTGTCTGCGGTGGAAGTTTGAAGAGTGAAACGTTCAAAACTCGAGTCACGCTTATGATTGGTCTGATTTTCGCTGTTTCGTTTCTCTTTGCAGTGATCGAGCACCTGCCTCAGGAACTTCGGGACAGGTTCACGGAGATGCGAGAGATGGACCTGCAAGTTCAGAGTACGCTCCGAGCTGTGCACGAATTTCGGACGGAGCGGCGCGCAGTGCGAACACCACTCGCTAACGACGCGTGAATTCGGTCTGCACGCGAAAAAACTGCCGCCTAGACTTCAGTTACCGCAGATACTAGATACTATATTTTAAGACGAGTTCATCTACGAATAGAAACAAGTTCCCAAACAGCGGCTCAGAACACCAAATCTGTGCATATACGCGTAATCTCGCTAGTTATCTTTGTAGTATACGTTTATTTTTTGGCATGTAATGTGTTTGTAGTAAATTTTGCCGTGAACTTCACGATATTACGTTTAAAGAAAAGGCACATTGCTGTAACATCCATGCTGTGTACATCGGGAGTATTTTCCGTCCGGTGACGGGCTAGCAAATGCACGCGCGTAAGGGTTTTTCTTTTCTGTCAAGCGACGTCTCTGGAGGGCTTACACTGTTGTGCAAATAAAAGTTATTATTCTTTTATTGCCTTAGTTGATTGAAACGGGAAGTTGTACATAGAAACTAATTTCATTTGTTCAAGATTGGTGTGCTGATACAATGGACAGATGTACTTTTGTAGTGTTAATTTCTTGCAAGGCGAAAAACAAACTCAAAAGTGCGTGCAAAAGTTATTTGCACCTAGTGCCCTGTGGCAAGGAATGGGAAGAGAACAACGATCATAAATCTACTTTTATACATTAGCAAAACCGGTCAGATGGGAGACACAGTAAATGCAGTTGGATTACATGTATCGAAATTACTAACAAAAGAAAACTAATGTATGAAACTAAGATCTGATGAAGAGAGCTACTAAATAACACAAATTTAATGCGTTGGTATCTGCTTGTGGTTACAAGTGCGTAAATGGCATGTTTTAACAGTGCACCTGACATTCTGTCCAGCAGTATCAAATGTTTCTAGAATCAAGTTTTGGTGCTTGCATAGATAACATAACTTTCAAAAGTTGCAGTCAATACGACTTTTGTAAGTTTAACAGTGATAATGATAAAAGATTATGTGTTGCAGCATGCTGAACTATTAAAAATTGTTCCACATTGCATGGTCATACCCACAAATTTTTTTGGGCGATGTTTATGTGTAGAACAGCGAACTTTAGTGACTGGTTGTTTATGTGAGGGCGTGTAAATACCTTTAGTATCGTTCTGGAAGCTAAAGCATGAAATATTTCGGAGCGTGTCGGAACCCTACAACTCCCCTCTAGTGACAGCCTTGCTTCATTATGTTGACTGTGTTTGCATTGTATTGACTTCCGTTACATAGTACATGGCGAAGTAAATTCAAGACCAGGAGTCGGAAAAAATTCAGGAGATTACTCGGACTCGCTCGTGAAATATATTGTGCGCTTAGGGCTCACTCAAATCCGCAAAGTTTTCCTGAGCTGGAATCACTCGTACTCACCCTCACGAAAACTTTCTCCTACCGGACTCTTACTAAAGCCCACCAAAATATTAGTCACCCAGACTCGCGGCTCAATCCAAGTCTGAGCGAATCCGAGTGAGTCAAATCACGAGTTCATTAGCCTTTTCAAACATATTGCAATGCTCTTTAACACCAATACCTCACGTAATCGGTGCTTTTGGCACGATTTGATATAGTACCTTTGAATATGTGTGATGAGCAATAGCAAATGTGTGAGGACACTTTTCTTGAAAGATGTAGCAATGTTAGATATATTTATCAAGAACTTCCCTGGAAGAGGGGGGGGGGGGGGGAGAGGTCAAGGCATTCTTTACGTAATTCATGCCTCTGAATAAATAATATTGAAGTGTATATAAACGATAATGTTTTGGAATACGTGAGAGTAGACACGAGTATAAATGTGAACCCAGTAAGGCTGATAGTAATGCTAAAGATGAGTATATAGGAACCTAGGTCAGCAAAGAAAAAGTGAACTCATTCAGACACATTAAAAAAATATATCTTGCTCTTTGGACTCGTTCAGACTCGTGGGTCGATTTGAGTCCGAGTAAGTTTACTTGTGAGTAAGTTTGCCGACCTACATTCAAGGCTGACATATTCTGTAAACAGCAAATTGAACAGTCTGTGATCATGAAACGACTCGTGGACTTGTTCTTGTCAAAAAACAAATCAGTTTACCGAGTTGTCTTGTGGGCATAGCTCACTCTCCCGTGCCCTCAGTGTGGAGAAGTATGAGCGGGTGGGCAGAGCAGGGTGCGACAAGTAGAACCTTCAAAGTGGTATAAAAAGAAACAAGGTGTTTAGTTATGATAGCAAGAAAAAACGCATAAAAATGCTGCGATCAGTTATTGCAGGACATAGGGGTCACGAAAGCTAATAAAGATATGCACATGTCATGGCTCATTTTTAAGTATCAACTTGACATTCACTGTTCTTGAAGGTTCCTTTCTTTTTTTTCTTCTTCAGATGCAATGGACAGCTTGGACGAACGAGTGAAACAGTTCTTTGCAAATGCCCGAAAAATGAAGCCGGAACAGCGAGACATGGACTTCGACAAGATTAGAAAGGTGGTCTCTTCATCTCTGAGCACCGCTCCTGACAGGATAAGACAATCCACACTTCTTTTATCAAAGGACTTTCATGTAGAAAGTGCCATACCGCACTCTCGTGGTTTGCTTGTGCTGTAGTGTGCCATGTTTGTTGCCGAATGATGTTGCGAGATTCGGCCATGGTTCATTGTCGCACTACTGATGCCGCAGGATTATTACAAGGCACTCGAAGATGCGGATGAGAAGGTGCAGATAGCAAACCAGATTTACGACCTGGTGAGTTGTTGCATTCTTTTTTTTTTATAATCACAAGTAGACTGCTG
This sequence comes from Rhipicephalus microplus, assembly GCF_043290135.1. NCBI lineage: Eukaryota > Metazoa > Arthropoda > Arachnida > Ixodida > Ixodidae > Rhipicephalus > Rhipicephalus microplus. The sequence continues at coordinate 205,259 of NW_027464695.1, read as the reverse complement.
CTTATAACTCTCACTACTTTTCGAACAGATTTTCAGAAATGCTCAATTGGTTTGTGTTGTGAGAGTGGCTTTGTGTACTGGTAGCATTCGTAACCACTTTCTGCCAAAAATGTTTTTGAACAGATTCTGCAGTACTATAAACTATAATTTCGTGTTTCTCACCGTTATCCATTCTGACATGTATAGGTTTGATAACTTAAAAACTGAGCTTTATTTTGCAGCTGGTGTCTACCTGTTGCCTGATATCTTCTAACATCCCTTGTTCTCATGGTACTTAGTTACTGTGTTGGGATTTTCAATTTAGGCTGAATGTGTTTGACTGTATCACCTTATTGATTTGTGCGTGTGCTCAATTGAAAGCTTTCAATTTCTTCACGAATAGTTTCTGTGCAATGCGTGGGTAGTTGAGAAGTCTTCTTTTCACATAGAAACACCGGCTGAAATCTGTTGAGTTTGGAAATGCTGAAAAACTACTGTGCTGTCATCAAGTTAGTGTGTTTTCAAGCAAGCGTAGGCTAACTGGCCTCTTGCCAATTTCGTTAATTTTTTTTTTCACTTCATTGCCTGCATTATATGACAGCGCGTGGCCCCATAGCTTAAGATAAAGTAAGTATGAAGAACCTCTATTCTGTTGTGCCTGACCGGACGGCCTCGGCGGCCGACTTGGAAATCGCAGCTTTGATCTTGATACTGGTGATCAAATTTTGATGGAGTTGAAATGCTAGAAGCCTGTGCACTGTGCAACGTCAGTGCACACTAAACAATGCCAAATGAGCCGCATTTTCAGAGCCCTTCAGTAGAGCATGCCTCATAGTAATATTATGTTTTCGGCCATTAAACCTCAACAATTATTATTGTTATCCTGACAGTGTGTATTCAACTGTGGCTCAGGTGGACCGTTACCTGCGACGCCTGGACCAGGAGCTCCAAAAATTCAAAATGGAGCTGGAAGCAGATAACGCGGGAATCACGGAGGTCCTCGAGAGGCGTAAGAGCACTATATCTTTGTTTATTTCTTTTTTCTTGCACTTCTTCATTGCTGATCTGTAGCATAAGGGAGTGTCACAACACAACGATAAAGTCGCCACACAAGTGTGACACAGCACTGTCATCTGATCTTTGGGGGGGGGGGGGGGGGAGCCTATAAAGTATTATACATACACCGAGTCTCGGAAAGCGCTTTGCCTTCTTTGGGCTCTACAAGCACACAGTTGCGCTTAACACCAAAACGGCTGAAAGGTCACACCAAAAACAGCTGAAAATTCAAGCAAAAGCTGGCGTGCTCTTCTTGAAGGGATTGACTCACCTTTCTGAAATGTGTAGCCTTCAACACTACCGTAAAATTTCGAGCAAGAATCTCAATTCGAGCAATTACCACCCGCTCCCCCTTCTGTCATTTTTTAAAAGTTTGCTCTCTGGTACAGAAACCTGCAGCAGTGGAAACTGCAGCAGAAACCTGCAGGGTCTCGGGGACCCCAGTTCCGTCTTTAGATATATGTCTTTCCTCTCTTGTCCCGACACCTCAAATTTCGCATGAGGGTTTCCTCTGGATCAGTAGAAACGGTAAATGCATGCGTTTTTCAATAAATAATTTCATTAAAAGCACAGGTGTGCATCCTCCTTGAGGGCTTCTATCACTGCCATCTCGAATTCTGCTCCACAGCTGAGCGACCCCCCCCCCCCCTCCAGACCTTTTCCGATTACCGTATTTACTCGATTCTACCGCGCCCTCGATTGTAACGCGCACCCGATTTCCACGACGAAAAAAAAAAAAGAGTAAGGCATCGATAGCAACGCGCACCCATTTTTCTTGCCGGCCCGCACGATCACATCACTTGAAAAAACGACTCCTTTCGTGAGCGTCTTCCATTTAAATATGAGGTACGGGGGAAGCTTGTGCCCATCTGACGTGTAACAGAGCATTCCCGTCACTGTAGTTTTACCGTGGACCGATGTCAGCACGCGAACTTGCTTCGCCCCCTTCTTTTCGACGGTTGTGGTACTAGGCATGTCGAAGTAAAGAGACGTCTGATCGGCATTCCCGGTTTGCCCAAGCAGGTAGCCGTTGTTGTGCCGCAAGTTTAGGACGAACCTGTGAAAACTGTGAAGCTTTTTATCGTACTCCTCCGCAAAACTTTTCGCATATGCCCGTTCCCCTTCGGAGGGAAAAGCCTTTCCTCTTCATAAAGTTAGTTAGCCAGCACCTGCTCGCTTTAAACTGGCTCCGCATTAGACCTTTTTCTAAGGCTAATTGCATAGCCCGCACTTGGAGCAGTTCTGTCGTCACGGGCCGCTCGCTGCTCAAGCACATACTCGCCAAGCAGCTCTTTAATTTGCGGAAACCGATCCTGCTGTGGTTCACTGAAGCCTTTGCGTGAAGCTTTGCTGTCGACAATCTTCTGCTTTTGTTTCCGCCAGTCCCGCACGCACGTTTCGGAAACTCCGAACGACCGCGATGCGGCCCGATTTCCGTCCGTTTCTGCACAGGCGATGACTTTTCTTTTAAAAGCGGCATCGTGGTGCACTCGAGTTTTTGGAGTCTGCCCTTCCATGCCGTCGATGCTAATGCACTACAAGAGGACGAACTCCTCAGCACACGTACGAAGTGCCGCACATGGAAAACACATAGGCATAAATGGCCGACGCGCCATGCCGACGCATTTAGGGGGCGGCCATTTTGGAAATGCCGGTGGCAATAGAATGACCGTATTCGTTTTTTTTTTTTTCGTACTTGATTCTAACGCGCATGCGATTTATGAACCAGCTTAACCGGAAAAAAGGTGCGCATTAGATTCGAGTAATTACGGTATCTTTCACTGTGAAAAGGTGGCTTGCTCGAGATTGTGTGGTAAAGCCAAATATTAAGTTGGCATGGATTATTGAAATTGCATTGCAGTAACCTCGTAGTGCTTCATTCGGGCCAAGCAGATGCTTAGTTGGAAGGAGGAATAGTACTTTAGCAGTCCACATGCTGTTGGTGCCATTCAAGCTTGCCAGCCTTCAAGGATGGGCTTGTGACGTAGAATTTGACATGCCCATTTTTACTGCCCTACAGCCAATGCTGTAGTAGACAGACCATCTAAAGTGACGAAAAATGGAACTTATAGACAAAGTGTTCGTGTCAAGAGTAACGTCGAGAAGTCCCTTTTCTTTTTCAGCAAATTGAACTGAAATGAAGTAGTTGCATTTTATTCCATTTTCTAATGCATTGCAGTACTCTGTTATATCATCTGTAGTCTGAAAGCTTGGGATTTACTTGTACGTAGTGTCTGCCACGCAGTTGGGCAGAATACCGGAATGTCTTACTGGAAGTGAAAATTGTGCCCTGCATATACCTAGATTTCTCTATTATTGATGTGCTGCTATGTGTAATGTTGAATTATGGAAGGGAATTTGCTAGGGCTAGTTTCGCCCATACAACCTTAACGAAAAGCAGCAGATAATAAAGCCAAAGGAAAGTATAGGAGAGGTGAACAGTACTCTTTTAAATTTTTTGCCATAATTGCCATATAGAGGTGAAGAAAGTAAGCGAGACGTCGGCTTGCTACTGACAGGGACCGAACTTGCGACCTTTAGATTACTAAAATACACTTAGAGTAGTACAATTAACATTTCTTGCACCTTCTTTGTCTTTATTATGTGCTGGTTTTCATTGAGGTTGCATATATTATGGACATTTTAAACATTTTAGAGCTGTCATCTTCACTCTGAGAAAAATTATGTGCCTTTAGTGTCCATTTGAGCATGATTGTTGTTTAGAAAACAAGAACAGGCTTAGAAAGGCATGCATAAATCATCAGTTTTTGAGGTCTGTGTTCTAGCTTGTCTTCAATCCGTTCAGTGTTATGTTTTTTTGCTGTTTTTTTTTTCGCACTGCTTCACAGTATATGCCTATTTTTTTTTTAATAATGTTATGTGTGGAATTAGGGATGCAGTAATTACTCTCCACAACATGTACACATTTTTATTAGCGCTATCGCTTCAAATAAAAAGTTGCGCTCATAACAAGCAAGTTAAAAGTTGCAAGCAATTCACTTATTAACAAAGTATTTAGCCCCTAATCCAGAGTGAAGAGCTACAATTATCTGCTTCCGTCAGAGTCCAGACACATCAGAAGCTCCTGAATTTCTTTGTTCGTTAGACCACGCATGCATGTGGCATGCCGACCTGCAATGGCCGCACTGCTGAGACACTGACAAGAACGCACGAACCGAAACACTCATAGAAACATGCGTTCTATTTGTTGTCGAAAGTATTGCAAGTTATACTTTTGATCATATGTCCTCCCTGTGGATGACGGGACACACCCACATTGTTTTCTTTTAGAAGAGTTGCGTCGCGAGTGCAAAGCAGGCTGGATGAGTATACTCGGGAGTGGCGATGAAAGTGTTAATGAAGATTACATTGATCCTGATTAGGTAATGTAATTAAGTAAAGAAGATGAAGTAATTCACCATGCTGGCTTAGTGGCCGGGGTTTTGCATTGCAAAGCACAAAGGCTTGGTTTTGATTCCCAACCACAGTGGCTGCATATTGATGGGAGCAAAATGCAAAAAAAGGCCCATGTACTTACATTTAAGCACATGTTGAAAAACCTCGAGGAGTCAAAACTATTACAGGGTATCCTTGTGAGGACATGCCTCATTTTTCATAGTATAGATTGGTCATGTAAAATTTTTTTTTTTCTGCGAGGAATTCGCATTATAGTCGCAAGCGAAACGTGGGAGTAGTAAATGTTTATAATTCCACATCTTGTAGGAAATTGCAAAAAAAAGGTCCTTTAGTTTGCATTGTCCTGCACAATTGCGCACATGCATTCCAGCACTCTCTAAATTTGTTTGCGCTCACGTGGAAACAGCAATGAGGAGGTGTTCAACTCCTAGCCGTTGAATCGGTCAACTTGTCCAAACAGTACAAAACGAATGAAGGAATTCTTTGCCACATTATATGTGCTGAACGGCCACTCACATATCGTTGCAGCTCTTTTGTGCTTCAGTTTAACGTGTAGTGCTTATGTGGTGCGTTTTCTGTCCGTTTAGGGTCCCTGGAGTTGGACAAGCCCCCACCATCCACTGTCAAGGCTGAAAGTAAGTGATCCTCGGATCTGTAATACCCGTGCCACACAGGCATAGAAAATGACATTTGGTAGCAAAGGCATTCAGTTCCCGAATGACATTTTTTTCGGCGGTGCTGCTACATGTCCAAAGCGAATGACATTTGACTTGGTGATGTCGATGGCAACACCTTCCTCGTGAGCATTGGGTGAGTAGCAATGAAAAAATAAACGAGCATTTACAAGCTTCGTACACATAAGATAATAAATAAATGTGTAAACAAGCGCATTACGCTGCCGTTAGGTTTCGTTCGTTTCTTTGTTTCACGACGTTGTAACCGACCATGTAGCAACTTGAGCCAAAGCTAGTCCGCAGTGCAAAAAGAAAATGGCACCTGTCACATTTATTTTGCAGCTTCTACCTGCTGAAGGCACTTGTTTAAGTGATTAGTGTAAATAAAATACGGGAAAAGTTTCCTTCCAGTCGAATCAAATGTCGTTTTATACAATTACTTCGTCAACTGTACCGTCGAGAGTACGCATTTTTCACTCGAATGAGTTCTGGTGATGGCATTAGGTGACGAATGGCATTTGGGCGGATGTCATTTCATTCATCCTTGTGGCACTACACGAATGACATTCAATTTGAAGGCATAAGAAGGTAAATGCCATTTTCTCTGCCCGTGTGGCATGGGTATAATACACTCAAGCCCCGATATAACGAACACCAATATAACGAAATATTGGTTATAAATAAGTAATTTAAAAATAGTATTGCAATAGGTACATTGTTAGTAACATACCCTCTAAATGAATTTTCGGATATAACGAATTTATTTTCGTGTAAGATGCATCTTTGCTGTGATAAGATTTGGGTGCTTTGGAAGGATCTTGTGCTCCCTTTTGGTCGCTCCCCATTTGCAACTGGGTGGTAATCTGGTGATGATGTCGGGGCTGTGCTGCTATAGCCCCAACAAAGTCCAACAAGAAAGGTAGTTTGAGTGAAATGGCTGCATTAAAATCAAATCCAATAGTTGTTCTTAATGTTGTGTAAAGTTTATAAATTTAAGTAGATATATTTTTACAGGTTTACGATTGGCGCAGTGAATTAATGAAAAGTGGTATTCATTCATGAAAGTGTCTCTCTCGTATGTCCGCATACTATGCGATAAAGGGCTCCCGAAATTATTTTTTTAAATCTGTGCAAGTGGTACAAGGCTACAACTAGAGTAGACCATTTCCGTCGTAATTTTTGGACAGTATGTAGTATCAAAATGAGAGAGATAGTGGTTTTGTGAAGAGGTTTATTAGTAGTTAACGACAACGGCAAGGCAGCAAAGACCGGCACAGCAGTGAGCCGAAGCACGAGACGAGAGAGCCGGGCGTTGGCGATGCTGCTCGCTGCAGGCACATCTTCTTCTTCACAGTTTGAGATTAGGAAAGGCTTTAATTTCTTCATTCTATAAGGAAATCCAGGGTGGCGTCATGGGGTGTAAAAGGGGAGTGAATAATAGGTAAGAGAGAAAGCCACCTTTGCACTTTTAGTTCTTGCAATGCGAAACATATAGTACGTTGTTCTTGTGGAGCCGTTCTTGCCAAATGCTAGAGCCGTCTGGTGGAAAAGTGGCCTTTTTGCACTTTTCATGGTGTCTATTTGCCCCTGTGAGGACTGGGTACGAAATAAACCACTTGCATATTTAGGATCAAGACTGGTCCTGTTGGAAAGCTCTGCATATTGGGAGGAATGAGTGATACACCTTGAAAGATGTTATTTATCAGCATATAATCCTTCATTGAGCCGGCAATATCCCGGATTTGTGTTCACAGATTTTTTGTAGTGGTTGGTTGTTCCGTGACTACTGAAGTGTCGAAATTAGAACGTACCCGTGAAAGTACTTCGAAGCGTATGTGAAATCAGTTCCTTCAGATTGCTTAAAGCTTGCTTGAGCCAAACTGCTGTAAAATTGAGATTTCGTGAAATGGTGCTACAGAAATATCCCCTAATGGCAAGCCCTCAGTAGTATTACTCAAACTGTACGGTACGCTCTAAAAGATTACATGAGTGAACTTAACACATTCTGAAAACTTGTATTGTGTTACTACTGCTTAAACATGAAAAAAATATGTACTTGAAAATGTGTGTCTTGCTAATGTGCTATATGAACTTGTAACATTGATTTTAATTAAGCAAGAAATCTAACCTTGACATTCCTTTTCCATTCTAATAATACACACCTAATGCTGCTGTATTAGGCTTGTGCAAATATTCAAGCACATCAGACTATTCGAAGGAATAATATTGTATTTGAAAGGAACGAAAAAATGTAAATTGGTTTGCATGAAATTCCCCTGTAAAAGTGGTTTCGCTACAGTAGAGAGGTGCCAGACTGTGAACGCATTTTTGGAGTAAAAATCCACACTGTTTCGAAACCTCGCTTCAAGGTTAAATGAACCTGTTACCCTCACATCTATTCTTTCTTTTTTTAGTTTAAAAGCATGTTATGTGCCAATTTATATGTGCTAAGTGTAGTAAATTTTGAAACATAACGAATTTTACAGGTTATCACTTCCTTTGAAACGAAAAAGTGGCATTTGCACAGGCCATGTTTCGATATATATATATATATATATATATATATATATATATATATATATATATATATACATATATATAAATTGTGCAGGTTAGTTCGGATGTGACAAATATGTATGCTCATTTTTATTGATAAGATGCGAATTATACCATTTGTACTCGTTTCACAATTATTCAAACGAAATCACTAGGCTTGTGCAAATATTTCAATGCTTTGAATATTCAAATGAATATTAACAGTATTTGAATTCACTTTGATTCGAATTTTAATTACCGAAGATTTCTAAGTATTCGAAATGAATTAATGGGTGTATATTAGTCTGCATGCAACCTCCCGGAAAGCTAGTTTCACTACAGTGGAGGAGTACTTAGCCGTTAAAGCACCCTTCTAAATGTATATTAAAGCTCCTTTAACTTATTTTTTTTTAAGTTGGCTTCACTGCACTAAAGTGCTAAACTGTGAAAACATCCGTCCAGGAGACATTTACACTGCCACGCTGTCTACAGACTTGAAGGTTTAAATGGGCATATTACGCTCGCATTGATTTTTTATACCTGCTCGTATGTTCTAAGTATAGCAAACTTTACAACACATTATATTTTACAAGTTCTTTCCTACTTTCTCATGAACATTAAAGTCTTCTACTATTAAAGTTGTTTTGACTTCCTTAAAAAAAAAAAATGGCATCTGTACAAGCCATGTTTCAATTTTTTTTTAATATATTGCACAAGTTAGGTCGTGATAAATATGCTCACTTCCCTTTAAAATATGTGATATGTATACTATTTGAATTTGATTCGAAATTATTCGACAAGAATCACAGTTTGCTTCAAATTGGCTTCAAACCTAAAATGTACTATTCCCACAAGCATACCAATCGCAATTTTTTTCGAATTTGCTTCAAAACTTAAATTTGCTATTCAGCAAGCCTATGCTATATACCTGAGCCTAACAGTTTTTTATGAATACTCTACACTTTACACTAGTTTTGTGTATTTTTTAGTGTCTCCCTAATTTAAGCTTACCTCGAAGTACACCAAAGCGTCGCGTAACAAGCAAACACATCATATCAGAGCACAGTGGCTTTGTGATTGCTAGCGTAGTCGCCATGCAGGAGTGGAGATGGGGGAAATGCATGTGGTACCTTTTTTTCTTTAATTTAGCAATTTCGTTTGCTCTAAAGCTTGGTTAAATCCATAGAGCTTATTTTAATGTGGAGCTATTGAGATTTTCGTTATGCGTTAGTCCTCAAAATCGAAAACTATCATGAACTGGCGTGCGCACTCTTCTTCCTCTTTTGCTTTGAGACTAGGACAAATGTGCCTATATGTCTGGCATAGCATTGAATAACTCTGATGGGGCAGAGAATGAGTGCAGAGAGAGTGAGATGGAAAGAAAGAGATAGAAGGAGGAAGATATAAATACAGAAAGGAAAGAAAGAAATGAACTGAGACAGAACAGATTGGGAAAAAAAAGAACAGGAAAGAGATGCAAAGAAGGCTGTACATCTCAGCACTTCAAGCTTGGCACCACTAGTGAAAAGCTGCCTTTATTATCTTTTTTTTTACTTCTCATAGAACTTTCTTGAAACCTCTGCAATTGCATCTGCTGATGACGGCAACTCCCATTTCTTGCACTGCGCAGAACGAAAGCACGTCGCAACATCGTTGGGCGGTACCTCGATGAGCAGCAGCGGGCAGCCACCCGAGAAGCGCCAGGCCACGGAGCGGGTCCTCCCTCTGGCTGGCGAAGTGTCCGGCGGGCGGCCCATGGCTGCTGCCGTGGGTGCCACCGCGGGCACGGCGGCACTGGCGCCCGCCGACCGATTGCTCATCCCGCCGTCGGCCCTCACTTACGGCCTGGGGAGCAACGCCATCGCCGCGGCGGCATCGCAGGCCATCGCTGCAACGCAGCAAGTGGGTGCAGACGATCTACAGTTGTCTGCGGCTCTAACGCCCGAGTAAATTCGAACCCGGATACGTAGAGTTTTAAGGGGATCACAAAGTTTTTCACAGTGGACTCTTAGACGTAACCTGAAGGGACCAGTAATATGTTTTATTTACTGAGAGGTATCAGGGGGGAGCAGAATTAAAGTGTGAAACCAAACATGTTAAAGCAAAAGTTTCATTTAAACAGCAATTGCATTTAAAAGATTTCAGTTTACTGGGAGTCTACTCTATAATGATAGTTTAATATAGAAAGATTTTACATGTTAAATTATGTTTTAAAGGAATATTAAGTTCGATATATATACACAGTGATTTGTTACATGTTAGATGATATATTGGTGTTCGACTGTATTACGCTGAACTGAAAGTAATGCGAATTTTTTACTATGAGCAACTTACATGTAAAGCAGCATTTAGCGGCGAAATTTTGCATTAACGCGACACGGTTATTCCACGCACTTGCTCGTAGTAGTCGTTATAATAACTAAATAACTATAAGGTCGCATTCCAATCTGTGAGTACCGTGTCAATAAAAGTAATGCTCGTACAGTCAAACTCGACTAGATTAAACATTGGTAAATCTAATTATCTGTTACATAAAACTATTTTTGAATAGTGCATGCATTGGGACTACACTCAAATCTCGATATAACGTTACGGGATATAAAGAAATAATGGATATAACAAAGTAAATGGAATTCTCCCTAAAAGCTCCATTGAGAACTATGCATTTTAAACCTTGTTGTAACGAAGTGGAATTGACCGGTAAATGGATAGAATGAACTAAATTAGTCTATCAAATAGTCTATAAAAAGAAAAGACTGACCGCAGCGTGTTAAGCATATCATTTTTTGCGGAATTCGACGCTCGTTCGGTGCGTGTCTTTCAAAACTCTCGCGCCGACCTTACAGCCACACCACGCACGGCCGAGAGAGCCATCCTTCTCGCACAGCCAGCGGAGAGGATCGAGGGAGCACCGCTAGGCGGGTCAGATGACCGAAAAGCGGCGCCGCGGCACTCAACACCTACCACTTTGCCGCGCTACAAGGCGATGTCTCTCTCACCTAAGAACCAGTTCGCGCCAGGCCTGTCTCCCTGCTGCGCAGGCGGCAGTCGTGGTCACTCGCGAGGCTTGTCAACGTGTTTGCACAGTGCACATGCTCTTCGACGATGGATATCTGCTGACTGTGGTCTCCTGTGTGTGGTCACGTCGCCATGGATGAAGGCTTGGGAAAGCGCAAACGAAAAACGCTATCGTAAGAGCAAAAGGCAGCCATATTAAAGGCTGTCGACTCGAAGACGAAGAAATCTTGGGTGGCCCAACCAAGACTTCGGCATTGCGGGGAGCACATTGTCGACCATTCTTGCCAGCCATGAAGTGATCACAAATACCATTACCCACGGTGTGAAAAGCAGCCGCAAGAAGCTGCTAACTGCAGCGTTCAAGTCAGTCGAAGATGCTGTGTACAAATGGTTTCTTAACGCTAGAGCGGCGAATATGACAATAAGTGGAGAAATTTTGCAGAGAAAGGCAAGAGATTTTGCCTGCATAATGGGCCATGGCAATGTCGTCGCTAGTGCTGGCTGGCTACAGCGTTTCAGGGAGAGGCATGACATCGTTGTAAGAACGGGAGTGGGTGAGTCTCGTTCCGTTGATGCCGAATCGCCAGCAGCGTGGGTGAAAGAAAGTTTTGGCCCAGTGGAAGAAAAATACGCCTGCAAGGACATTTTTAATGCCGGTGAGACTGGGCTCTTTCTTCAAATGCTCCTTAATAAAGCTTTGTCACCCAGAGGTAAACTATGTCACGGCAGGAAGCACACCAAGCAAAGAATCACTGTGCTGCTCTGCACGAACTTGGATGGATAGGAGAAGATGCCAGCGTTTGTCATAGGGAAAAGTGCATCGCCTCAATGCTTCAAAGGGAAGCGCAATATGAAGGTGCGATATGTCTCGATTAGCAAAGCGTGGATGACGCGAGACTTCTTTGAGGAATGGTTGCAGGATTGGGACGAGCAACTGCGTAATCATAACCGCAAGGTGTGCTTAATACTAGACAATTGCACGGCCCACCACACAACTGTTGAACTTTGCAACATTGAACTTTTGTTTTTGCCACCCAATTGTAATTCCCTCATCCAGCCGCTTTATCAAGGGATAATTATGTCCTTCAAAGCAGGCTACCACAAACGTTTGGTTGATGGCTTGCTTCTGAACATGAGTTTGCAGCGAGAAACTAAAGTGGACCTATACATGGCTATTGAATTGCTGCAAGCCGCGTGGACAAGCGTTTCCGCTACATAGCACAATAGGCAGCTGTTTTCGACATGCCTCGTGCGAAGTAACTACGTGCGACTCCACTAGTGCCGTGTGTGATGAGACTACTGTGGACGAAGTTTCAACGTCGTGCAAAGCACTGTGTGATGCCGGTGTTGTTGCGGCAGTTGACTTTCTGCGATTATGTCAAAACTGATGCCGACGCGGTGACCACGAAGGAGCCTACCGACAATGCTATCGTCGCAGCTGTCACTGGACAGATCGACGCAAGGGACGACGAAGACGACATGGCCTCGCATGCGTTCGTCGCGCTGACCTCGTCGCAGGCGCTTGATGCGGTCGACCTCCTACGCCATTTCTTAGGCGCCCAGAACGACGGCGAAAATGGCATGAACGTGATGGCCACCGCCGCAAAAGGAAGTCCTTCGCTTGAGATGTCCGAATCAAACGAGCATCACAGACTTCTTCTCAGTTTGGTCTAGCGGCTAATAAAATAGCCAGTGTGCGCATTGAGCAAGATAAAATATTTGTCTTCTATTTATTATCCGTCGCACGCGTGGTCGCGTAGCGTTACATCGGGCCGCGAGGCCGTTTCCTTCTTCGGATGCTTATAAGTGTGCGCCCATCTGAGCATGCATTGCCGCAAACTGTTATAATTGGTATAACAAAATAATAGATATAGTGAAATAATTGCAGCTCCCCTTTAACTTCGTTATAACGTGGTTTGATTGTAGTCAATTAGAAACTCTCCGGACGACGAAGGGTGAGCACACATTTTTTTACCATCAGCCGGCTCCCTTTGTTTAAAGCTTGCTCAAACTTCGCTAACGACGACTTGCACCCGCGGCGAACGCTTGTCTATCGTTGCCCCTTCCGAACGCTATGCCGAAGAGCGATGCGGTGTCCTTGCACGTGGTCCTACTATGCCGACCCATACCTCTCGAAGCTAACGCGAGCGGGGTTTGCCCTCGATTGAGGGATCGGGCGCTGCGATCATGGATTCTGAGAGGAACGCAGCATAGTCACGAGGACCCGCTTTCCCTCAGCAGCATATCGCCGTGAATCAGTTTTGCCCATAGAGGCGTGCTCATGGCACCCTTTGTGTTGTACTTTTCGCCTTTGGCGTAAATAAGCCTCTTTTGCTTTCCTGCTGCCTTTTTGCGACGGGTGCTGTACTGCATTTTTGGTGTTGCCGCAGGCAATAATGTGTTGCTACTTGTTTGAGAGCAGTACTGTGTACACGACCTACTGTACTCCTGACCTGCCCTGGTGGCAGGGTTCCTATGGGAGCGCGCGTCCCAGCTCTCGTTTAACTGCTCGCGGTAGGTAATGCTACCTATAACCTGTTTGTTTGCTACTCTACGACTGTTTGATAGGTGCTAGAGTAAGAACTCCCGCATTCTGTGATGAACTACCGGCACATATGCGACTATTTCTGCAAACTTGGAAGGCTGGTCAAGTAAGCTATTCCGTGCGATTGAAGGGACACTAAAAGCAACTATTAAGACGATGTTGATTGTTGAAATGGCGGTCCAGCAACCGTGTAGTGTTTCTTTTGTGCCAAGGAAGTGCTTATTTTGAAATAAAATCACGTTTTAAGGGCCCGCACATTTAAAATTATCTGCCCAAACGGAACGTCTCGCGTCACTGTTGCCGTGCACAACGTTGCCCAGCTTAACTGCGCGCTCGCTGAGCAGCAGAACGAGTAGCGGAAGCCACAGCAGCAACAATGACTATTCAACAATTTCCTGCCATTCGCTCAAAGATGGCAGATGTGTTATTCGTTCAGCTGGGCCCCGCTAGATGGCACGACCTGTCCAGTTTAACCATGCGAAAATTAGACTTTTGAACCACTCGCGCCATTACTCATAGTAACGTCCAGCGGTTCTTTTTTTCATGAATCAAACAGAAATGAACAAGCAGCATTTTATTACGTCCCTTGATGCACGGAAAGGGTTTTATTTAGTGCAGCTAGTTCGATTACTTGTGAATAATTGTGGGCGGTTCATCTGACGTAGTCGGAATTATTTTGAGAATGTCCTACTGCAGCGCATGTATTCTTGTGCATTTACCTTAATTTCTTGGTAAGTAGGGCACTGCTGTTGTAATATTGTCATTTTAGATGTCATACGTTGAGCTTTCACTCTCATGGAAATTGTTATTGTACTTTAGTGTTTTTAAAGTACCGTATTTTCCGGTGTATAAGACGTGGTTTTTTTTTCAAAATTTTCGGAGGTGCGTCTTATACAACGGTGCGTCTTATACGCACTTTTTTTGGTAGTTTTTTGGGAGAAACTCGTGTTGATGCTCATTAGTCTTTTTTTTTTAACCACTAGAGTGTCCAATGCGAATTATGCATCATAATTATAATAACGAACACTCAACGTGCCGGTACTACAGTTTTAAAACAAAACCAAAGTACATAAAACGGAAAAATTTAAAAAAGTATGTCGTCGTGCAAGTTCTCAGCTCACTGAAGCTGCGCGAGTTTCGGAGGCTGTACCATAGAGAGCTGTACTCAGTGAGTGAAATCGGCGTAAGATGGCGATAGGTGCACGACGGGTTCGGCGGTTTGGTTCGGATTCGGCCGCTACTGCCGCTACCACCGCTACGCTGTCGTTCAGCGAGTTGGACTAGTCGCCATTTGCAACTTCATTCGTTCGGTTGGTCCGCGCCTTTGTTACCTTCACCTGCAGTATGCCAGCTAAACGGAAAAGTTACACGGCGAAGTTTAAGTTTGCTGCTGTGAAGTGTGCAGAGGACTACGGAAACCGGGCAGCGGGCCGTCATTTCGACGTCACGGAGAAGATGGTCCGCACATGGCGACAGTCGACTGCTAAGCTTCAGGCCATGAAGAGTGACAAGAAAGCTGACCGCGGCAAGAAAGCACGATGGCCAGACCTTGAGGGACGTCTGCACTCATGGATACTGGAGCAGCGTGCCCAAGGTAGGGCGATGTCAACGGTGCAGCTGTGTCTCAAACCGCAGGCGCTAGCTAAGGAGGTGGGCGCCGTTGATTTTGTTGGCGGGCCGTCCTGGTGCTCCAGATTTATGCGCCGCAAAGCGCTGGCGATGAGGGCCCGCACAAGCATGTGCCAGAATCTGCCAGCAGATTTTAAGGACAAGCTTGAAAGATTCCAGGCTTTCGTTAAGAAAGCCATTGAAGACGATGGCATCGGCAACAGCCATATAATAAACATGAACGAGGTGCCACTTACGTTTGACATCCCAATGGAAAGGAGTGTGGGACCGAAAGGTGACAAGTCTGTCACCATCAAAACTACCGGCCACGAAAAAGCACACTTCACGGTTGTGCTGGCATGTTGCGCCGACGGGCAAAAACTTCCGCCAATGATTATATTCAAGCGGAAGACGATGCCGAAAGAGTCTTTCCCGCCTGGTGTCGTCATAGAAACGAACTTGAAAGGCTGAATGGACGAAGAGATGATGGGCAAGTGGCTTGAAAAATGCTTTTCTAAGCGACCGGACGGTTTCTTTCATGCGAAGAAGGGCCTCCTGGTATTGGATAGCATGCGGGCGCATATAACGGAGCTCACTTTGAAGCGCATCAAGGCAAAAAACTGCACCGCTGCGGTTATCCCAGGCGGGATGACAAAAATGCTTCAGCCGTTGGACATCTCGGTGAACCGCAGTTTCAAGGCTATTCTGCGGCGCCTGTGGGAGTCATAGATGTCCGACGGCGAGCATAGCTATACCGCAACTGGACGCATGAGGCGTGCTTCGTTTTGCGAGGTCGCAAAGTGGGTGCGCGAAGCCTGGTGTGCGGTGTCACAGGCCACCGTAACTGCGGGGTTCCGCAAGGCAGGCCTGCTAGCATCCTCAGCCCCTGGCCTCGACGACGACAGCAGCAGCAGCAGCGATTCCGAAGAGGAAACAGAGGAAGTCCCAGCGTCACTGCCGCCAGAGCTCGCTGAACTATTCCAAAGCGCGTCGGAGGACGAGGACTTTGAGGGCTTTGAGGAATAAAATGTTTTCCTGCAGTCGTGCGGAACGTTTCAGATGGGGGCGCATTATTTTTTCTCACAAGTTCGGTGTAGTATAAGTTTTCTTACGGACTGGCGCTCAGAAACGTAAGTACGGCATTTTACAATGCTCGCTCAACTGCACGTTATGAAGTTTCTTTGCGGAAAGTGAGTGAATGTAGGTGCGTCTTATACACCGGTGCGTCTTATATATTAATTTTTGCATGAAAACTTGATAAAACTGGGGGGTGCGTCTTATACAAAGGTGCGCTTTATACACCGGAAAATACGGTAATTATTGCACATGGTTGACGAACATGGGAACCCGCAGACTCGTAGTGTAGAACAGCCTATGTGGTGTTGCAGCCATTTATTTGCAAAAAAAAAAAATCGGAACGCCTTATAGTGTATTTATTTCTGACTTATTTTGCATTCATGGATAATAATTGCACTATATGAGTGCCCTGTTGGCCAAAATGTGACCACAAATGCTGCAGCTGATATCAGCGAACGGGTGCTGGCTAGCGCCACGCTAGCTCGTAGGTTACGGCCCTAGCGGCACAAGGTACGAACTAGATGTGGGCGCTCGAGAGGGGATATCTGGATAACTCAGTAGTACAGTAGGTCATGTCTGTGTACTTGCCACACTGCGCTCGGCGCATTGACTGTCTGAACGCACGTGTGCAGGGGCGTTCGTTAGTCACGCGAGGAAACTGTGAACGCGGCCCTCTGGCTCGCTAAGACCGAACCCTCGCTAGGGGCCGTACTTCTTCAGGATGCGCTGTACATGACAGTTGCGTATAAACTAATGGGTCATTGTGAAATTCGCAAGACGATTTGGAAGGGTGAAGCTAAAAGGTTGAGGTGGCGATTTGAACTGCTGAACTTCGTAATGGGACCAAGTGGTTGCAGGTCTCACAGAGCCAAATGGAGCCGAAAGAAGGAAGGTTAAATAAATCCGGGTACTACCCATTCTTCCCGTGCTGGCTGAATCGCCGTGCGTTGCAGCTCCCATAGACACTAGCATCAGAGTTCCCTTTGGTGAGTTAAGGTAGCTCTGTGAGTTAAGCTATCACTTGTAGACAGCAGGCGTTAACTTACCCTGGTAATACATTCTTCCTTCTTTCTTTTGTTTGATCCTTTCGTCCCTTCCCCCAGTATGGGGTAGTGAACCAGATGTGTGGCTGGTTGACCTTCCTGCCTCTCCTCCTCCTCCTGGCAAGTGGTGGAGTGTACCGGGTTTATATTTTCGCATTTTCTGTTTCCAATTGCAGATGCAGCAGGGGCGGCGCACGGCCAGCCTGAAGGCTAGCTACGAGGCCATCAACGCGCTCACCTCGCGAGAGTTCACCATGGGTTCAAAGGATATCGGCTCGCTGACATCACTGACGCCGCCTCCAGCACCTACACCACCCCAGGTCATGGCGACCCCTTCGCCGGCCGCTGCTGTCGTGGCTGCCCCTGTAGCTATTGCAGAGCCAAAGCGCTCCACGTCCAAAAAGTAAGCTGAATTTGAACCTCGCGTCCCCTTTAACTTAACCTTTCAGGGTTTCAGCCATACATGTTTGGTGGCAGCTTTCCGTCCCACAAAACTTTTGCTGCATGGGCACATTTTCAACCCTCAGTTTGAAATTTCCCAAGATAATGAGGGTGAATGCTCAATTGAAGGTGCTGCCGCCTGTTACTACTTACAAGAAGCATTTGAAATTTGATTTGGCCGACGAACACCTTCTTGCAGAAAAAAACAGAACGGATTTATAGTTTCAGCATGTCAAGCGATGTGCAGCGATGCTGATGGGCAATGCCCCTTGTGGTTTCAGTTTCTCTGTGTGATAACAACAGAGGTGCACGAGACTTGATTTTTATCTTTTACCTCCCTTGCAGGGGCAGTGGAAGTTAATTTACATCATTATTGGCACTCCTAGTTTGTTTATCACTGACACGAGGTTTTCTGGCTCTCCTTGCTTACAAAGCTTAATCTGCGCAAGGCAGCTGCACGATGAGATTATGCTGTGTGTGTGACAACACAACTCATCACTCCAAAAGAATTAATACATCTTTTATGTGCGCAGACTGCGATAAGGCACTGTGCGTAAATGCGCGTTTCAGAGTGTGCCACACTCCGAAATACTGTTGAACATCTTGCAGTTCACAGTAGTGCTGACAACAGAACACTGCTCCTAATTTTCTTTTTTCAATATTTTCCTGCCTTTACACATTCAAGATCCACACCAATGTAATTTTACCATCTGGGAAAGCTTCTTCAACAAAATTCGACCCTCAAAGAGTTTAACAGGACACTTAAAAATGAAACAATAAATTACCTTATACTGATAAATGATACTCTAACAACTCTAGTCTCATTAATTGTATCACCGTCGATTAGTTTACAGATGAGAATAGTTTTGCTTTTGAATTTTCCTCCGAAGTCAGCAATGGTGACGTCATAAATTTCAAAGTGTTTTTGCCATACCTAATCTGCATTATCGCAATGGAAGTACCTGAAACTTGATATGTGAAATCTCTGGTCCTTTCATGAAAGACTTGCCAAATATAAACTGTCTAGGTCGTGGTCGCAGTTTAAAAAAAAATAATTTACATGTGGACGCTTCGCCCAACGACGCGTCCAGAGAATGTTTGTCCCTATCCTTTTGTCGCAGGATTGCACGTGGCGTCACGAACGCAGCTTCTCAAAGGAACTGGGACTCCACAACGGCGCTTTTGATGACAAACAAGTTGCGTTTATGTGAAAATGCCACAGCAGGAATATCTCTGTGTGGGAATAAAGAAATAACCTTCATGTGGTGTATCGATAATGTTAATGAGACATTGGGAACATCAAGTCCTCGCTTGTTGGTGCTCCAACACAGCAGTTTCAGTGACGTCAGTGCAAGTCATCTATCAACGAGACGACAGAATTTTAAGCAAAAAAAGTGTTACGTTACCGTCAGTGCTTTGCGGGAAATATGAATTTCTTAGTCAGCGAACATGGTAATGGCACGTTAGAAACGTATGCCACGTATTCCACATGCGAACAAAACATACGTGCTGCGAACAACCTCGTTGGTTGCCATAGCACTGGTACATAAAACATTTTTCTGGCTTGAAGTTGCGTTGCCCCGGCGATAGATATCCTCTGCCAATGCTGGGCCAACGGGCGCGCACTACGTTACTTTATTTTCTCGAACACGCCTTGCAAGCCAGCCGACAAACAGTCATCAATGTTACGGGGACGTCACACAGTTTATAACTTTGTTTGTGGCCTTCTCTCGGGAAGTAGCTGGTCCTGATCATTGCACTCGTGACTTGCAGGCAGAGCCGGGCGTCAAATCAGTCCTCATTGGCGGCAGCGAGCGAGGATTCGGGTGATTCTCTGCTGATGCTCGGGACTGGTACAGAAGAGGTGAACCTGGACTGGGGTTGCGATCCCAACGAGCCCCGATACTGCATCTGCAATCAGGTGTCCTACGGTGACATGGTCGCCTGTGACAATGACGATGTGAGTACGCCATCAAATGAATGACTGAAGGTGTATACAGTCGAACCCACTTGTAACGATGCCAGTCTAAACAATATATCGGTTACAATGGTGAGAAGCTGCTGCACAGTATACTTTTGTAAGTTTGCTATGGTGAAGTAACCTGCTTACAGCAATGCCCGTGTGCCGCATTTTTGGTTATAACAATGAATTCTGCTTACTGGATGTCTGTGCTGACAGGCAATGAAATGCAAATTCCTTGAAAGGAAAGAAAGCGCCTCCTAGTGACCCTTAGGGTTTGTGGTGTGCGTCTCTGTATAACGTTCCGGCATTACGGCAAAGCTAACTTGCAGTCCACTACATTGCGAGAGTGGTGTTTATGCGAGAGTGTTTATTGCGAGAGTGCGAGATTTCTGTTTATGCACTTTCAGGCATGAAAAATGGGTAAAAAGTCCAGACTTCTAAAAGTTTCGTCGTTGAAACATCAGACATCATACATTGGCTCTGTGGGGTTTGTGGGAATCCCTTGAAGGTGTCTGAATTTTCAAGCATGTCAAAAAAAAAAATAAATAAATAATCGGCAGCTTTGTCATTCTTATAACTAATGTCAACATTAGTGTAGGTTTCTCATGGCGGCTTACGTTTCTCCATCCCCCCCCTTTTTTTTCGTATGGCCGTTTTGTCACGATTATCCGTGATAGCAATGACATTTTCATAACACTTGGGTATTGTTATAAGTGGGTTTGAGTGTATTAGTAGAATAGTTGAAATAAAAAATGAAATAGAATAATGTGAGAGGCACAATGCGAAATATAATATAAAATGCAATGCAAAGTCAAATGCAATACAGAAGCAATATGGAATAAAAGTAGAGGATGTGCAGAAAAAAATGAAAATGAAAGAAAAAACGAAAATAAAAGAAAAAACGAAAATAAACACAAATAAGAGAAATGAGGACTAGTGGAAAAGAATTATCTACCATAACTAAGTTGAGCAATCAGGAGTTGCGGAAAGATTTTATTGATGTTTTGAAAGGTGAAAATGTGGGCACAGGTTTAAGTGCCCAAATCTGTGCCCACATTTCAGGTAGATTGGACGGTAAATTTGAGTAGGTTGTTTCAGTTTATATCGAGAGGAACAAGCAGGAAAACCGACTGTTCTAACGCACCATGGCTCTCTCTCTTTTGCAGTGTCCCTTTGAATGGTTCCACTACCAGTGTGTGGGCATCACACAGCCTCCGAAGGGCAAGTGGTTTTGTCCGCAGTGTACATCAGCCATGAAACGGAGGGGACGCAAGGATCGCTGAACGGGTTTAAGAATAAAGAGGACATTGTCAGTGTTGTTGAGTTCTTGTGCGCTGTCTTTGTTCGACAAGTACCGACGAATGTTTTTGAGAGCTTTACAAAATGTACAACGCATGCTTCTCACATGTAGGAAAATGTGTGTGCACATTTGGTACTTAATAGAACATAAGCGAGCAATTCTTGGTGGTATGTGTACCTTAGTACGAACCGCCAGGCATTACCAAGTACCTGCTTATCTCATCTTAGAAGTCATAAAGAGGATTTTCAGATACAAGGTTGTGAGCTTGTGCAATTGCTTCTAGTGGACGGTAACTGCTCCGGTTTTCTCTGTTTTGGTATTGCCCGTTTTGTGGGGTTTCGGGGGTGCTTCCACGCGTATTTCCAACTTGAGATCTTGCATGGATGCTCGTTCATGCACCCACTGAAGGAAGGCTGTTTACAAGGCTTGTATGAGTATTGGAACGAATATTAACATATTTGAATTTGCTTTGAATTTAAATGATTGTAAACTTCAAGGCATTTGAAATAAATTAACGTATATCAATATGCATGTAATGGTGGCTTTACTGCCGTGAATGGTACTACGTATACCATGAGTGCACCTTTCCAGAGAAAATCGGCATGACCGTGAAGCCTTATTAAACGTATTACCCTCACATCAATTTTTGTAAGTTTAAAAGCTTGCTATGCAGGCTTCTATGTACAATAAATTTTAAAATTAACATGTTTTGCAGGTGATTTCTTGCATGTTACCAGAAGTCAAATCCTGCCACTATTCACAATTGCTTCCACTTCCTTTGAACCAAAAAGAATGACACATGTCTTGCGTCAACAAAAAATATAAATAACAAATAAGCTCAGGTTTATTTACAACATACGATATACTATTCGAATTCAATTCGATTTTATTCTAACCAAATCACTTTGCTTTGAGCCTAGCTTACTTTTTATGCAGTCTAAAATTTTATTGGACCAGGCTTTCAAGTGCTGCCCCATTTCATTTTTTTTTTTTCATTTCATTTATTGCATCCTTAAAGGCCCGAGGGTATTACATAAGGGGGGGCAACAAATACACTGTGAGGGTGTACAATGCAATGTCAACAAATTATTACAGTTCTAAATACGCATATGGTAGTTTGGTCAAGAATGACAATAAAAACTAATCGAACAACAAACAAAAGAAACATTTGACTGGAAGTTAGAGTACAAACATGGCAAAAAAATTATACACACAGTACGCTGGTAGGATATATCTCCAGCCATGGGTTATTGGGTCGAATCAAAGTGGGATTCCAATTTTGCGCGTAATGATGTGGGGTCAGGTGTAGCAACTATGGAGTCGGGGAGGCGATTCCAAAGTGTAATTTCTTGGGGGAAAACGGAGTCGTTCATTGCAGATGTACGGCCCTTGATTGGTACAATGGGGATAGAATGGTTAATGCTAGAAGAAATTTTGTTAGGGGGCTGTAAAAGTTCGTGTCTTAAATTCGGGCGGAAACAGAAACTGTGCAGGAGGCATAGGCATAAGATCAGGCGGCGTGACGTGAGAGATGGTAGTTGTATTGATTGTTTTAGGGCGGTGACGCTGATTTCTCTGGAGAACTGTGAGGTTATAAAGCGGGCAGTACGGTTTTGGACTGATTATAGTTTGATAACGAGATATGCCTGGGATGGATTCCAAATGAACAATGCATATTCGAGCTTTGGGCGCATATGTGTTAAGTATGCTAGTTTTTTAACGTCAGGAGATGCTGATTTTAGATTACGGCGCAGAAACCCAAGCGTGTAAAGAGCGTCTGAGCAGATGGACTGCTTGTGCGGCACAAATGAAAGAGTTAGGTACATGTGCACACCAAGATACCTGTACGACGAAGCCGAATCGAGAGGAAGCGAAGTAGGTATGATGAACAGTGGCGCACTTACAGGAAAATGACATCGATTTGAATTTGGTTATGTTTAATGGCATTTATGAGTCTTGGCACCATAGCGCAACTGTGTTGAGGTCTTGTTGTAGTTTAGTGCTGGTTTTGATGTTGTGAATGGGGGAGTATATGACACAGTCGTCTGCAAACAGTCGTGGTTTTATTTGAGTGTTTGTGGGCAGGTCGTTTATGAATATTAAAAATAAAAGGGGTGATAAGCCCGCGCCCTGGGGTACGCCTGATGATACGCTAGTTAAAGAGGAGTTATGATTATTAGCAGAGGTGAATTGTTTACGGTTAGAGAGGAAGTGTTCAACCCAGGAGACAATATTCGGTGCAATGCCAAGTGAATGAATTTTTCTAAGTAATAGATTATGTGGTACCCGATCAAAAGCTTTAGAAAAATCAAGGAGTATGGCATCGATCTGAAGGTTATCATCCATGCTTTTCAGTAGGTCGTGGGTAAACTCGGCCAATTGGGTCTCGCATGAGAAGTGCTTTCGGAAACCGTGCTGGTGGTTATAGAAGAAATTTATTGATTTAAGGTGAGTCACGATGTGAGAAGATATGATGTGTTCCAGTAATTTAGAGGAAATGCTAGTCAGAGAAATCGGGCAGTAGTTTGCTGGATTAGTTCGTTCTCCGGTTTTGAAGATCGTGACTATTCGGCCTATCTTCCAATCGTCTGGAATTTCGCTTATTTCAATGGACTGCATGAAGATAAGACAAAGAATCTGCCTAATTACTGTGATGGTGTTAACTAAAAGTTTGGGGGTTATTTGGTCGCATCCTGGTGCCGAAGAATCTTAAGACCAGTGATTAGTTTAACGATTCTTTCAGGTTTAAATGCTATTTCGGGGGACACGTGCCGGGGGAACGGATATGTAGTCGTGTGGGCTGGGCAATGTTAAGGGTAGAACGTTTATAACATCATCATCATTGACATGACATGGTGCAAAATTAGCTAACGTCACGTAGTAATAAATGCTAGGTATAGTTGCATGACTTGTAAAATGTCGAATAAAGGGCTCAACATATTCTGGTTGCCCAATCGTGCAACAGCTGCAAACATTGGAGTAGCTGTGTGAGATAATGCATCATGACGTTCGGCTTCTCAATACAAAGAGCAACATGTTTGCTGTAACAAGTGTTCTGTTATATTATTTACAATAGACACTTGCTGATATATATTTCCTAGGCAGCTGTGACTTGACCTACTTGGCATCGTTCCAGCAACTGCGGCGAAGGGAGCGCGTTGGCACGAAGGCACGGGCGGACAGTGTTACACAGGCTAGTTAGAGTTGTTTCGTATATAAAACTACGTACAGTGAAAGATGCGGCACATGTAATACTTTAATGTGTTGGGTCAAGAGGGATGCTCTTGTTCTTAACCTGCTAATCACCCTTAAATATAGTGATGGTCGTCTGTGTGCAGGAGAGGCAAGTACGTAATTGACCTGCAAGATGAAGTTGAAAGCTGCATGCTTCTAACTGCCCCATTTCTCATTTACTCTGTCTAGTGAAGGTGTGGGTGTAACCCCTAACTACAGCAGTCATGCTCCACTTGAGGTGAAGTAGATTGGAACTTGTGCATACAGATGCAAGTGTCATAAATTGTGCATTGTTTCATGTCACTGGAACGTACGTGTGATCACGTGTGGAACATGCGAGCTATTATAGTATATTAGTCAAGGTCATTCTAAGCTGCTCTCTTACAAGACAGAGTTCAATTGCTTCTGCATGAGCCAATTTAATTGCCGCCACCATAAGTTCTAATATATCCAGTCACTAAACAGCTTGCTTGCTTGCGATAATTGTTCTATAAATAATTATTCAACTGTTCGCCATATAGCACTTTGAAATATCGAACTGCATGTATTATGAAGAGAACGCAAATCTTGTGAAACCAGACCTTCATGAGCTTATGTACGGTTGTTACAAACTGACGTTTATAACAATAAATAGTATACTTTCATGTCGCCTTTCTTTAATGTAATAAAATTTGTGGCTATGTTGTTTTAGTAGAGCTGCAAGAAATCGACTGCCGCGAAACTATTGCTCCATCGCTATAATTTACGGTGAGAACACTTCCTGAAGACTCGTGGCGCATGTGAGAGCGTCAGCAGCGGCGCACGCTTTTGTTCATTTTCTTTGCGCCCTATTCCAACTTCGTCCCCACTCGCCCACTTCATTTGACCGCCAAGCGAGCGTATCTGCGGAAATGCGCCGGAGCGCATGTGGCCCGCGCGTCTTGTTTCCGACGCGCCCCGGCGGTGCGCCCGTGACGACAAATTGCCACGTGACTCTTGCTGGACCAATCGGCGCGCGGGCACGCAACGCGTCGCCTTCCCGCAAAAGCCTGCACGGGCGCCATCTTGCTTGCGAGGAGAGGTCGAAGGGCTCTCGTTTTTCGGACCGCCCGGCGTGTTGCTGCTGCAGACGCTTCTTCGCGAAGGGATTCGGTGTTCGTGGTCGCCGTGATGGAGAACAACGTCAACGCCAACAACGGTGCACAGCAGGCCGCCGTGCAACTGGAAGTCGGCGCAACCGTGCGCCCGTTCGATCCGGCGTCTCATGACTTGGACCCCGGTTTCAGGCTGACACGGTTTGCCGATCTTAAAGGATGAGGGTGTAAAGTCCCCCAGGATTCGCTAACTAAACTCCTGGAGGGACTCCTACAACTCGGCGACGGACCTTGCCAGCAGCGCCACTATTACCAAGTCCAGGGCCTGCCACGTTCGGGTGAGCGCCCAAATACGTGTGCCACGCAGCATCCACACTGATATGTGTAGTGATGTGAATGTTTGCGTATGTGCGGCTTCATATACACCCCCGTGTATTCATCGCAGGCTCGGGTGTCGAATGCAGCTTGACTCCACTGAGGCACGGTGGACTGTCGCTGGTGCAAAGCGTCGACTACTTGTATCCTCTGGTCGAAGACCCCTATGTCATGGTGAGGCTCGCCGTTGCAGCAGTGGTATCTATTGTCTGATTGTTGCTGTCAAAGTCGTGTCACTACTTCTCTGTTCTCGGGATATGCGTTTCTGTACATGTCTTTTGTTTTATAATTTGAGATGTTTGCCATCGATGTGTGCTGAAAACCAAAGCAGTTGTCAGAACGCGGTGATGTTGAAAGGGCCTTGAACGCTCAGTACTGTGAAGAACCCTTAATAGACGCTTTTCTGTCTCGCTTAAACCATAGACCAACGCGGGTGTCACGCGTGCACTTTCGATCGCGATCTAGCACCGGTGAGGGTCGAGTATCCAGAGCACGTCGATTGCCTCCCCCTACATCTTGCACAAACGAGCCAATCAAAATCGAGCAACTGATCGAAATCGGAAATGCCTCATGCGACACGCGTCGCTGCTCTGTAGTGTTGTTCATTGCCTGTTTGGCATCCGCAAAGTGAAACAGCGCAAAGGAAGAGGATGCAAGAAACATGAACACACATGGCCAGTGCGCAACTGCTCTCAACTGAGCTTTATCGATTAAAGTGCTTTTTATAGTGTCACT
The DNA here is from genome assembly GCF_043290135.1 of Rhipicephalus microplus. Lineage (NCBI taxonomy): Eukaryota > Metazoa > Arthropoda > Arachnida > Ixodida > Ixodidae > Rhipicephalus > Rhipicephalus microplus. The sequence continues at coordinate 179,186 of NW_027464695.1, read as the reverse complement.
CAACATCACTGGCAAGATGCCGCACGCTCACAAGTAGCCAGTAGCAACCAACAGTCATTACTGATTCCTCCTAAAGGGGCCGTGCAACACTTTTTGTGCATGGTCAGAAAATGCTGCCGATCGGTGGTAGAGGCTCTCGACAACACGCGAGCCAAATATTGTAGCGCAGCAGCCGGCCTGGATTTTACAATAATTTAACAGTCAGCTGAAAATTTCTTTCTATTCTCTCTCGACAAATGACGGAAGACGCTCAAAAATCACATGGAGAAAGCCCATGTATCAGCCATTGGCCGATTTGAACATGGTGCGCTCGGTCGTTACAGAGATCTACGAGGGAAGAAGTTTGAAGAAGTAAAGAAAAAAGGGCTCAAAGCCACGAGGTGCCCATGACGTATGTTCTTTGCCCCTGCCATCCCACCCTGCTTTGCTACCAGCACTTTCGTCGGGACGAAAGACTGCAATTGCAGCATGGGACAAATTTTAGTAAATTCACTCGCACTAGACGAATTCTTGAAATTTTTGCAGAGTTTGATTTGTGAGGCAATAAGCTCTTCCAGTGAATTCATTCTATGGTTACATGAAAAAAGTGTTTCAGGCCCCCTTTAACAGATTAATAAATTCTTATTTCGATGCGGTATTGCAATATTCCATGTACTTCTGTGTATTGAACCATGTCGTCGCCCTGTTTTCTAAGTAAAGAGATAACGGTCGTAATAGTTGTTGCTGACAACTGTGTGTGTGTGGCATATCTTGTCAGTGGTGACGAGTGACACTGTAAAAAGCACGTTGATCGAACGAAACTCGTTCGGGTAGTTCAGTGCTGTACTTGTGTGTTCATGTGCCCTGTGTCTTTCTGCTGTTAAACTTCCTAGGGGTTGCACCAACTTACTCAGGCCGAAGCACTCCTATGTGGCAGCTGCGTGATAGTGCTCCACTAAAGATCTGTACACGGTGGTTCAAAAGGGTGTGAAGCATAAGTTGTCCGGGTTCTGTCAGCAGTGTGTACGCACCATGGAGAACGACGACGTATCGTGCAAGAGCTAAACTGTATTGGCCTCCACTTTTTCATTCCTTTCGCAGGGTAAGATTGTGTGCGCCAGTGTCCTGAGCGGACTGTATGCACACGGTGTGACTGAATGTGACAATGTGCTGTTAGTGTTGGGTGTGAGCAGCAAGCTGACGGACAAAGAGCGCGATGTGGTGTTGCCCCTGTTGGTGCGTGGCTTTCGGGATGCGGCTGCTCTGGCCGGTACTAGTGTGACTGGCGGACAGACGGCTTCCAACCCTTGGCTCATCATTGGCGGATGTGCGACGAGCTGCTGCCATCCGGCGGAGTTCATATCGTAAGCATGTTTCTGGATCCATTGGAAATATTGACATGGTGCTCGACTGCTGACCTGAACGTCCCGGGTTTGATCCCGGCCATTGAGGTTGCATTTCAATAGAAGCAAAATGGTATAGGGCCCCTGTGCTGTGCAATGTCAGTGCATGTTAAAAGAATACCAGAGGGTCGAAATTCTCAGAGCCCTCCACTGCGGCGCTTCTCATTATTAAATCATGGTTTTGCGATGTAAAGTCCCATATATTATTATTATTATTATTATTATTATTATTATTATTTTTTTTTTTTTTATTGGAGTGGTTGACGATTTTGAGAGCCATCGGGGTAGCTCGGTGGCTGTGGCATTGCAGAACCAGTGCACAGATAGACAAGTTATAAGGCGTAGCGAAATGAATAAAAGGTTGTTCTAACTGAGGTCAGGTGCTAGAGAGTTTTCATTTTACAAGTGAGTTCTTCCTAAGAAGGTTTGAAGCTGCAGTGGCACACAAAATGACTTTCAACATGGTGGCCATCGTTGAAGAGGCTCCAAGCCTTATAATGTTAACACGGGCAAACATGAAATTAGTTTTGCAAACACCAGTAGTCTGAACCATGTTAACAGCACTGGTTATTTTTTATGTTGGTGCCTTGGTGCAGTGTTTGTGCCACCTTGACCACGGGAAGCGTGTTGCAACTCATATTGGTTGGGGCAGCGTGTTGCAACTTATATTGGTTGGGACTGCATGTCTTGTTTCTGTGTTCCTGCTTGTGCTATGTATTATGATATTGGGGTTGCATATATCCTAAGCTTTCAAACGGCTAGCTGAACGCTGTCGTATTTACTTAGATCAACGAGTTTAGGAGCTTTGGCACAAAAAATTTTGCATCTTTTTTTTTTGTTACGATAGGCAGCCAACGACCTGCTTGTCATGGCTGAAAGCTCGTTTCTTTTAGCACGCAGCAATTTTTTATTTGGAGGCGACTTGCAGCACTAAGTCGCAGTTTTGGTTTCAGAGAGTGCCAAGTGAGCTGGCGCCCAAAGTGGTTTTCGCGTGAACATAGCTGGCTACGTGAGCTCACAAAGCCACGTGTGGACACACGAGCACTGAATTCACAACTCTTTTTAACAAAGGCTTTCTGGGTGCTCGTTTCACATACAATGGCGCGAATGTCCTTTAAAATCGATTTAAACGTGTTCTAGACTATATTATCCATTCCTATTTTGTATACGAAGCGTGTCTGTCCACACAAATTTATCCTTCAGGTTATCTCGCCTTCAAAATTTTGTGTCATTACTCCATCAAGCCAATGGCGTTGGCCAGTGCAACTATTTTTTTTCTAATAGTTTTGTTCATGTCACGGTGCAAGTTGCGCATGATTGGATGGAAAACTGACTCAGAATCAAGTGTCATTTCATCATTGCCACTGTGGACATCAATCCATGTTTGGTGCAGCAAAACCCACTTCTATAAATTCGCTGATCTATTGAGGAAATTTCCATGTTCTGGCAGGTACCCATCGGGTGTCATCAACCCGAATTCGCAAAACTGACTTAGCCAACGATCTTGATTTAGGAAAGTTTTATTCAAGTAATTGAGTGTAAAAGCAGCTATTTCTTTAATTTTGGTGCAGACAGGTTTTTCTTCAACCTTGTGCTCTGTGCCGCATTGAAGCATCTACCGTAGGATGCCAAACAAGGGTACCTCTTACGGTGAAGGATAATCCGATCAGATTTTGGAAGGGGCACTGGCTGGGTCCCGGACTGAAATTCAAGTTGGGGCCGGGACCAACTTGAATGTCGGTCCGCCACGTGTATGGGCATGAAAAATGCTTATACACGTTTTAAATGCAATGATTTATTTTTAAACTATTTCATAAGCAACATTAGATATGCACTTAGTGTAGTCATTGTTCTGTTTTACATGAGAAATGCTCATATTGAAAAAAAAAAAAGGTGGCCGCAGAGGAGGAAGGGGAAGGGGTGCACTTGCTCGGTCTTTGGCACTTATTTCAAATCTCCCATAAAAGGGATGGAGGGCCGCTTGCTCGGCATTTTGCAGTTGGCGCCCATGTGATAGTCCTAGATTCATTTCGACAAGGCTGTAAGTAGTGCCCATGCATGGAACAACAATCTGTAGTGCTCTGCTCTGCCGGGTGGCGCCGGGGACGGTGGTGGCTGCTTTTGTAATCTCGATTTGTCACTAATGGCACTGGTTGTTCCCTTGCAACATTGTTGTTTGGCCTCCTCACAAGGTCGCCTCACTTGTTCTCCATGTCTTCGCATATCAGCCTATGATAGCTTCACAGGACCATCTACATGTCCGGCACCTGGAAATGGCCCATCTTCTGTTTGGGCTGTCCTTATGGATACTTTACGCTCACAGGCATCAGAAATTTGCAGCAAACAAGATTCTACGGTAGCTTTTGGGTGATGCTACATTACAGTTTTAGAGGTCGAAGGAGTGAAATATTCTTTTCACAATATTGCAAAACTTCCTGTTTTTACAAACGATAATTCGAGTAGGGTCGTCATATAGTTAATTTAAGTATTAACTATACTGTGAGGCTTACATAGATACTGGGAAATGTTGAGCGCACTGTTAAGCATGAGAAGCCAGTTTTCATCTAAACCTCAATCATACACATGCAAAGTTTATTCTGCAATGACGGTTGTTTGTATTTATTGTTCAGTACTACTCTGTATAGCAACCGTGTGTCCTTGGATAATCAAATGTGATCAGCTGAATGTTTTTGTATGAGGGGCTGCTGCGACCGTTCTGACTGTTTCAGAATAGTTTCATTGCTGTGCTGTCACTGTAGTTAACATTTCCATTTCAATCCTGAAAGGATATTTTGTGTGGTGATCAGTGGCTTCCAAGACTCGCTTTATGTATAATACACAACTGCGCATTCTCTTGAGAATCCTGTAAACCAGTTTGTAATGCTTCGGTCTGGCTTTTCGCAATGGATACTTCATAATATGAAGTTTATTGTTTAAGATTTGCTGCTATAGCCACTACCGTGACATCAACCTTGTTTATATTAATGTGAAAACAGACTAGTAATTAAAAAAGAAGTACCTAGTATTCAGTTTGATTTGCTTTTGATACTATTATGTGGTTTCATAAAATTAGGTCTCGAATTTCACTCCTTGTGGACCTGTACAAAATATCTTATGTGGTTTTCATTCGTTCAACTTTCATTATTGAATAATTTCTGGCATTGAGACAAATGTGACTTTCACTACTATTAGCTCATTTGTGCAAGCTGTGGATTCGAGTCCACTGCAGGGATTGATTGATTGATTTGTGGGGTTTAACGTCCCAAAACCACCATTTGATTATGAGAGACGCCGTAGTGGAGGGCTCCGGAAATTTTGACCACCTGGGGTTCTTTAACGTGCACCCAAATCTTAGTACACGGGCCTACAACATTTCCGCCTCCATCGGAAATGCAGCCGCCGCAGCCGGGAATCGAACCCGCGACCTGCGGGTCAGCAGCCGAGTACCTTAGCCACTAGACCACCGTGGCGGGGCAGTCCACTGCAGGGAAAAGCTGTGATTTAGATCAGGTTCAGTCGCGATCAATTATGGCAATGGGACTTTGGTATTGCAGTTTGTTCACTTATGGTTTTTTTTTGTTCATCCTCTTGCAGAGCAGACAATGCAGTGGTCGGCGATGTGCTGGTGCTGACCAAGCCCCTGGGCGTCCAGGTGGCAGTTAGTGCCCTCCAGTGGCTAGAACAGCCCGAGAGGTGGAACAGGGTTCGGCTCGTCGTGGCTGAGGAGGACGTCCACAAGGCCTGCCACCGCGCCCGTGACTCCATGGCACGACTCAATCGCACAGGTATGCCAGCCGTTCTGTTGATTGAGTCACCTTGGTGGTTTGCTGCCACAGCCGTTACAGGGGGTGAGCCCCCCACTTTCCTTTGTTATCATCAAAAGGGGTGGCGTCAACTTCTCCCCACACCTTTACTGCAGTTGGACCTTCACACTGCTTGCTTTCCAAGCAATTGTTACAGGGCTTTGTTGCTTCCTTCTAGGGCTTTCTCTCTCCGTTTGTACCAGTAAGTGCATCAAAAGCTATGCATAGGTGGGAAATGACAAGGGCACACCTGCCAACTCTCCTGAATTATCCGGGGGACTCCCGAATTTCGACCTCATCTCCCGATTGTACGAATGCTATCTGGAATCTCTCGAAAAGTGGCCCCCACAGCCGAGGTGCTTATTTTTTTTTTAATGACGCGTGTACGTCAGCGTTTTCTGCTGTGATAGTTGCGGTGCTGCCAAAGAGCACTCGCTGCTACACTTCTAGTTCACTGTAACTGTACCGTAGAATACTGCTAAGCGTGTATTGCGCGTCTGTGCAAACGCCGGTGGCGTAAGGACGCGCTCGGCATCGTACGAAAAGAAGGCGAAAGAAAGGTACCACAACTTTTGCGTGTGTCTTGGCCGCCCGCATGGTGCCTCGTTTCAGTAAGATCATGAGTGCTCACGCGGGCATACGGTAGTGGCGACCTCGGTAGCTGTGCAGCTTACAACGCTCTAGTCAGCCAGTGGCTGTGGACTTCGGGTTTATGGTGTGGTCATTTGGGTATGTGGCATCATTTGTAGAGAGAAGAGGTAGTGATTTCTAGCTGTCTTTAAGCATCAATTGTAACTTCGGCTCGCGTGTTCTCAGGAGCTTCAACTACCAGTTGGCAGCACTTTCTGGCCATGCTGAAGAAGGGCTAAAGGGCCCCTGTAGTGTGCAGCGTTGTGGCTATGCACGTTTTTGACAATTATGGCAACGGAGGACCCGTTATCTATTCAAACAACTGTTTGCTTTTCTTAGGAAACCCACGGACCTATGGCAGGCTGTTGTGAGGAGCATATCATCGCTTCGTTATCATTTTCATTTTTGCATTAATTTCAAATACTATTATTTTTTGAAGAGTAGTAAGTTTAATGGCACAAAAAAATTTGATTTTTCGCTTTCTGCAACAAATAAAACAGCGTACTTCTAAAGCTTCTAAAGCTAAGTGTGAGTGCACCCTCAAAAAGTAATGACAGTGTGTTCTTGAAAGTTAGTTTTCGTTCCTACTCCATTTCGACGTCGCAACACGCTATGTATGAGCTTCTTGTCACCAGCTCATGCAAGGTATGGTAAAATTTACATGTTGGTGGCGCACAGTTGGCCATTTCGAATGTTTCAGTGGCGCAAAAGTGGCCGTTTTGGAAGTTTTGGTGCCTGACATCATCACATTTAGCTAGACCACCGCATGGAGTCACCAGACTTCGAACTGGAGCCTGATGTCATGTTATTGCTGAAGTCTGTTAGTGTGTCATGGCAAAATTGACTTTCATATCAGAATAACCTATACCAGCAATCGTTGTGCCTCACGCTCGCTCAGAGCTGTCTCTGTATAAAGGGGAATTGTATGGCATTGTAAACACACTCCTGAAAAATGGTGGTGGTACTCTTTTAAGACTCGACCGCTTTGGAAAGAAGGTGTGGCAATCAGGTGAACCTTGACCGATCCATGTGAAGGAGAAACCTGCACGCGCCTACGTTTGCTGCGAATGGTGTTTAATTGGAGGGACAGCACGAGAGAAAACTTGGACACAATACGAAAATTGACTTGTCGTTTTGTAATTATTTGCATTGCACATTTCGTGTAACACTTTTGACATGTAGCCTACAGATTGGAAAGAGTTTGAATGTGACCCCTGGTATGTGCAATTACTTTAGATAACGTCATGGCCACCAAACGTAATGTTGGCTTTGACTTGTGTCAAGTCTGAAATTACGCCGACATTGCACAAAACTGGAGAGGAAAGCAAAAAGCATTACTTAGCACCAAGTCTCTGTGTTTCAGTAGGCCAGTACCGTACAATGTTGTAAGACTCGGAAATAGACATGCAAGGACCTTCGATTTATGTTTATAGATGCACGTTAGCATATTCTAAATTGTTCTTTGTCACCTCAACACTTTTTACATTTCTGTGTAGTAGACACCACAATGTGCGTATAGGTTGATGCCTGCATTTCTCACTTTCCAGCTGCGCTTCTAATGCACAAGTATAATGCTCACGGTGCCACGGATGTACGGAGCGGCGGTCTCCTCGGTCACGCACAACTCCTCGCACGCGCACAGAAGAACGACGTCTCCTTTGTCATTCACAACCTGCCTGTGCTGGCCAAGATGGCAGCCGTGGCTAAGGCATGTGGATCCACCTTCCAGTTGCTGCAGGGCTTTTGTCCCGAAACGTCAGGTACGTTGCTGACTTTTCTGCAGCGTTTGTGGCCGGAAAAAGTGCTGTGAGCATGACCATTGGCTTGTGTGGGGCTTCCTTTTGTAATGGTAGGACAGGTCTTAGAATAAATCAGCAGTCCGTGGTCCCCATTATTATCAGAAACCTGCATGATCTAAACCTTGCACATCAAATTTTGACAAGACAGGTCTGATTCGGTAAAGATGTGGGGTAAACTTGGCGCATCCCTCAGGTGATAAGAGGAAGCGGGCAGCAGTGCTACAAAGCACGAGTCTTGCTCAACGAAGCATCTGCGGCACGTCGTTCATTCCGCGTCGGCATGGAATCAGGCACACCCGAGTTCTCTCGCAGTGTCACAAGCCGGGCGAGCCACGCTCTTTGCTAGTGATGATGATCAAACAGTGCCGCAAGCAGCCCCACGCCCCCTTCATGTGCACGAGCATAACCATAGAGTTTATAATTAGTTAGATGTAAACGCTGGCTGTAAACAACGTACTGGTTCACATCATATTGAGACAGACAGTGAAACGATGAAGGGGACTGCTTGGTATGCATGAAAGTTTGGTTTATTTTTATTATTTTTTAGAAGTCTTATAACAAACCTTAAAGGCCCCCTAAGGGCTATTACACAGGCGAATCAGCATGTCCTAAAATCTCAATATAATTATGATAGATGCCGTACTGAAGGGCTCAGGAAATTTCCGCCACCTCGGGAGGGGGGCGGGGCGAAATTCCGCTTAATTCGAAATAATTCTGCATTCCAGTATTTTGCAAAGTAAGACTGGGTGGATAATTCGAAGGGCAGGTCAGCACGGGTCTGATTAATTCAAAAGCTTGGATGATATGTGCCAATTCCTAATCCCAATTTTGATGCAAATCCATGGAAACGACGGGCCTTAAGAACCACAAGGCAATTAAATGTAGTGACATTAATGAAAGGCAGCTGAAGTACTCCAACCCCACCACTTCCAGCGAGAGAAAAAAAAAATGAAATAAGAGCGGTCTTGTGGTTAATCAAAACTTGTGCCCGCAGGAAACGCGACATGCTTCACTGCAACACAGCAGTGACACATGGGCAGCATGTTGCATGTTTCTTGCAACGTAAGCGGGGCGTGATTCACCCATTCTTTCTGGGATCGTAAAGAAATTAATAAAGGACAGTTGAGCGGAATTCGTGATGTATGCGAACTTCCGATTGCCGGTTGCTGAAGTAATTTGCACCCTTGCACTGCTGGCTGAGTTTTTGCCCACAATGCTTACTTCAAAAAGAAGTTCAACAGTTTTAATTATCATTTTTTGCCCGCAGTGCCTACTTCGAAAAGAAGTTCAACAGTTTCAATTATCATTTTCTTTTTCAGTCAAAACACATCGCGAATTTTGTCGCATTGGCAATTATTAGGTTCCTTATTTTGGCAGACAGAATGGGTGAATGGTCGCATCACGACGTGTTGAGGCAGCGAGAAGCAGGCGACATGCTGCCCGCATGTCACTACTGTGTTGCAGTGAAGATGTTTTGTTTCCCGCAGGCGCACATTTCAGTTGATCACGACAGAGTGTTCTTTTTTTCGGTGGCAGCAGCGAGGCCCACCGTTTCCCCGTGTTTGTGGCAAAATTAAGACCAGGTATACATAACATAACCTTTGGAGCTGCCAACTAGCTGGCGCAGCAAACGACCAGCCCTGATCATTCATTTAAGTTGAATAGTTCGAAGTTCCTTGCATCCTACTTTTTTGATGTTTTGTTAATTTGAAAACCCACCTAATTCTAAGATTTCTTGCGGCCCCAGTGATTTCGAATTAACGAGGTTTTACTGTACATTCGCCTTAGACGTCTCGAAGGCTAACGCAATCCCTCCTGCTCCCCTTCGTAAGCTATGAAAGCCCACTTTTGACCAAGTGGTCATGAGATAACATCATCATGTGACATCACGTCATGTTGACGTCAACACATGATGATGGGCGTTTGCATCACTCATTTTAACATTGCAAACGCGGGCCACCGATGGCCGATGTTCTCATTGAATTCAGTTTTCACATTTGGAGAGATATCATGTATATAGGATAAGAATTTCACATGGGTTCGTCTGATAATTGCCGAAGTTGTTATTTCTTTAAGCAGCCTGATTTGTTTTGTTTCACTTTGAATAGTATGTTTTTTCATGATTCATTGCCAATGAATAGATCTAATCTCTTTTCAAATACATTTCTTGTCTGTTCACCATATCAAGTTCACCAAAAAGATTAGTGGTATTTTGCATGATGATGCATGCATTATTACTGCCACAGGTGGCCTGCTGATCTGTCTGCCAAGAGAACAGGCAGCAGCCTACTGCAAAGACATTGAAAAGCAGGAAGGTTATCAGGCCTGGATCATCGGCATCGTGGAGAAAGGCTGTCGGACAGCGCGCATCATCGACAAGCCACGCGTCATCGAGGTTCCCTCAAAGGACAGAGAAGGTGAACTTTGGTAGCAACATCGTCGGCGCGTACGACCTGTCTGCCACCCTCGGAAACTGCTGGTCGGGCACTTGGTTCCTTCTGGGTGTCAACCCGCCACAGCATTGCAGCACAGCAGTGTCACCTTGCTCACTCTGTGTTCACCTGAGTGCTGATGTGACGAACTACAGTGCGGGAAGGGATTGTGTGCCGGTGCTTATTTCCGACACTTTCCTTTGGTCTATGGGCTATTTTTTTCTAGCTGCACCAGATTTTTTATTAAAACTGGTGTAAGTCGGCATTACAATGTTTGTGGCATTCGAGTGTTCAGTTTGGTGACCTCTAGGTATAGAAGAATTTGCTGTGTTGTGCATAACTTATGAAGATTTATTCTATTAATGTTCCAATGAGTGATGTCGGTCGGTTCGAGCAAATGAGTAGTTTCGAGCCTCTCTTCACAATTTGGCTCGGCCGCTCTCTGTTGTTAGCTCCAAAAATTAAGTTTCAGGAGCTAGTGGAACAGTTACGTAGACATGTATTTTAAATTCAAGAGCTATGAAATTGGTGCTTTCAATGAGCTTTTGAACATGAGACAACTGCGTAGCCTTGTGCCTTAGCCACCTACGATCAATTAATGCTTAACAAATGGAACTTGCTTAATTGACACATAACTGTATGAATTACTCTGTGTCGTGAAGCTGCTAGTCTGATAATTGAATGCAAAAAAATTTCGTCACCATCATATACATCTAGGCCCGATTTTAAAAAGCTTGGTGCAGCTAAAGAAAAATGCCCTGTATGTTAGGCAACCCGAAGAAGCTAGCTACTTTGCTTCTGATATTACTCAGTCTTTCATTGCAAAGAAGCTGTGTATCGCTAACCTGTACGACGTGCCAACACGTGGGGTCGAGCTAACGGCCACGACTGGGGTAGGTGATAGGGGTGGGGAGGGGGGAGCGTTGACGCAAACCTTTCTCGTCATTTCAATTCCCACTGTTAGATTAGTATTTTTGCCACCTGTTCACCGACCCCAACCATTTTTTGTTGGAAACCTACAGTCGTAACACTTTATTGACTGGAAGTTCTTTGCACACTTACTTCTTAAGGTCTGATTTGATGTGTTCAAATAGGGTGTCATTTGTTGCTGGAATAAAGTTGGAGTCTTTAAGTTGAGCTACATACTTTAGAAAGGAAAGAAGGCAGTGGTGAGAGAGAAAACAAGTACGAGAAAAGTACACAGGACTGGTGCTTAGTTCGAAGTGAGGTTTATTAAGACAGTTTTTACACATCGCAAGACCATCATAGGGTGTCATATCTTTATCGTCAATCGGTGATACTCTGTACTATCTCGTCGTACTTTTTTTTGATGCCGCTGTCCTGTCATGAACTTCCTTGCTTGGAAAACTATTTTTTTTTTTCTATTCAGGTCTTGACAAACGCAACAAACTCTGTTACTTTGATGTATTCTTCATTTGTTGCACTGCTTTTAAGTGGTGCGAAAACGGGTCATTAGTACCGAGCTCTGCACATGCTCTAGTCTACTGTGGCCACTGTAAGGGGGTAATCATAGAGTTTCTCGCAACGTTACCTAGACTGAAATGTGGCGCCACCCTCTGATCGACCTTCGTAATGGAATGTGCTACGACGACAGCATCGTCGTACAGTGTGAGTGAGGCTTCGCTCAAAATGCATATATGACTGCAGTGAACTTCAATGGACCCAAGGAAATAGTTCACTAAACTGAATATTCACTAGAATATGGAACAACATTAAGCACGGCAGACATTAGAGTCAAAAAGCGTGAAATGCAATTTTCATTTGCACTGCTGCCCTTAAAGCACAAAAACAGACAAAGCTTTCCAGATAGTCAAGGATTCTGTGCACTGCCTCTGGCGCAGCTTGTTGCTGAGACACGAAGTCTCGCAACTTTCTAACATACTCTACTGGCTCGGCTAAAGTTACAGTATTTGAACCAACCTCAGCCATTACGACTTCCTCGTGGCACTTTTCTTCTGGTTTAGCACAAACACTCGAAAGAATTTCTAAATCAGATACTTTTGCACAAGTGACAAGATCACTGTCACACTGCACATAGTCCTCAAATGAAGCACCACTGAAAATGTCCAGCTGTTGACAGACCTCTGTCCACATTCCAGTGTCAATGACCCCGCTGTTCTCTTCCTCCTGCTCACTGACCTCGTCATGCTCTTCTTGCTCATTTGCATCCTGCAATGAAGAAAGGCCGAATTTGTGCCAGCAGTTTCTAATTATAGCCTGTGACACTGACCACCAGGAGCCTGTCACCATCTCGGCCGCCTGCCTGACATTGATAGGCTCATTGTTCCCAATCCTTATATTGATTAAAATCTGTTGCACAAGCCGCCATCGGTACTCGACCTTCAAGTTTTATCTGATGCCCAAGTCGAGCGGTTGAAGCACGGCAGTGCAATTTGACGGGAGGTATTCGACATACACATTGCTCAAATGGAGATCGAAAAGATGTGCTGAGCAATGGTCTACAATCAAAAGAATCTTTCTTTTTGTCTTTCTCATTTCTTCATCAATGCTCAGCAGCCACTCACTGAAGAGATTCTTGGTCATCTATGCTTTTTGGTTGCTTTTATATGGGCTTGGAAGGAGAGAAAAACCTTTGAAACATCGCGGTTTCGCATATTTTCTTACCACTAGGGACCTGAGCTTGTGGCTGTCTCTGGCGTTGCAGCACAACAGCACAGTGACCCTTGCTTGGAAGAACCTGATAAAAATACCAGTTTCATCGGCATTGTATATGTCATCGGGTGAATATCCACTAATGATATCTCGTAGTTTTTTATCCCTCCAGGTTCTCGCCGCTTCATGGTTGGCATGTTTGCTTTCGCCGCAAATCGTTTTCCACGCGATCCCATGCCTATCCCGAAATCGCGTAAGCCATTCGCTGCTTGCTTCGAAGCCAAGAGCGTCTAGAAGCGGAGCAAATTTCTTAGTTTTGCACTGTATCATTGGAATGGACACGGGTATGTTTTGGGATAGCAGGTCGCAGAGCCATACCGCAATACCGCAACGGCATTGTCCACTGCCTTGAAATGTCCCGTGCAGAGTCGTTTCCTAGTAGGATTGAACGAAGTTTCTTCTTAGAGCTTCGATTTCTGTTTGACTATTGTTGACAACGTCGACTGTGCAATTCCGTATTCCTTCGCAACCTCCACTTGCCTTTGCCCACTGTCCAGACACTGAAGGATTTTGAGCTTGTCTGACAGAGACAACCGCTTCCGTTTCGTGAAACTCATTACGAAAGTGGGCGGACGGCGCGTGAAATGGGCTGTTGTTTCCAGAAATGAAGATAGCCGCACAATGCCGATGATGCCGATACATGCCGATGAGACAGACAAAAAAATAAGGGGCGCTGGCAAACTGATGCACTTGTGGCTCGTTTTCGTCACCCGCACGGCCGCTTTGCCTCGGCGGCGCTGCATGAACAAGCGATGTCGCACCACTGCCGATGGATGGGCGATTTAGCGGCGGCTCGCATTAGCTATGCAGTGCTGCAGTGCACAAAAATTTGTTGAATTGATTCAAAAAATTAGCCTGGGTCTGCGGGTCAAGTTCATTCAGTTGAAAAGTTCACTATTCTGACATTCGTTTAACTGAAATATTTTTACATAGAATGCATAAGAAAATCGCCGGAAATTTTTGAAAAGTTCTTTATTCTGAAGTATTCATTAAACCCACGTTTGCACAAGTGAGAGTTTATTGTACTCAGATAAAGCTTCCGTATAGAAATATCGTCATTAACTGTTCTTGTTTGCCTATATTAGGTTCTTCATTGAAAAATTAGTGACATCTGCTTCGTAAAGTGCTGAAAAGAATCAACAGACTGTCACAGAGCAAGTGTCGATGTTGTCATCTGTCTTCCAGCTTTAATGGCTGGTTAGTATCTTTTATGCTTTGTAACGTTGTATACCCAAGCAGAAACCGCGATTATTAAGTCAAATATACTTTTGGCCTGAAGCTAATAAAAGCATAGCTTTTCATGTGTGCTGTTTAGTGCTAAAATAACTATTGTCTTCAACATATCTTCAGAATGATTCCAAACCAAATTCACCATATTCCAGCGTTATTAAGCAATAACGTCATCCAGCACCACATTTCTTGCTAGGTAATTGTGAGAAACTGGAGGGCGGGAGCGGGGAGGGGGGGGGTCAATGAATCCGCGCACCTACTAAGACTACTGAGCAGCCCCGAGGCAAGAAGTTCTTCCATATTGCCTAGCCGCTGCTTGGCAAGCACAGTGTAAGGTACCTGTTTGCGTAGAGTTTCCCACAAAACTCACTAGGAGGGCAGCTGGCGCTAGTGTCTGCAGTGGTAGGCCTAGGTATGATGGTTGGCATATATAGGTTTGCCTAAACTTCATTTATGGCTTCAGAGGACCAGGTGAACTAATTGGAAATTGATCACTTCTGGTAGAATACTGGCAAACCTCTATATAGTAATCCTGGGTATAATGTAACAATAGTCTTTTTGCAACTAACTGAGACTTTGTGATTGAGAGGTGTAGCCAGTATAAATCATTAGGAATGCTATGTATCATTGGAGAATGTTAATTCGATATATAATGTGACAAATATATTCCTGCGTCCAATGCTCCTTTTGTTTCGGCAAGGTTATCACAAGGGCAGTGATTGCATTAGCTATGCACGTCAGTGTCGGTGGGGTGGGGGGATGACTTAATACATCCGTGTGTCTTTGATCAAAAAACAGTCAGATGCGCCGTGTATCAGCCAGCAGTCAGTGTCTCGTCGAGACACCGATACGAGACTCGTCTTCACCAAGTTGACAAGTCTCTCACCATTTTCAACAACTGCCGCTGTCAACTTCAGGATAGTTGTGTCCTCCCAAGAAATTTCTGTGATTCGAGCGTAATGCCATTAGAAACGCACAAGCGCATAAACTAGCTGAATCCATGTATACTTCCCATCATTTGCGCCACATCTGAACGACTTTAGTGCCAGTTCTAACCATAGCAGTGTTTTGTAGGGAACCGTGCGCCTGTTTGTAGCAGCAAAGGCACCATGACGTGCGCTGCCTCTGCCCAATTCTTCGTTTCTGGGCACTGCCAGTGTGGTGGCGCCTGCGCCGTTTTTGTCATGTCTTTTTTGATGTCCTTATGAGTGTGTTTTCTGCCGAAAATGTGTTAGTGTGTGTGTGTGTGTGGCACGAGGTCTCGATTTCATTTTTCATTTAGAGTTTGGTGGGTGACTTTACCTCTGGTTATGTTCTCCCTAGGTCTATTTGTGTGTGTGCTTTCTTTCGTGGCAGTGTGTCAGTGTTGTTGGGTATCTGTCGTATTTCCTTTTAGATCTAGATTTGTGGCATAAATCTTTGGAGTGGACTGCCTTGCTTTTTTGGTGGTCTGTTACAGCCACACTGTCGTATAGGGCAAGTGCCCAGGACGTGCTTGTACTTTTCGAGACGCACAATAAAAACTTCTTCTTTAATAAAAGGTTTTGCCTCAGAAATGTGGCATGTTGAACGGTATCTTTCTTCGAGCTGCCAGTTCTCGCTGCTGCTTGTTCTAATACCTTTGCCTAGGTGGAATGCCTTATCTGGAGAAGTCTACAATTGATTTAAGGTGAGGCCCACAAAAAAAAATATGAAAAGTTATTGTATATTTCATATTTACTGTCACTTCTGCAGAACAGTCTAATGTCGTTATTTATATATAGCTTGGTCTTACATAACAATAAAGTGGTGCATTGTTACAATTCTTGTAATAAGCACATATTTGTAAAAATGATGGCTATTTTAACTAAAATTCAACATTCCCAAGTAAACTTGAACTTTCATGAATCTTGCATACTGGCCTTGATGAGAAACATTTAGTATATAAAAATGCGAACCAAAGAAAGGTGTCATGGTTCTGGCTTACGTAAGTTTGGAGGGCAGCTATTAAAGTAGAAATTCTGTGTTCTGTGATTGCACTTGATTTCTTGTCTTATCATGGTGTTTCGAGACAATTGCATGACATTGAAATTCTCTAAGATATAAGCAGATATAAGTTACTAGCCTCACGAAACGCTGTTGTCGGGAATTGTTTAATGTGGTCAAATCAGTAACAAAAATTGTGTATACAGAAGCACGTTTCTCATTTGGAGACTGAATCAGGACCTCTTATAGTAGTGAATATATAAAAAAATCGATGTAATAAACAGCAGTACAGAAAGCAAGCAGTAAAATACATCGCAGAAAGAAGAGTGTGACTTGAGAAAAAGCAATAGCAGAAAGCAGCAATATAATACAAAAATAAAAGTTTGACAACATAGAAGATAAAGGCACATCTCCTGGATAGTTGTCAGGTAATTGCGTGGAGAAAGATAGTGCAAATAACAACAAAAACAAAACAATGACATCTAATTTGAGAAATGTAGAAAGATGATGCGATGCTTCGTCAACAGTAGGTTGTGAGAAGGCACGAAAAAGAATGAGATAAATAGAGGTGACCAAAACTATCCAGATTATGGAAAAGATGTGAGGAAAATCTGAAGTTTTTTGGGGGTTTGCTTATTGATAGTGAGGTTTCGATCCCTGGAGGTATGGTATTCTTAAGACCGATTCGAGTGAAGTAGGCTGTTTGCCACATAGAGTTAATATACAGACTGTATATTAACTTTATGGCTTGCCATAGTTTGAACTAGGGTTAAAACGTAATAGCGATTTTGTGCAGACGTTGTGAAGTTATTATTCTCTAGACTTGATGGAAGAATTATAAACAGAGGCAACTGATCAGTGATTTGCTTGAACAGTAACATTACTAGATTATATTTGAAAGTGTTATCGACCATTGGGATGTTGTTGGCATATGTAGGAGCATGTCACTGAGATAATGGCTGCAAGTAAGTACTCCAATTGAGTGACTTGCATAGTTTGACAGAAACCAAAATGGGTATATTGCCCCAACATGTGATACAGTACTTAGTATGAAAATGAATAAAAACTCGGTACAGCAAAAGTAATGTAGGTTGGGAAAATATAGAATTGCTTGTTCATATGCAATGATTTGTTGTAGCTCATGGTCACTTGTGTTTCGAATGTAATTGATCCCAGTGAAAAAAATATTGAATTATATTAAGATTCGTTTTGCAGGCTTATATAAAGAACCAGTGTCTACCTTCACTATTAGTGTGTGAATTTTCATAATTTTCAGCCTCGGGGTCCTTGCAAATAGCACAGTTCATGCATTTCGTTTGTGAAGCGCTTCGTTGAAATTTCTGCCATAGGTGCGGCAATGTTAAATATGTATTTCGTCCCCCTCATTCAAAAGTATCCATATCGTAAAATCATATTCCAGCGAGAGCCGTCCCAGCTCCAACAGGAGCAAATTTCAGAGGCTATGTTTTTGGTTCCTGAATGTGTCGGAAGTCACAAATATCCTGAAGGTGACTTGCACTTTTTAGAGGTCTACACGCAGGTCTAAGTCATGAAGCCCGTGTAACCGGCGGTAGGTCTGAATGGTTCACTTGAATCTGCTATGTAAAGCCACAGTATAGAGGAACAAATCTTGAAGGCCATATCTAAAGCTTGCATTTTCTTGAACAGGTGGCGCTACATGTTCAAGCAGCGGCGCGAGAAGTCGAAGTGGTTTTGTATCCGTAGCCATCCATAGCCAACGTGGTTTCTGCCGCGAAACTTGATTAGATTTTAGCCCTTGGATAGCAAACTTGAAGAAGCACGAAATGGCTACTCTACCTCGGCCCCCATGCCATCGAGGACGACGCGAATGAAAATGGGGTACGTAAACGATGGCGCCGCTGGCGTTTCCCGCCGACTAGCAGCCGTAATAAGCGTGTTTAGACAAAGCGCGATGACTGTGGTCGCGAGAAGCGCCCGCTTCTTTTCCTACTTGTCACACCCGGTCTTCATCAGGAGGCAGTCCCCGCCGAGCGAAACGACGAGAAAATAGCTGCTACAAACGCCATTGCTGAAGATGAGATTTGCCCCGTCGACGGGGTGGCCCGGAGATCCCAAATAGCCTGGTAATCTTCTTCTGGCTTCGTGAATGAACGGAGGAACGCGCGAGGAACATTGGTCGCTAAATAAGAAGAAAAATTCGTAGAGGTGCCTGTAATGGCGCCCCAGCTGGCCTTTCGCGCGCATATCGACTTTCGTGTGCCCGTTGTTTAAAGCTGGCTTTATTGTCCACCGCCTCAGGGCGAGGAGCGGTGGAAACAGTGTAGCGTTGAGCACAGCTTTTTTTTTTCTTCTTCTTGGCTTTTTTCCTTGCTTCGTTTTTGATCCTTCTGTTTGGTCTTACGTTACATTTCTTTGTTCTTATTTGCCTTGTCATTTTGTTCTTGACCTCGCATTAAGCGCTTCGCAGGCCGAAGTCATTAAGGCGGCGACGCTCGAGTTGGCCGCAGTGGCACTTCGGTGCTAACAGCTGACGTGCCCCCTTATCAAGCGGCGCTTACGTGCGTTGAATGTGAAAAAAAGAAATAAATGTGCGAGGCAGGGCTGACATTGCTTCTCTGACACCGTGAGCGAGAAAGAGCGCGGAAGTGGGCAGATTATTGCCGAGCTGCGAGCAGTTTTCGAATTAATTGGTCCGTCAGGAGAGTGAGTGCGCGTAAGGGCAGACGAGCACCTATTCCGTTGCCGCCGTACTCGACATTTTATGCGTAACGTGATCACAGGCACTGCCGGGAGGAAAAGAGGGGGGGGGGGTGCAGGCGCTATGCTAGTGATTACGTCACACATAAAATGTCCAGTACGACCCGCTCCCTCCTCTCATCTCCCCTGAAATTTTTCAGTTTTACGTGTGTTGTATGATTGTGTCCGCCAGAACTTTTTGCAAGGGGATGCAGCCGCAGGGGGGAAAGGGGGGGTGGCACCCAGGACAGCTCGTAATCGTCAAGGGCGTTTCACTGTATGTGTGGTGCCTAATTAAGCGCGTTCGTCATGCAAGCCGTGCAGCTTATTTGCATGAAATTCTGTTATTTCGATTTCCAGGTGATGCAGCCTCCCCCCCCCCCCCCCCCGCAACCGCATATGCGGGCGTCCATGTACACTCTACCCATGTGTGTTCACCAACATGCATGAACATTACACAATAGGTGGTAGCCCACCTCTCCCCCTTCTTCCCTACGTTGGATACGCGCCTAAACGTGGTAGTTTCTTTTTTTTTCTTTTTTAGGTATTGTACTACTATGGCGATGGCTGTCTTTTCATCTCTGGAACGAGCGAACTTCTTGCAGACGTGGCATGTTAAGGTTCAAAAGTATTTATTTATTTAGAAAATACTGTGGTCGCTTAAAACTAGGCAGGTGGGGAACATTAGAATGAACAATATATGCAAACATCTAAAGAATTATTGGAATAGACAAAATACAAAATGGTTGATACAACTATAACAAAAAAAGACAATCTATATATCAGAATAAACATTGGCAGAAATGAAGTTATGGTTGGTTTTAGCTGGAAACTGACCGCAAGCATGATGAAACCTTGAACTTACAAAATTTTAGACTCAGCGACGCATTTATATATATATATATCCTCCTGAGTTCCAGCTATGGTGATTTGTCTCATATATTGGACATCAAATACTCCATCACTACAAAGATCTTAGCATGTTTTTTTTTTCCTGACAACCAGTTGTCCAATATTTTCGGACATCTACTAGTGCCCTCTACAAAGTTTCGTCGAAATCGCGTCAGGAGATCCCGAAACAAAAAAGAAAACATAATGACCTTAACAGACCAGCGTTTTAGAAGTTTAACGGCGAAAATTAAGGTCCACTTTTTTGCGGTTTTTTTTTAATATTTGTTCAATTTTGAATAATTACTTGCAGTTATTCTAGAAATTGTCACAATTTTGTTCAGTAACCTTGCTTTGGGTTGCTTCAGGCCCACTACTTAACGCTTTAATTAAGGTTCAGCTTCCAATTAGTTGGACATCACGCCATACCAAAACCACAGGCATGACGAAAATGATAAGCTTCACTTTTTATCTTCGTCATCTACACACCCATTTGGAAAGTTTCAGGAAAATCTGTGGATCGAAATTCAACCCGGAAGTCGTGAGTATATATATATATATATATATATATATATATATATATATATATATATATATATATATATATATATATATATATTTATATTTATATATATATAAGGGAAAGAAGTGTATACCTAAGGGCCCGTTTTTCCGTGTTTTAACACAATATTAATGAGGTATAACAGACAGTAATGCCAAGGAATGTACAGAGCAAGTTATTAAAACCAATGGAATGTAAATAAGAAGAAAGAAAAGTGGATGAAAAAATTACCATCTGTGAGCAGGAAACGAACCTACGACCTTCGAATTACGCGTTCGATGATATATATATATATATATATATATACACGTATGGAAAGCCAAATCAGCGGAGTATGGGAATCACGAAGCAATGTTCTGGTCGTGTTGACGTAATTTACCCCACCCCCCTCCCTCCCCTCACTTTACCTTTTTTCTGCTTCGCTTGACCGATGCAGCACCACCAAGGCATGTGTCGCAAAATAATAACGAAGGAACTTGGAGCGTGCCGCACTTTATCGAAGAAGAGGAAGCAGAGGGTAAATCGGGGCACGTGGTTGGGGCAGTTCGCCGCTAGAATTGGCAATAAACGGAGGTCCCTCTTTCACGTCTGGGCGACGAGTCATTTCGCTACAGCATGTACGAAGGAAAGAGGTGGACCACACTACAGACGCTGAAGTTGAAACACTAGTTTACTGTGGAAACTTTTTTTTTATTCCAAGCGCAAATTTCAGATTGAGTAGGGCTAGGGATTCGAGCAGGTGCTACGCGCCTTCCGCCTTCAGGTTTCACGGGTGGATGCGCCTTCGACCGGAGCTTATAGCCAAATACAAGACTGCATACGTCATCGTCGCCAGCCACGTACTGGCGTTGCATCTTCGCCGGCTGTAAATCAAGCACCCCCCCCTCCCCATTCACCTTCACACGCACAACACACACACAACCTTGTTCATGCAGGAGAGTGCGCGAGGACTGTGGGATCTCCGTGCGTCTTCCCGCGGGCCACGTCTGCTGGAGCCTGCGATGGCGACGATTCTTCGACTCTCACACGCGGATCTTAGCGAGCGGCTTTGCGCCATTCTGACCTACTTTGCGAGGAGGTAGGTGACCTGATGGGGAGTTGAAAGGTTGTCTGCGATCGAAATGATGATCCAATGTGGGAATAATAGTGTGAGGTGCGAATGCACTGTTGTTCGACGTCACTCAATCGACCCACTTGTGCTGCAGTCGATCGCATGTTACTTTCTTTAACTGCCCCCCCAACCGTGGGATTGCTTGGGGCCACCTCGTAAAGTTATCTGCGTTGTAGTCCAATCTTTATTAGAACTTGCTTAACAATGTGTGGGTTTCGAGCTGGTTGGTGCTCTGTGCTCTACTACTTCTTGCGATTTTTTTTGGGCAGAGCGACCGCCCCGGATAGGCGTTGGTCCCGGGTTCGAACCCCAGACCAGGACGAATTGTTTGGCAACTAAGGGGCTTTTCTTTCTGAGAAATTATTGTGGCTTCGTGCTACATACGGGTGGCTGTCTTCTTTCCCTTTTTTTCATTGCTATACATTTCGCATCATGCGCCGCCGCCGACCGTTAATGTTTGCGTTTTAATGAGGCGTAAGCCTTTCGCGTTAATATAATGTAGTGGAGTAAATTATAAATATTTTCGGTCGTGAGCTAGCACGTAATGATTGCGTGCTGGTTACGTGCTTAGGGAGGGGAGGGACACACCGGGCATGTGCTTGTGACGTCACAGGGTCACAGGCACAGGCCCACCAGGAGGCACACCGGTCCTGTGCTTGTGACGTCACAGGCACAATGGGTCACACCGGGCCTGTGCCCCCCCCCACCTTTCTTCCCCGAGAAAAATTTATGTCTACGCTCTTGCACGTAATAACGAAATTAAACAACGTTTAGCCCCTATTAGCGCGCCGATATCCCTGAGCCAAAAGTTTCACGGGAAGGCTGCGTGCTTCCAAGAAATACGACGAAGGGGCGGTACAAGCAATCTCAACTGTTTGTGCACGGGGCTAAGACGAAGCGAAGGGAGGGGTTGCGGGTGATAACAGTGCCCGTTGTGGCCTTTCCGTGGATTGGAGAAACGAGGCGAGCCGTTCCCTCTGAAGTGGCTCACCCCACCACAGCGAAGACGAAAAATGGAAAGCGGGGCTCCCGGTCCTGTTCGTAACGATCAGTGCCTGCGAGATGGAATACAGCGAAGCAGGCAGAACGTTTGGGCTTGTTGATAGTTAATCGTACTTCAGAAGCCACGAAGCTCTAACCGAACGAGACACAATAAGTGTTCGTTCAATGCGCTTGTCGTCTCTTCATCTTGCCTTGTGTTTATTCAGTGCGCTGTGGTTTTTTGAGGAATGAAATGTATGTACCAGCGAATGAGCACGAACACACCACAATGTATACGACAGGACTGAACTTCCTTCCTTGCCCCATATTCCTTGCGTACGTGTTTATAATAGTGCCATACCATCCAAGCCCAAGTGTATTGAACCAAGTCGCCAAGGGAGCAACAATTACTGATCTTCGTGTACCGTCCGAATCACGGAGGAGCCATAGGAACCAAGGAATGTGACGTTGCCTCCTGGATTGACGACAGCCGCGTGTGCATATCTGCATCAGACGCGAGCATGTGAGTTTGCCTTTGTCGCTTCTCAAACCTGTCGATCTTGTTAGTGGGTCGTGAGTGACCGCAATAATGGTCTTTTGATTTATGTAGCCAGCGGGGGAAAAGAAAGGCTGAAACCTCTCTCCGAATTTTTTTTGCGTGTGTATATAGTACATCTACATGCACACTTGCAAACGGACGTACGGAAAAGTTTGTTGAACACTGCCCCCCCCCCACCCTCAATATTCTAATACGCTCCAGCCTTTACTTACAGATACATGTCAGCTGTATTTTGAAATGTTACGTTTGACTTTCATTTTGAGGCCATACTCAAAAAAGTTAGCATCTATATCTTTAATCATATTGTGCCAATTCGTTTGTTTTATTACATGTGGGAATCTTTTGTTGTGTGTTTCACTTCACTACGCCTACAGACCATGTACTTTGAGCACTGGATAAGTGTACAAACCGGCTGCTGTGGTCAAGTGGACGTGGTGCTCAAACGCAGGCCCTAACTAATGTCGCGGGATCACGTCCCAACCCTGGTGGCCGCATCTCGTTGTAGTCGAAATGCCAGAGGCCCGTGCGCTTGGACTTGGGCGCACTTTAGAGAAACTCAGGTGTTTCCGGAGCGCTATCAATATGGCGTCCCTCATAATCGTATCGTGATTGTGGGAGGAATATATATATATATATATATATATATATATATATATATATATATATTGTAGTGAAGAGGAATGCCCACTACTGCAGCGACATCGACACGTGGGCGCGAGACACGAGCTAGGACTGCCTGATTGCTGCTGCGACGCTGCCCGTATACTCGGCCTGCTCTTGCTGCTTCGATACCGACGCCGCTACCGCTGTTTACCTTTCATTTACATTATATTTTGGTGGAGAGTGCTGCGGTCTTCCCCAGTCCTGGAACTGCGTAGCCGAAAGCTGCCGTCCGTCATGCCTGACGACGCTGTCTTCACACCCCCACCGGCTTCGCCACGCAGGAGCTGTCCCGGTGCCCAGCTCTTGCGAGAACCAGACATCTTCAGCGGCACCGATGAGAAAGACGTTGAGGATTGGCTGGAATCGTATGAACGAGCCAGCGCTACTAACAAATGGGACGATCCCACAAAGCTTGGCACCGTGATGTTTTATTTAACGGATGTTGCCAAGCTGTGGTACAGAAACCATGAGGCGGATATCCCCACCTGGACTACCTTCAAAACCTGCATTGTAGATGTTTTCGGACGCCCTGGTGTGCGCAAACTTCGCGCAGAACAACGCCTACGAGGCCGGTCCCAGCAAACTGGTGAGACATTCACCAGCTACATAGAGGACATCCTTGACCTCTGCCGGCGTGTCGACCGGTCGATGGCAGAAACTGACAAGGTGCGACATATCATGAAAGGCATTTCCGATGACGCCTTTCAAATGCTGCTCTCCAAGAACCCTGTCACTGTCTCTGAGGTCATTGAGTTGTGTCAGAGTTTCGACGAGCTGCGACGACAGCGTCTTCTCACTCGACGCCCTGACGTCCCGGATGACACCCTCTCCAGCCTGACCACCACGTCTGACCTTCAGTCGCTGCTATCGCAGATTAAGGAGTTTGTTCGTGCTGAGGTCGCTCGTCAGCTATCGCTGCTATCAACAGCCGGCCAACCAGCGTCACCTCTGCCAGCAAACATTCGCCAGGTCATCCAGGAGCAAGTTTGCGCGGCTCTGCCATCTGCCCGTGACACTTCACCCTTGCCGAGCCCTGTTGCCTGTGCCGAGGTAAATGCACCTCTAAGCTATGCTGAAGTAGCGGCTCGACCACCTCTTCAGACTTTTACGTCGCTTCCCTCAGCCGGGCCGCTCCGACCCACTCCTCGGTTCGCTCAGCCAAGGTCCGTCCAGAGTAGTGGACAATGGCGTACACTCGACAATCGCCCAATATGCTTTGCCTGTGGGCTACCTGGCCACATAGCGCGATATTGCCGTCGGCGCGTTCCTGTCTACCGACAGAGCTACGACCAGACCTTCGAACCTGCCCTTTATGTGCCACCGCGCCGTTCGTTCACAGGCTCTCAGCCACCCGACCAGATGTCATCGTACGCCGACCACCGCCCTCCTGTTAACCGCCGCTCGCCATCACCTCGACGCCGCTCGCCATCGCCGATGCGTCGTCGTCCTTCATCGCCGGAGCGGGAAAACTAATTGCCGCAGTTCCAGAGGCAGGAACTGCGTCGCCAGCGAAAAGACCAAGGCCTCTCACTTCACCAACGAATGTTCTGGACGTACATGTGGACGGCGTCGCTGCACTCGCTCTTGTCGACACTGGTGCCGCAGTTTCAGTGATAAGTGCTAGACTCTGCCGCTTGCTGAAAAAAGTTATGACGCCACTAGCTAGTATATCACTTCGTACAGCCAGTGCAGATCACGTCACACCAACCGCTGCTTGTACTGCTCGCATCGCGATTGATGGCCTCATTTATGTCGTTGAATTGCTAGTGTTGGATTCCTGTTCCCATGACCTCATTTTGGGCTGGGATTTTCTCTCCGCTAATAAGGCCGTCATCGATTGCTCGCGCGCTCAGGTGGCATTTGAAGTGTTTGACGACGCTCCATTATATGATGCTCATGAAACCGGGGACAAACTATTTGTTGCTGAAGACGTCATCATACCGCCGCACTCTTTTGCCCTTACCATGGTGTCTTGCAACTCTCTCGCCGAGTCTAGTGCCCTTTTCACGCCATCTGCTCTTTTCGTTCGTCGCAAATGTTCGCCGCTACCTTATGCCCTTCTAGAACTTCATGACGGCGTCAGCAGACTACTCATCTCGAACCTGTTGTCATGTCCTATAACACTACTTCGGGGTGAGTGCGTCGGGCGTGTTTACACTCTCGACCCTTCTGCAATTATCGACATGCCGGCTGGTCCTTCCGCCGAACACGAAGTCGCCGGAGTGACCTGTGCCTCTTCGCCGCAGACTACTAGGCCGGACGTACTGAGCAGCTCCATCGCCGACACGTTAACCGTTTCGCAACGTGCTCAGCTTCTACGACTACTGAACAAGTTCCGTTATTCCTTCGACTGCCAGCATACTCCCCTCGGCCGCACGTCAGCCGTGTGTCACCGCATCAACACGGGTACCAATGCGCCATTGCGTCAAAGACCCTATCGCGTGTCCGCAGCCGAGCGCCAGGTTATCGATGACCAAGTAGCTGACATGCTCAAGCGTGGCGTCATCCAGCCTTCGAACAGCCCCTGGGCTTCTCCAGTCGTTCTCGTTAAGAAGAAGGACGGGTCAATTCGCTTCTGTGTTGACTACCGTCGTCTTAACAAAATAACTCAAAAGGACGTTTACCCGTTACCGAGAATCGACGATGCCCTTGACTGCCTCCAAGGTGCGGAGTTCTTCTCTTCTATTGACTTACGGAGTGGCTACTGGCAAGTCCCTCTGGCACCTGAAGATCAGCCTAAAACGGCCTTTGTCACACCTGATGGCCTATACGAATTCTGTGTCATGCCTTTTGGTCTTTGCAACGCACCCGCAACATTCGAGCGGATGATGGACAATCTTTTGCGTGGCCTAAGTGGAAAACATGCCTGTGCTACTTGGATGACGTGATTATATTTTCCCCAGATTTTCCAACGCATCTCCGCAGGCTAGATGAAGTGCTGCAGTGCCTAACTGACGCCGGCCTTCAGCTCAACCTTAAGAAATGCCGCTTCGGCGCAAGTCAGCTCACCATCCTCGGTCATGTTGTATCTAAAGAGGGTATTCTTCCTGACACAGCCAAGCTTCGGGCAGTTGCAGAGTTCCCTAAACCTGCGTCTCTGAAGGATCTGCGCAGCTTTCTTGGCCTCTGCTCGTATTTCCGCCGCTTTATTCGGAATTTTGCTATGATCACCGCCCCCTTGACTGAACTTCTGCGCAGTAACTCGAAAAGTTACGCTTGGTCACCCGCCTGTGACGATGCTTTCGAAAAGTTGCGCCATCTGTTAACCTCGCCACCAATCTTGCGTCATTTCGACCCGACTGCTCCGACGGAGGTACACACCGATGCCAGCGGTGTTGGACTCGGCGCCGTGCTCGCGCAGCGTAAATCGGGATTCCATGAGTACGTAGTCGCATACGCAAGCCGTACCCTTACCAAAGCGGAGAAGAACTATTCTGTGACAGAGAAGGAGTGTCTGGCAATTATATGGGCTCTAGGTAAATTTAGACCGTACCTATATGGTCGCCCTTTCGACGTAGTCACCGATCATCATGCGCTTTGTTGGTTATCCACGTTGAAGGACCCCTCCGGCCGTTTAGCTCGCTGGGCTTTGCGGTTGCAAGAGTTCGACATGCGTGTTGTCTACAGGTCTGGCCGACGTCACACTGATGCCGACGCTTTATCACGCTCGCCTATGTCCGCTGAAAGCTCTGCATGTTTATCTGCCGTGGACGAAATGGTTGCGTTCCCAGATAACTGTGACATGGCGTCTGAGCAACGCAAGGATGACTGGATCAGCTCTGTTCTGCGATTCCTTTCAGATCCGTCGACTTCTCCATCTCCTCGAACGTTGCGCCGTCAAGCGGCTCACTTTGAGGTCCGAGATGGCCTCCTTTATCGCAGGAATTACAAGTCTGAGGGCCGAAAGTGGCTACTTGTCATACCTCGCCATCTTCGTGCTGCAATATGTTCAGCTTTCCACGCTGACCCTCAGTGCGCACATGCGGGCATCTTCAAAACATACGCTCGCATTTCCTCCCGGTTTTATTGGCGAGGCATGTACACCTTTTTGCGCAAGTACATTCAGTCATGCCCACAGTGCCAACGACGGAAAGCTCTGCCTCATCATACCTCTAGTCCGATCCAGCCAATTCCTTGCCCAGCCAGGCCTTTTGACCGCATTGGGATCGATCTGTACGGGCCTCTTCCATTCACGGCTTCCGGAAACCGTTGGATTGTTGTCGCTGTCGACTATCTGACGCGATACGCAGAAACAGCCGCTTTGCCTGCTGCCACAGCACGCGACGTATCTTCTTTTCTCTTGCGGCACTTCATTCTCCGTCATGGCGCACCGCGCGAACTTCTCAGCGACAGAGGACGTGTGTTCCTCTCTGAAGTCGTCAACGCACTCCTCGCCGAATGCCGTATTATTCACCGGACTACCACCGCCTACCATCCGCAGACGAATGGATTGACGGAAAGATTCAACCGTACCCTAGGAGACATGATATCAAAGTATGTTGCCTCAGACCACTCCGACTGGGACCTCATTCTGCCTTTTGTGACATACGCCTACAATACTGCTCCACAGGCGACTACGGGCTTTTCACCATTTTTCCTGTTATATGGACGAGACCCTTCCACCACGCTAGATACCATTCTGCCCTACCACCCCGATTCCTCCGAGTCTACGCCCATCTCTGAAGCTGCCCGCCGCGCCGAGGAATGCCGTAAGCTCGCCCAGTCGTTCACAACCATCGACCAATGGAGACAAAAATCTCGGCGTGACGATAACCACCCGTACCCTAACTTTGTTCCGGACACTCTTGTGTGGCTTTGGGTTCCCGCTGTGCCTACAGGGCTTTCCTCGAAGTTTTTTTCAAAATACCAGGGACCCTACCGCATTGTCTCGCAGACTTCACCAGTTAACTACATCGTCGAACCCGTTACGCCATCCACAGACCAGCGCTTTCGGGGACGTGAAATTGTTCACGTACAGCGGCTGAAACCTTATTACGACCCGCTCGTACTCTGTTCACCGTGAGTCGCCAGGATGGCTCTTTTTCCGACGGGGGACGAAGTGTAGTGAAGAGGAATGCCCACTACTGCAGCGACATCGACACGTGGGCGCGAGACACGAGCTAGGACTGCCTGATTGCTGCTGCGACGCTGCCCGTATACTCGGCCTGCTCTTGCTGCTTCGATACCGACGCCGCTACCGCTGTTTACCTTTCATTTACATTATAATATATATATATATATACTACTGTCTTTAGGGGCGAAGCTCCTTAAAGCGGCACCCGTTCGTCCCTCGTCGTAATCTTAGTGTGAACTAGTCTTACGTTTTGATCTGCAAGGTGGTGCCGATGGGAGATTTCTCCTGTGCGTTGTTGAACATTAAAAAATTCGCAGCGTGCGCGTTAACTAAAAGCCGAATGCTCTTGTCTTTCATTCCCCATTAGCAGCCATTGGAATGTACATTGAGCACAATCTGACAAGAAAGGGTTGCTACGTTATACTCGCTGGGTGTAACCTCCTTGGTTTTCGAAAGGTTTAGCGAGCGTTGGACCGCAGTGCCATGAATACAGTGAACTAGTATATACCATGAACTAGAGGTGGTTAAAGGTGGGAAGTAGACACGAAGCGCAAGCCGTAAGAAAGTGCGTGTGCCACCTCTCGTTTAGTCATTGGAATGTCCGCTGGATGGCGGTGCTTCTTTATGGGGAATATATGATGTAAAGATGCGAGATGGTGGTACTTGGAGTGTTGAGTAGGTGGACGAACGGACACGCAGACAGATGCATGGACGGACGCGCGGATGGCTGCACGGACGGATGGACGCAGGGACGGACGCAGGGACGGATGCATGGACGAACGCAGGGACGGACACATGGATGGACGTGTGGACTTACGAACATACGCACGGACGGTCACACAGACGGACGCATGGACGGACGGAAGCAAGAACGAATGGACAGACGGATGCTTCGCCCCACTTTCCATCATTCACTCCCTGGATATGCTGCCATTTTTTTAAAGTTAAAAATTACGTATACACGTATATGAGGTCGCGACCTATAGGTACGCTATGTAAAAACCTTTTTTTTGTTTTCGTAATTAGTCCTAAACATCATTCATAATGAAGTGTTTGCTTTATCTCTCACCGAACATGGAACACGCTAACGCCGCGACTATGCGTCG
The DNA here is from genome assembly GCF_043290135.1 of Rhipicephalus microplus. Taxonomy (NCBI): domain Eukaryota; kingdom Metazoa; phylum Arthropoda; class Arachnida; order Ixodida; family Ixodidae; genus Rhipicephalus; species Rhipicephalus microplus. The sequence continues at coordinate 149,589 of NW_027464695.1, read as the reverse complement.
CCTTCTGCAATGCTGCCCGCTTTTACGAAAGTTCGGGGACTGTGCTCACGCACGCAACAGCTGTGCTCAGGCGGGAGCCCGATATTCGTGCCCGAGGTGTCGACATAAAGCCCAGGAGTCATGGCGGAGGTCGGTCGTAATGATTCCGGTGGGGCGTAACAATGGCGTCGTAAAGAACGCCGCCAGTGGGAGGCGTGTGTTGGTTTTTTGTCTTCGAACGAGTGCTCTTCGCGCGCCGAGTCGAACGCTTCTTCTTTTTTTTTTTTTACGAAGTCGTGCCTGGATGGATGGCCCGAGCTTACGGGGCAATGAATTCGGAGGAGTAAAAACCTTCCAGTGTGCAGTTAAGAGATCTAAAATGTTATTGAAAACATTGCTGTGCGCGCAATAATCTGGTTTTTGGATGAAGAAAAAAAATATCACAAAGGTACCAGATCTTTTAGAAACTTTGTTAGCATTATTGTCCACCGGAAATTTTGTGTACATGTTTCCAGTGATTGCGTGTTTGTGCAGGATTTGTTTGTGAACTAATACTTGCGGTTACAGTACGGCACTTTAGAGACGGTGACATGATTGGCTGAGACAACGTCTCTGCAAACTTACGAGTTTTGTACGAACTTTCGTATTACGCCAGTACGCGTGGTTTTCGAACTGGAAGAACTTGAACTCGGCGGGTGAGTGTTCTTCGATATGCCTTTTGTATGGTTTGGTGCTTGCTATGGGGCGAAGCTTCTTATAAAGCCGATACTTTTGGCGTCCGTCACATTTACAAAAATTGAAGCTGGACACCTGCACAACAAAAACAGCAATATGGGTGATCACCTGCGCTGTCCGTCTGTCCGGCGTCCATCCGTCCATCACTTTTACTAGTCGGCGAATTCGACGTAGACATTATGAACCTTAAGACCTAACTAGCTTCGCCCACTTGTAATCAGTCACTTCGAGGAGATGCGTGTCACTTTTTTTACGATGACAACTATTATACAAAAGAGGAGGTAGGTGGCGCCAGCCAATGGAAAAACCTCATGTGTCTTGTACTCAAGAAGAAACAAAAGAATGGCTGGTTGATGTTTAGCTATATAGGGCACACAGTGGTGGACGGTGGGTGATTTCGATTATGTGTCGACGCACGGGTCCTTGACTTAAGTATCTGGCAGTGTCACCTCGGCGTCATAGTTTGCACTGGCGTAGTGCTTCGGTTGGCTTTTGTGTTTCGTCGGGCTGCGGGAGCTAGATCGCAGAGGCCACGCAGACGGGGGCCCATGGTTGAGATATGCTCCTCCAGGTGGCGCAACCGTCAGATCTGCTTACGAGAAAAACCGTCTTGCCTCTTCAGTGATTTCATTCAATTAATTTGCAGTAGCCATTGTGACAGTTAATGGGCTCCTATAGTGAGTAAATTTATGGTGCGATATCTTGCTTGTGAAACGCGCACGTGGAACACAGCACGTACATAATATATACGCACACAGCACGTACGCATACACGCAAAACACACACACACACACTCACACACACACACATACACACACACATTCGCACGTACACATACACACCACATGCATGTACAACGTATACATAAAGCAGCACACAGAACATACACATATGCACATACGCAGTACATGCACATATGCAGCATACACAACTGCATACACACAGCACATGCATAGACATACGCAACACTTGCACACAAGAAATGCACATACACCAATGCACGCACCAAATGGACGCATATATACACATAAGTGGTGGGGAGAGTGCTTTTAGAATGATACTGCCGGTGCCCGAATTACCTCGACTTTCCCACTTTTTTTTTCCCCTTCACTGCTTCGCTATTTATGCCTCAGCTTTTGTGTACACGTAACAAGAGAAGCTGTATCCGTTACACGCGCGCTTCAGAAGCCATTGTTGCTACGAAAAGGAAGAATGGTGTTGCTATTCTGCCGCGGCCGCTCTTTGAGAGCGATTTCAGTGGCGCACACGCCACAAACACAGAGAAAAAAAATAGCTACGGGAGTGTCATCGCCGTATAATACGGGAAGGAGAATACCCACGAAAGCCCGCGTTTCCAACAAAAGCATTCTAAACGATACCGCTTCTCTTTTATTCCTTTCTCTCCTATATGACCCGCAGCCGTACGACGGTTTTGACCGCAACAGTAGCCGTATTGCCTTCGCATTTGTGCGGTTCACTGCAGTGGTCTTTTTTTTTTTCTTGGAGCACCGACGAGATTCGATAAGGATGGTAGCTGCGGCGCTGCACTCCATTCCTTGGGCGTTATCTTTCATTCTCTCTTTTTTTTTCTTTGAGACGACGCGCACTCGAGATACAGGACAAGCTAAAGAACCTGTAACAGCTGGCGTAGCCGCATCTAAAAACGCTAGTGCACACCTTTGCAATTTTAACGCGATCGCGTTAAAGAGCTCGTTTAGGAGCACTTCCGGCGTCGGTGTCGTTGGTTGTGAGCGAGACATCGAGAACGATGCAAATAATAATAATAATAATAATAATAATAATAATAATAATAATAATAATAGCCCCGCCGCGGTGGTTTAGTGGCTAAGGCACTCGGCTGCTGACCCGCAGGTCGCGGGTTCGAATCCCGGCTGCGGCGGCTGCATTTCCGATAGAGGCGGAAATGTTGTAGGCCCGTGTGCTCAGATTTGGGTGCACGTTAAAGAACCCCAGGTGGTCGAAATTTCCGGAGCCCCTCCACTACGGCGTCTCTCATAATCATATGCCGGTTTTGGTACGTTAAACCCCACATATCAATAATAATAATAATAATAATAATAATAATAATAATAATAATAATAATAATAATAATAATAAATATCCTGGGTCAGAGTGGGGATGGAACCCAGGGCATTGTGCATGGTAAGCGGATGCTCTACCACGCAATCGTTTTTTTTTTCCTTTGTTGCAGAGCTTCGATAATTTTCAACAGTACAAATTTTCTACATTTGTTTCATGTACAGTAGTGATTCCATGATCGGCACCTAATGGGGCATATCGTTTTGCATTCTTTGCAATTCCAGAAACGAAGGATTCTCAGAAGTATCCAAAGCTCGTCGAGCATCGATATCAGCATGACGTATAGCCATGCGCGACCTCCAAATACTATGCAGAGCCAATAGCGTGACGATGTCGGTACGGAAATTCATCCTCATTGTATGGCGAGATACCTTATTCGCTGTGCGTCCAGGGGAGAATCTTAATGTAATGTCCTTGCCCCGCCGCGGTGGTTTAGTGGCTAAGGTACTCGGCTGCTGACCCGCAGGTCGTGGTTTTGAATCCCGGCTGCGGCGGCTGCATTTCCGACGGAGGCGGAAATGTTGTAGGCCCGTGTGCTCAGATTTGGGTGCACGTTAAAGATCCCCAGGTGGTCGAAATTTCCGGAGCCCTCCACTACGGCGTCTCTCATAATCATATATGGTGGATTTGGGACGTTAAACTCCACTAATCAATCATTAATGTAATGTCCTTTGTAGGACATCCCAGAGGAACACCGCGTCCTAACAATCAAGAAAAACATGGCAATGTCTTGCCAATTAAGACGTGGATGGCTGACAAAGGTTTATTCGTTCAGTTGGGTGCTTACTGCTTTTTGTGTCGGAAGCCCGAAACACGGCCATGCTTCTGCTTGTGACAACAGTGAAAAGAACTTCCTCTGCTTGGAAATACAGCGAAAGCAACTTTCATGCTTTACAAACATGCGCGTCCTGTATGCTTGCTTCACACACTACAACACGAAATGTTGCAGTACTAGCGAGTGGTACAGGCGCCCAATGGCATCGGGCGTCAGAACATGGGATTACGATGACTACTTTGTGGTTTAAAGCCGCTTACCCACTACAAAAGGCGGATATACTATACTGCGCCTATTCCCTTAAGGCCACGTAGAGGGTTCATATAGCAAGTTCGAAAAGGTTTCATGCGTTAAGTGTTTGAAATGCGCACGAGGAACAGGATATCGCTTTCAACTTCTAAAGGCGAAGCTTTAGGGTCCCCTAATTTTTATTGGTAATGTTATCGCGGGAGCGCAAACCCCCGGATATGGTAGCACTAACATGGGCGAGGAGTAACCAAAATATTTACCCGATGCGCAGGCGCTGTCGTGTGCGAGCGTCGTGTTGTATACGCTTTTCGCTTATAGAGATTTGTGCGCATTGACAGCCTTACCCAAGGAGGAAAAAAAAGTTGCAGGAGTGGAAATGATTGCGCAGAAGTGAAGTCGTTCCTCTGGCAAGATGGTGACCGTGGCGGCCATCTTACTAGGGGCATGATAAAGTATCATTGGTCAGTGATTAAAAACGAAGCGTTTCCCTCGCACGCCCAACGAGTTTAATGTGTGAAACTTCGTCGGGTCACATAGCGCTTCAAGTTCGTCTTACAGTTACTTTTCCTTAGTGAGCCTCTAAATCGGAGGCAAAGTTTTTTGAAGATTCAGTCACCCTTACACGTTTCTGCGTGTTGTTTCGTCGGGAACAATTTTCTTTTAATATAGAACTAGCGTAGCATGTACATAACATATCAAAGCCACTTGATCTTCAAGTGGGCACTATCAGAAAAGAGCATGTTTCCGCCATCTTGGCAGTGGCAAAAGGTGGCTTCACTTCTGCTGGCAAGGCATTGCGGGAGCTTCCACTCCAGCAATTTTTCTTTAATCCTCCTTGGCCTTATCTCATCGACATATCGCTGATCTCATTACTTCTCGCTGTTATTTTAGTAACTATCGTATACCTTGGGGGTGACACTCGTGCGACATCGTTTGAAATTTCGCTAGGGTCTACCCCCTGCATCTTTTGGAAGCATTAGAGCGCAAAAAAAAATAAAATAAAAAATAACACTCTTGCCAGGGGCGTTGGCAGACATCTTTTTTCGATAGGAGGCGTGGGGGGTCACCACCTTGATCTGGAGTTGGAGCCGGGCAGGTGAATGGCCATTTCGTCATGACGCATAAAAATGTTTTTTTTTTTTGGGGGGGGGGCACTGGCTCGGTGTGCCCTCTCCCTGGTTACGCCACTAATTCCTGCATCGAATGGCCTTCATTTAGAAAATTAGTGCAAGGAAAAGAAAGACAGTTATTATTATTATATGTGGGGTTTAACGTCCCAAAACCACCACACGATTATGAGAGACGCCGTAGTGGAGGGCTCCGGATATTTCGACCACCTGGGGTTCTTTAACGTGCACCCAAATCTGAGCACACGGGTCTACAACATTTCTGCCTCCATCGGAAATGCAGCCGCCGCAGCCGGGATTCGAACCCGCGACCTGCGAGTCAGCAGCCTTAGTGCAAGGAAAAGAAAGACAGTGGAGACAAAGAGTGCTCTTTGCCTCTACTGTCTTCCTTTTCCCTGTATCCTGGCGCTGCCCTTATACTACAAACCAGTTAGCCCAAACCAAAGTACTTATCGAATGGTCCTCGTGCACTGAAGCGCCGGTCGGCTATTAGAGCATATTAACCTCCGGTATGCCGTCGGATTGGGAAGGGGGGGGGGGGGATGATATGGGCCATGTCGGCGCCCGGAAACTGCGGCTTCCGGTTAGGAGGACCTTTCGAAGCGACCCCTGTGGGGGATGACTGACCCTTCCAGTGCGTACGGCTGTCGGTTGTGTACGCGTTCTTCTCGGCGCGCGTGCGTCCTCGGATCGGTGGTGCATACGCTGGCGACGCCGTGCGGACAAGGTATACAACCGGGCAGCGTCGGCGGCACGCGGGGGCGTTGAGCCGTTCGACGCCAGCCGACGACGAAGCGAGCCGGAACGATTCGCTTGTCGCGCTGGCATTGGAGCGCGTCCCGTCGGAAACGCCCATGGAGACGCCGAAAGCGCCTGCCTTTGATGATTGATATGTGGGGTTTAACGTCCCAAAACCACTATTTGATTATGAGAGACGCCGTAGTGGAGGGCTCCGGATATTTCGACCACCTGGGGTTCTTTAACGTGCACCCAAATCTGAGCACACGGGTCTACAACATTTCTGCCTCCATCGGAAATGCAGCCGCCGCAGCCGGGATTTGAACCCGCGACCTGCGGGTCAGCAGCCGAGTACCTTAGCCACTAGACCACCGCGGCGGGGCAAGCGCCTGCCTTTCGAAGGCGCCGCTTCTTTTTGTTGTGGTGTGTCCGGAAGCTGGGGTGCTGTACTGGACACAGCGAGACTGTATTCACCTTTTCATAAACGCCTCCCTGGGCGCCCTCCTTGGGCTGTGCAAATTGGCGCGTCCCCTCGAAAATGCTGCACTGACAACGCTGCGCCCTTAGCCTTTGTACTCCCGCGCACAGGTCATCATGGCGGTGTTTTTTTTCCTTCCTGTGAAAAGGTGGATACGGGTTATTTCATTCATTCATTCATTCATTCATTCTTATATATACTGTCAGCCCTGTTTAAGGCTATTACAGGAGTGGAAAATACAACGTAAACATACTGGCAATGTACGTACAGTGTCGCTGAGTTTTTCGTCCTGCCAGTTCCGATTAAATCTGAGGACTTTTGTACGACTTTTTTTTACTGTATCGCCGTTTGATTTATTTTTTGCTTAATTGGCTGGCTTTTCATAAGTTGTTTCACTAACAAAGGAATGAGCAGCTCGAAAAATTTCCTTTCTTTCGTACTTTCGTAGCTAAGGCTTCGTCCCAGCAGGCATGATGCCTTCGGTATAGCATGCGAGGGTTCATTGGTCAGCTATCACAACGTCATGCACCACGTGACGCCCTGTGGCAGAAAGTATCGCACTAGCCACCTTGTGGAGAGTGGCGCTGGCTAACACTCCCAGGTATTGAGCACACACAAACCAGTGCACAAATGCGATTAGTCCTCCAGCCATGGACGTCGATGGGGCCGCTGGTGTGGGTTGAGTGATGTCACTGGAGGGCTCATGGCTGAGGGACTAGCCACACAGGCAGACAAGTTAAACTATCCGGAGTGCATGCGGAAAGCTTATTCCACAAGGTTTTCTACAAATAAAACGGTTGAAATCGACACAATGATCCCAGTTGCGCTCAATCCTGTGAACGTAGAACGTTAAACGTTATGAACAGTTTTCGTGGAAGCTATCGAAATCACCGTCGAATCTGCCAGCGTTGCTATTGAGAAGGGACTCGTCCTTTATTTTGTGGCTTCTGTGATCGAAGAATACCGCTCACAAAATATCCGCGCACTTGAAAATCAACAGCTGCAGGTTGAACCTTTAATGAAGAGCTCTCCGGAGTAGCTTTCGCTGGGTTAGCTGGTGCGAGATAACGAGGGAAAATTTCAGATACCTAAAACACTACATCAAGAACGTATAAGCAAAAAAAAGAGCATTGCTCGCAACTGATTTATTCACACGAAGGAAAAAAAAACGCAGAAAATATATATGCCGCACTACACATGCGTGAACAGCACTGGCCCACGTAATCACTGCACACATCTATACATGCATATCTAGTCGAGCAACGAAGAGCGAAATCGAGACTCAGAAGTGCACGAAACCACTGATAAATCTCTTTTACACAGGTCGCCTTTCTTTCAAGGACTATATTCTTTCTGTGTTTAGAGCAATTTATTCTCACAGGCAGTGGACATCAATAAGATTTGAACGGAACATCTCAACAGGACAGAAAATGTCCAGACACACAAAAATTTGTTACAAATTTGGTCTCTGTGTCGCACGTTTGAGCACGCCAGCCGTTTGACCACCCCAGCCATCTTATCTGTATATCTGTATACTCGTTGCGTGCAGACTTGTAACCGTTATCAATACAAAAAAGCAAGTAGTATTGCGTATATGAGGTAAACATCAATACGCGAGTATTAGGTAGCGTGTTTCCTTATTTCTCAAATACATAGATACGTAATTGTAAAGAACGCAGTTCTTATTACGCTGCGTTGACGATGTGACGCTATGAACGAAAAAAAAGGGCTTCTCTTGTGGGAGGAATAAACTTTATTATTCAGAAAGTGGCCGGGAAATGGGGGAAATCAAGTTTGACGGGGGCTATAGGTTGGGGCCCAGGGGGCCGCAACGCTAGCAGACCAGTCCGCCAGCTTCGCCTGTGTACGCGAATTCGTTTCTCGTTTCTTCAAATGACTACCAGATGGCGTGTGAATCTGACGCCGCGCCTGCTCGCCGATTTTATCGCACAGAACGTCAAATACGTGTTTTATTCTCTCTTTCCAGACAGTACTTCGACGACCTTTAAAGGGGTACTGACACAAAATCCTCGGCCTCGCGTTTTTCTGCTGCAATGCGTTGCTGGCGGCCTGTTGGTCATGACACGACACATCGTTTGCTACAGCACGCGACAGATAATTATTCACAGGTCCCTCATTAACAATCAGTTTCACTTTTGGTTTGAGAGAGTTCCAAAGAAACTGGGCGCAACTGTCGCGACCTAGCGTGAGCAGCTCTTGATCACGTCAACACACAAATCTGTGACGCACTTCCGCACGGTTTGCGTAAAGAATTACTTTCGAATAGGAAACGGCACTGGAATGTCGCCAAACACACAACTTTCTAAGCGTGCGTCAATGCCACGCACTCTCAACCAGCCACCGAGAAATATAGACTACGGGAACTAACGCGGCAAAAGAAAAAAGGCGGCCATGACGTCATCATATCTTGTTTTGTTGATCCTAGCGTGGTGACGTGAGGGATGTAGGGGGTCACCTCCGATGGTGTCTATAGCGCTATGGAGTCAGTCGCTTACGCAAAATTCAAAATGAATTAAAGATACCTTCCTTGCTATATTCGCTGTTGATATCTTGCAGATGACGTACGAATGGACACGAAATTTTGAGTCAGTACCCCTTTAACACTGATGCACGCAGATACGCGTCCATCTTTTTTTTTTTATATCCAAAACGCTTCCTTTTTTTTTCCCGGGCCAGAACATCTGAGCTTTTGGCTAGGAAAGTGCCGCTTGAGAACCTCGCCTCACCAGACCAGGATTGGTGGCAATGGGCAGGCAAATGTGCTGCCGAATTATTTCGAAGTGACTGCTCGTGTTCGCCAACTCTGGCGTTCGAACACCTACCAGTTTAGCCGATGTAAAGCCGACCACAACTAAGGGTGAATTTCATACACCACGCCCACTAAGCAATCGACGTATACGTCGAAGCGTGTTTCTTATTCCACTAGTGGAGGCACTCGGCAGTTTATAAACACGTGGGCACGAGCCAGCCAACTTACGTGGCGCAGAAAAAAATGGCAGCATATCCACGGAGTGAATGATGGAGAGTGGGGCGAAGAATTCATCCGTCCATTCGTTCTTGCTTCCGTCCGTCCATGCGTCCGCCAGTGTGACCGTTCATGTGCCCATCAGCCCGTCCGTGCGTGCGTCTGTTCGTGCGTCTGTCCCTGCGTTCGTCCATGCAGCCGTCCCTGCGTCCGTTCATGCGTCCATCCATGCGTCCATCCATCCTGTCTTTGTGTCCGTTCGTCCATCTATTCAACACTCCTAGTACCGCATTTCCGCCTGCATTTCCGATGGAGGCGGAAATGTTGTAGGCCCGTTTGCTCAGATTTGGGTGCACGTTAAAGAACCCCAGGTGGTCGAAATTTCCGGAGCCCTCCACTACGGCGTCTCTCATAATCATATGGTGGTTTTGGGACGTTAAACCCCACATATCAATCCAAGTACCGCCATCTCGCATCTTTTCGTCATATATTCCCCATATAGAAGCACCGCCATCCAGCGGACATTCCAAGGATTAAACGAGAGGTGGCACACGCACACTTTCTTACGGCTTGCGCTTCGGGTCCACTTCCCACCTTTAACCACCTCGAGTTCATGGTATATACTAGTTCACTGTATTCAAGGCACTGCGGCCCAACGCTCGCTAAACCTTTCGAAAACCAAGGAGGTTACGCCCAGCGAGTATGACGTGGCAAACTTTTTCAGTAAGATAGTGCTCAATGTACATGCCAATGGCTGCTAGTGGGAAATGAAAGACAGGAGAATTCGGCTTTTACTTTCTTACGGCTTGCGCTTCGTATCTACTTCCCACCTTTAACCACCTCGAGTTCATTCATGGTAAATACAAGTTCATTGTATTCATGGCACTGCGGCTCAACGCTCGCTAAACCTTTCTAAAGCTGAGACACCCAGCGAGTATAACGTAGCAACCGTTTCTTGTCAGATAGTGCTCAATGTACATGCCAATAGCTGCTAATGGTGATCGCAGCCTGCGCGTTAACTAAAAGCCGAATGTTCCTGTCTCTCATTCCTCATTAGCAGCCATTGACATGTACATTGAGCACTATTTTTTATTGTTCAACAACGCACAGAAGAAGTCTCTCACCGGCACCACCTTGGAGGTCAAAATGTTATACTTGTTACATACTACGGGGCACGAACGGGTGCCGCTATAAGGAGCTTCGCCCCTAAAAGCTACAGACACGCTGTACTTGTTAGCCACGTTTTTAAGGTTGTGTACCAACTTATTAACATAAGGCAGAATAATAGGTATTTTTTTTAGGGGCGAAGCTCCCAAAGCCGTAGGTCTGTTCATGCATGTCCGTGACCAGTTCGCAACCGTCTAGTTGTACGACTTACTCGGCAAGTGGCGCTAGTGTGAGTGACAGACTAGAGTTACTGTACATGCTACCTTTAGGTAGGAAAGCATATACAGTAACTCTATGACAGGCGGATGGACGGACGCTTCGCCCCACTCATCATCATTCACTGCGTGGATATGCTGTGATTTTTTATTATTCTTTACCATAAGCTGCCTTTTTTTTTTTGCCCCTCAGCAACGTCTGACGTTGCTGCGAAATGTAAGGTGACGTCACAGCAACAAAGGAAGTTGCACTGACGTCACCTTACATTTTCTGCACGGGGGCGCAAGTCTTCGCAACCAGCCTAAAGGTGCAGTTTAATTAATACATCGCCTCGGCGTGTAATAAACACCGCTTGGTTCTGACTTTGCGCAGTGCGGAACGGATTCATGGGGCCGCGCCTGTGTACTACGTGTAGAGACTCGCGTTTTCGTCGATCCGCGTTGACCGAGGACGTGCTATGCATCATCCCAACGCAGCGAACTTGTATAGATCGCGTTTATACTGCAACCTCTCCGAGATGAAGGTGAAAGGAGAAAAGCGAATAATAATTCGAGGAGTGAATAAAAAATTGGAAAAAAGGAGAGGTATGTTCGGCACCGAAATATAAGCCGAGCATCGGGCCTTCTGCTGGCGTCGGTCGGCGAGAAATTATTGATCGCCCGCCCGAACAGTAGAGGTTTCTTTTTTTTTTTACGCGCAAGTGGTCTTCGCACCTGGTTCCACGTGTGTCGTGTTTTCTTTAAAACTTTCTCCTTTGTTCTTTTTTTTGCAAGTGCGCGCAGTTTATAGCGTTCTTGGAAATGACCTGCAAGAGAACGTGTCCGCTGAGTGTTCTCGAAAAATTTCTAATGTTGCCTTGAAAGAAAAAAAAAATTGTAAAAGAAAGAAAAAAAGAAATGACCGAAAAAAAAACCGCTTCCAGATGGCGGCTGCACGCCGTGAGAGGACGAATCGTGTTTAATATCTTGCTGTTTATTTTTTTGTAATGTTTTCTTTTTCTAACATTGTTTTTGTTGTCAAGCAATAGTGCAGTTATTATCCATAAGCTACTCTACGTTTTCTTGGCCGATCCACCACAGAGGGTATGTGCCACAGTCTCCAGACGACAAACAAACAAATGTGGAAATGAACCAGGAACTGCTCGGTTGAGTGTCGGAGTATCAAATCCATAGCCAAGGAAGGAGCAAGTCTGCCCAAGATGTTGGGATTCAGGGACAGATTTCGGAACACAAAGGATTGTATACGCAGAGACGGGTTTAGACGGGGCTGGAAGGTAATTGGCGTAAAACTGCGGAAAAAAAAAAAAAACCTGTCAGAATTGAAAACTCCTTAGAGCAGCTCAAACAGCAGAAGCTAACCCCGTATTCTATAGAACCACCCTTCGCTCAACGTTTTGCCTTCACTTGAGAAAGCCGATGGGAGCGTCATCTTATAGGCACGCCAAGTCACTGCAATTCAGCGATAGTCCGCTGCGATTCTTGAGTAGCGTAGCATTATTTTCAGCCCGAGTGGTGGCGCAGTGCTCAACTCTGTCAAGTGAAGAATGAAAGTAGTCGAGGAGCGTTTGTGAATACGAGGGTAAGAAGGCTAATTAAAATATATATTTTTAAAATAAAGTTAGCAAAACGGTAGCAAGTGCTTTTTTCGGTAACTAGCCGCTCCGACGTAGATACAAAGGAACGCATGGTTGCCCCCCCCCCCCTCTAGATAAGAGGGGAAGGGGCGAACTCAGCCCTATAGACTGTTTTACCTAAGCCATGTGGGCTCCACCATCTTATAGGTGTCAAGCCGATGTTTTCTAGTCTTTGTATATCGCGACGTGGATTAACACGACCATGAAACATCGTATGCACCAATCACCCCGTTTTCGTGCGTCTGTCGTAACACTGTTTGTTTAGTTGTTAAAGATGCAATGCACAACAAAGGTTAACAGTCCAATATGGCGGCACTGAAAACAATCCTTAAAATAGTCTATACATTGACATTATAGGAAGCGGAGGTGATGGTTGTGACTCGGGAGAGGGGGGGGGGGGTGGAAGAGTGTAGTGTCAGGCCCTTATGACAAAATATGGAGGACGGTGCTGCGATGAGCCTTCCCCCCCCCCCCCCCCCCCCGTTTCCCTCTCGCCCTGAAAGGGAACCCTGCGCCTGCCTATGCGCAAGTCGCTTTGGGGCCTTGGCGCTACAGCTACCTATATGCGAAAGTTACTATTGGCTTCGAAGACATACCGTGGCGCCACCTACGTGATGACGTCACTATAGGATGCCGGGTGGTGTTGTCTGCTAGAACGCCGCATTTCCCGCGCTTTTGCTGTGGACGCCGTGCGTTATTCCCTATATTTTGAAGCTCAGCGCTTAAAGAAGGATTTAAGAAGTGGTGTGACCTAATAATACGGGCAAGCAAACTACGAATTGGTACCCCCTGTGGCACTCTCGTGTCTAATTTGCGTCGTAAAATCGCGACCAAGAACCGGTGCAGCCATTGGGAGACGATGCCGGTGGTGTAGCGAAAGCAGAGCTGCCGTGTTCCACAACTATACGCATCCTATCTGTGACGTCAAAACGATCGCAGCGCTGGCCTCTCTAGTGGTGCTGGCTAACCCTCGCGGCCAATACTCTGGTATTTCTCGTTCGCACCCTGCCTTGATTGATTGATTTGTGGGGTTTAACGTACCAAAACCACCATATGATTATGAGAGACACCGTAGTGGAGGGCTCCGGAAATTTCGACCACCTGGGGTTCTTTAACGTGCACCCAAATCTGAGTACACGGGCCTACGACATTATCGCCTGCATCGGAAATGCAGCCGTCGGAGCCGGGATTTGAACCCGCGACCTGCGGGTCAGCAGCCGAGTACCTTAGCCGCTAGACCACCGCGGCGGGGCGTTCGCACCCTGCCTCAGCTACAGCAAGACATGGAAGGGACTACCAACTGGACACTCGAAGACCCGCTCATCAGAGCCAGGCTGAACCTGTGGTGTGCTGCCTTGCGTACGATCGCCATTCCCTACCCAGCAGTAACAAGCGGACCGGTTTTAGGTCACCCGAGTTTTTTTTTTCTTTTTCACGGTGCTGAAGCTAACAAGCGAGAGCACATTGTAAATAGTCCAATAAAGTTTTCAATCAATCAATCAATCGTTCGCGTTCCATTTGCTAACGATCGTACACACATGCTGCGCGAGGCTGGAGCCTGCCGCTGAGGACGCGAGCTGTGCGTCTTGTTATTAATTTTCTTGTTTAGAAAAAAATTTATTTACAGCATGTACAGAACACAAAGGCTTCATACCATTCCAGTAACAGGGCACGTACACTTCGGCACATCCATATTCCACGACTAACATCACTACGTTACAGTGAAGACATTTGCTCTAATATACATGATTACGTTGGCATACATGTATACACCCGGTTGCGGCGGCTGCATTTCCGATGGAGGCGGAAATGTTGTAGGCCCGTGTGCTCAGATTTGGGTGCACGTTAAAGAACCCCCAGGTGGTCGAAATTTCCGGAGCCCTCCACTACGGCGTCTCTCATAATCATATAGTGGTTTTGGGACGTTAAACCCCACATATCAACCAACCAATCAATCAATCAATCATACATGTACACAAGAATTCAATGTGATATCACGATACAAGGGGTATAACGATACAATAGATCCAAATGAAACACAATTTGTAACAAATGAAATCATATATAACAACTCAACGGGCGCTGCTTTCTTTTCCTGGGAGAAAAGACGGAAGCTGCATGCAGCGCAGAGCGTCGCGTGCGGCTAATAGGTGAACTACAGCGCAGCCGTCCCCGCTGCTGCTGCAATAATCTAGTAACGTTGGCTGCTGCCGACTCGTTCGCTATGCGCGGGTCGTGCGTTCGCTGGTCGACTCAGCTGTGTACAGAGAAAGAAGGGAAAGGGCAAAGAGAGTCCCGCAGAATTAAGCACCAAGAAGGGGAAGAAAAAGAGGGGGGGGGGGCATGCGGCACTCCCCCCCCATTTTTTTCTTCTTTGCCTTGCTCGCTTCGCTAATTGGGCACCCAGAGCGGAGTCTAAAATAAATTACGCAAATCCGGGCGTAATCGCGGTTGTATATACACCGCGGCGTGGCGCACATACATCTCCGCCCACACGCAAGTTGCACACGAGTAGCGACGTCCGCGTTTTATTTTTTTCTACTTATTTTCTTGGTTATTCTTATCGGCAAATTCTTATCTGTGGGTGGCACACGCATAACTCTCGCCGCTACATAGGTCTTCCACGTAATTTTTTTCAGTCCAAACTTACTTTGTGTTTGTAAAACCATAAGCCTTTTACTTAAATATCCTGCCGCTCGGTTCTTGGCCGATCCCACTTTGTGGGTGTGCGCCAGAGTAACAAAGATCATCATCATCATCATTAAGCTGTCGTTACGTGTTGCATCCGCCGCGGTAATGTAGCGGTTACAGTGGTCGTCTACTGACCGGAAGGTCGTGGGTTCGATTCCGGCAGCGGCGGTCGCGTATTGTGGGAGGCGAAGAGCTCGTGTATTGTGCGTTGTCGGCGCACCCAAATGAACGCCATGGGGTCGAAAGTTCGGGAGCCATTAACTACGGCGCGCCTCATCATATCGTATCGAGGTTCTGGCATGTCAGAACTCGGGTGTTGTTATTATATGGCCAAGCGTGGTACTTGATGGCCCCGAGGTTGACCGTCGGATCCTTGGGCCGTTCCACCGCGTAATACTGTTACCGCCTTATTGGCGACTTTACGTGAGACACACGGGATTGCCCACCACGGAACTTGTTAAACGAATGGATTCTTATCTTTCATATCGCAATCGGACGTAAATTAACAAGGCCATGAAAAGCCGAATGGCCAAACCAACTGTGTTCATTCGTGTCTGTATGCCGTAGTATACTGTTCGTGTCGCCGTTAACAATGCAAAACGGCAAGGCTAAAGCTCTCTAAGGCTGCATCAAAACCCACCCATTGGATAGTCAATGTTTTGGTGCACCGTGGCCCATACTTACTATATGCGTGAATGTAAACGTTCGACAGAAGTCTGTCTGGTTGGGTGTGAAAATTGGGATGATGATCTAAACTTCAACCAAAAGTTTCTGAAGAAACCCGACGTTTCGAAACCGACTTGGTTCCTTCCTCAGGGGACACTGCAGGACTACGTAGCAGCGGCGTCTCCAAAGTACTCGCGGGATAGATAATATGACCCCCCCCCCCCCCACTTTCTCTCGTTTTGCCGTGGAGCGCAGTCCATGTGTAGAGTTTGGTAGGTGTTTAAATCATCTCCCAGTTACAATGCGCGTGTAACACAGAAGCCGTTTTCTCAAATGAAGATAAACAAATATGAAATAGGCGAAGGAGCTTACCTATAGGGAGACCACACACGTGGCCAGGCTGAAGCCTCGCTCAAGGCAGGCTTGCAGCCTGGCTCACGTTCCGATCCTGCTATACCTAAGTGAGGTGCCTGTTCGGCGACAAAATAACGACCGACCGACCCAAATGACAATCCAGCGGATGGCATTCGCAAGCAAGATGGTGCTTAATAATGAGAAGGATGGGAGGTCCAGCTTGGAAAGCGGGTTCCTAGCATGCTGCTCCTCACGGGGGTAAGCTTTGCCGTTGCTCACGTCTACTCGCTAAGCTAGGTTTCAAGATTTGAAAATGATGTTCGTGCCAGAGGCGAAAGGAAGTGAATGTACCGTACCTACACAATTGCAACTTGACTACAATGTGGGTAGACCTCCTAAAATGTATGCCAAGAAAAAGAAAAAGACAAAAGTACGAGGATGTTTCACAACGAAATTTGCTTACTGTAGGGGAAATGTGGGTGATTTCGAAAGGATGCATATTAGAGCAGGCAGAGCGAAACAAGAGACACAAGCCTCGTCTCGGACACATGTTCCTGGCTTATGTTTTTAAATTTCGAGCTTTCTGTTTTAATATGCACTATTTACGATGTGGCTGACAAAAATGGTGTGCAAAGATGGATGCATGACAGTACTTGAATGCTATGTAGGAAAGCTAGCTTCGGCGTAATATGTGGGGATCACATCTAGAAAAAAAAAGACACCTCAAATCGTTGCTGAGGGTGTGGATTGTACACGAAAAAAAATACAGCATATATTACACGTAGAGCCGTAACGTAAACATAATGCCTCAACCATGTCACACCGTGCCTGCTTTACGGTTTGTTTCGATTTCGACTGAAAGTCGACCTTCCCAGCGCAAGTAGTTTTTGTTTCGATCGTTAGTCGATCCCCCAACTTCGGATTTTAAATTTAGGTATTACGAGTAGACCTGAGATCGTTTAAATTTGGTAATTATTTCTGCGTATGTTATGGCTGGGCTGTTACCGAGCTGTGTGCGGGTGAGGTTTGGGTGGGTAAAAATGATGATTTGCGCGGATAGTTTGTTTATTCGCAGGTTCGCAGGTGTAGGGTACATGCACGGAGCCCAATCTGAGACGATTTAAAATAGCCGTCTAATGGCTTAATTAAAAGAGCTTATGGCCTCTTAAGTTGACTGCTGTTAAAGTTTCAGAATACGTCAAATGCGAGCTGTGTCACAAACATTTGTCGCATGCCCCAGGCGCTTTCTCTCTCTCTTTTTTATCGTACCAGCGAACTCGCTGAAAGCTACGCAGAGAGGTGGATTGCGAGGAGGAATTATGTATCACTTCGTCAGAGCGCATCATGGCCTTGAGCAGTTTCGTTTATTTTTCCCTTTAGATCGCGTGGTTTACATTCAATGTCAATGCTAGTGAGAGCGCCGGAACGTGGTGGCATCCCTCGGCGAGCACGGTAACTATGGAGCTCACAGTGGCCGTGAACGACTCTTCCAATGGATGCGTGGACGTCGTGTCTATGACGCAGTGTTTGGCTATGTGACATCACTTGTAGAGAGAAGAGGGAGTGATTGCTAGCTGCCTTTGAGAATGATAGTACACTCCAGGCCGCGTGCTGCTGATTTGGTTCACTCGTTCTTACCAGCGTCGACTACCGATCGGTAGCTTTTTTTCTGACCATGTCCGAAGAGTTTTGCAGCAGCACTTTACCGGCTATTCTAATTTATGCTTAGCGTTAGGCACTGGCTCGTCATGTATCTTGTCCGAGGAGGCCTCTCGCCTGTCCTACATGCCTCCGCGATCTGCTGGTAGTCGTGCGAAAATAAAAAAAAAGATTAGAAGAGTGCAGTTATATTCTTTCAGATTACGCTTGCTTCTGCCATCTCAGTAATTATAATAACCCTGCGTCCTATATCGCACAACAAACTACTAAACCTGATCCCACGATTGTCAGAATCTCAAATTTCCATACGTAGTTACCGCGCTGTTGTGGCGAGCCAAACGTGTAGTTTTCGTGAATGCGCTTACGCTGCCTACTATGTTTTCGCGTTTCGAAAGAAAAAGTAACATGTCAAAAAAAAAAAAAAAGAGGGAGGCTAATTTTTCCGCCTGGAACGCTCCGCGCAATGACTGTCGTCAGCGCAGTCGTGCCGAGAGGTGGTTTGGTCGGACGGACGTGAACTTGGCATTTACGTTGTTTCGTTCTTTATTTTGGCTTATTTGCTTATTCGGGCAATTCCACGTAGTAAGTTTCTACGCTGTCGTCTTACGTGGGTGCTTCACGGGACGGAATTAAAAGTCGGTTGTTAGCAGACGAATTAAGTTGCCACTCCTTGTTTTCAGATTCTTTTTTTGTTTTTGCATTCTTTTGATGCCTCATTCGGAGCCTCTTTCTCGAGACTGGGTTTTTTTTTCTTTCTCTCTGGATGTTGAAAGTATTATTCATCGGGGCTAGATTATGTGCTCGAGTATACCGTGCTCGATCTGAGTTGCGTGCGAAAGACGTGACGAAAAATTTTATGTCATCCTCTTCTTTCTTTTCCTGGTGGTCTCTATAGAAGCCACGTTCAGGTTCTTTCTTTCCCCCTTTCCTATCTTTCTTGATGTCGAAAGTGTATATCTAGGCAGAACTACTGGTAACACTCGAGTCGGGTACGTAATGACGCGGTGAAAACTTTATTTTTTTTCCCTCTTCATCCTCTAGACTTCTTCGTCCGTCCGAGTTTTGCCGGAAAACATTCGCGTGCCCGCACTAATTCGCGGCTGTGTGTAACCGCGTCTGCGCGCGTATAATGTGCCAGCGTCCTATTCGTCCTCGCCTTCTTCTTCTTCTTCTTCCTCTTCGCTTGCTGCACGCGCTGTTCTGTCATTGTTCTCCGCGCCTTGTTTTTTTCTTCTTTTCCTCGTTGCTTCATCTTTATTATATCCGTAACCCGTGTTGCCAGACGATTCGCGTGTGTTACGCGCGTCCGGCATAGTGTGCGTATCCCCGAAGTTGGGAAATGAAGTATATGCCCTTACCGAAACTTGGATATGTCCCATTGGCTGGGCGTGGTGGTTTGCGAGTGCGTGGTGTGTTCCAAAGCGCGTTCATCCACGTGTCCCAGTCTTCCGGCGTGCATTTACAGCGGTGTTTGAAGATTTGCGTGCTCGTAGATTATGTGGTCCCTTTTTTTTCATTTTTTGGTAGGCGTGGTGGGGAGGAGGCTGGCAGGAAGTTAGACTCTGACCGTAAGCGAGAGAAAAAAAAAATTACTCTTGTGACTAAGCCAGCCCCTTTCGTGAAGGCATCCTGACTTTATGGGGACGAGGTCGTGCGATGGGGGAGGGTCTTAGTTACATTGCGAAGGACATTTCTGTTTTTCGTTGATATACGAATAACATGAGAAGTTATAAACTACGTTGGAGCCAGCTGTCATATTATCATATGACTACTAAAGACAAACACACTAGCAGAATCAGAAAGAGAGAGAGAGAGAGCGAAATAAACGTTTATTTAGAAACAGTGCTCCGAGTGAGGCCCGGTGTCATCCTAAGGTGGGAGGGTTCTCTAGTCCAGGAACCCTCTGGCTCCGACTGCCCTCTTGGCCCTGGCGACGAGTTGTCGCTGGTCTTCAAGGTCCTCGACGACGAGCTTGGCCTCCCACGTTTCCATTTGGTGGTCGTCGTTTATTTTCGGGGCTTGGTCCCGCTCCAGTTGCACGTCTTGGTTGGCATGGCACTGGCATTCCAGGAGCAAGTGCAGAAAAAAAAGACAAATAATCGTAGGCGTTATGCGAAGAATTCGCGGCATGTAAGGTGAACGCTACATTAGTATTAAAAGCCTCGTAGGAGCTGATGTTTATCGCGCAATTCGAAAAAAAATCACTGTGTTTTTCGACACCACGATTGCACGTCATAAAAAAATTTCCCGCGTTAAGTTGAACAAACGCTCTAATATTTTTACCGGCCTGAATAGAAATGATGTGTTCGTTTTAGATGCATACTCGGCTCTGTAAATATTGCAAGAGTCAACCAGAATCCGTCAGATTGACAATGACCACTACAACTGGTGTGATGTGCAACCCGACGTGGTAACGCGTAGCAAGTAAGGCGTCACGCTACTGAGATAAAGGACGCGGGTTGAACTCCCGGCCATGGCGGCCACGTTTTATTTTGGGGCGAAATGCGAGAACACCGGTGTAGTCGAACTCAACGAAGTCACGGGTTTTACGTGCACGATTTTACCGTGTAGTTACTATATAGGCACGCCATTGTAGACGGCTCCAGGGAGTTCAACCATCTGGTGTCCCTTTAACGTGCACTTATAGCATCGTGCAGCGCACGCTAGCCTGTAGCGTTTCTCCTCCATGGAAATGCGACCTCCGCGTCCGTCATTGAACCCGCAACCTTTGGTTTGGAAGCAAAGCACCGTAAACCACGGTACCACTAAGGTGGCCATACACATAAGTTTAGGTCCTCGTTAAAGAACTCCAGCTGGTTAATTTGGACTCACCCTGACCAGTACTGCGTCCCTCGTAAGTAATATTTGGGGTTCAGGTCGCGGGATCGAATCCCGGCCGCGGATTCTCAGGTATATCTCGTCATGCGTGTTGTATCATTGCGTAAACGTAGAGTACGCTATTTACAGCCCAAGCCTAGCGTCACTGCAAGGCATACTTCTACGCTCTTCGCGATGTCAGTAGGCTCACCGCTGACGTCACGTCGTTAAAACGAGTTCTGCGGAAGTGGTACGCGGGAGTTTTATTTCCATAGTATACGCGCGTACTCAGCACTTAGTTGAGTCGGCAGTTTGTTCCTCTTAGTGTTCGTCATCACTCGGCCGCTACTCCTATTGCAGGCACCATGTAGAGTGTTTTCGAGGAGAAGAGCTTCCCTGTGTCAGTTGTGCTCTGCGAAATATCTGCTTCATATTAATAACTGAGAGAATGGCTATTGGCTCTGCTTGAGTACGTTGATGCTGCACTTGGTATCTACCGTAGTATACTACACCCTAAGAAAAATGAGTATATGTGAACGACCCCTTACAGAGAGTCTCGACTTGCTACGAATATGACTACGTTTATCCCGGATCAGATTTATCCCGGCCCGTGTGCTCAGATTTGGGTGCACGTTTAAGAACCCCCAGGTGGTCAAAATCTCCGGAGTTTCCTCCACTACGGCGTCTCTCATAATAATATGGTGGTTTTCGGACGTTAAATCCCACATATTAATCAATATGACTACCTTTAAAGAAGCACGTCAACTCTTTTTTTTGGGGGGGGAGCGGGGTTAGGGAGGGGGGTGTTATTGTACTTTCTTCTGAGGTTTGGTTGAGCCTCATGAGAGTCAACGTGCCTCTTTAAAGAGAGTCATTTGCGTGACAAGTCGCGACTCTCCAAAGTGAGTGAGGCATACGCTTTTGAGAGTGTATACCCTCTAAAAGGTGTCTTTTGACTCTTCTCTCAAGTGAGAGTCACATGGGCAATACTTTGTTTAGAAAGTCACATTGATTCTTTAGGAGAGTCGTGGGACGCACTAGCTCTCACAGGGCAGTCAATTTATATGTATAAAGAGAGTGAACGTGTCAATGGGGAGGGCTACACGTGTGACCCTGACATGTATGAAAGAGGAGTCACGTTTAGAGCTCGTTGCGCAGAAATTTCGGCGTCTGCTTTGTTGGTTGTGAGCGAAAAAATGGCGCCGCTCGTGAGCGAGACGACGACGACGACGACAACAACAACAACAACAACAACAACAACAACAATAACAACAATAACAACAATAACAACAATAACAACAATAACAACAATAACAACAATAACAACAATAACAACAACAACAACAACAATAACAACAAAAACAATAACAACAACAACAATAACAACAACAACAACAACACTGGTTCAAA
The DNA here is from genome assembly GCF_043290135.1 of Rhipicephalus microplus. Lineage (NCBI taxonomy): Eukaryota > Metazoa > Arthropoda > Arachnida > Ixodida > Ixodidae > Rhipicephalus > Rhipicephalus microplus. Next base: position 127,809 of record NW_027464695.1, on the reverse strand, counting down.
AGGGAATCGAATCCATGTCTTCTAAGTGCCAAGAAGTGGCGCGAATTCAGAAAAACAAAAAAAGGGGGGACACAAAGCCCATGGTGGCCATTTTGTTTTCTTTTAAATGTGAGTTCTAGTTTTATTTACATGAGAATGAAATCGTGCTCTGAAATTAGGTTTTAAAAAAGAATCGTGGGGTCTGAGCTCCTGTAATTACATTGTTCTATTCATTCTTCTTTGATTGAACCAGCCGAGCGGCTTTTGCGACTTCCATAAAACACATGTTTACGCGCTTAAAAACTAATCAGCTTAAAAAAAAGTTGAGTGCGCTGTACTTAACTGTCAAGAAATTCAAGTATTTGATGTAAAGCTAAATCTCAAGGGGGGACACTTGCAAGGGGCGTTCCCCTTCACCCTGAACACAAGAGGGGTCCGGACCAGTGGTGGCATCTGGAAACTTTTTCGGAGGGAGGCGCCTCCTTGACTTCGTGGGGAAGGAGGGCACACCCTCGGAATTGCGATTTTTCCCTCTATGACCTGGCGAAAAAAATTTCGGGGGGGGGGGGGGGTAACGGGCCCTGTGTGCCCTGGCTGTGCCTCTTGTCCGGATCCCCCCCCCCCCCCTCGACTCCCCCTTCCCCATGATTTACGCCAATGGTGGCAAGCTGGTGTTCTACCACAGATCCCCGCCGTTCCTTGGAAGTTCCGCGTGTCATATAATGTGAAGAATCGATTGCGTTACGTCTTCCGTAAGATGGTGTTTTTGAATGAGAACAGAATGGGCGCCCATATTATATAGTGGTGATTCCTGAACCAGAGATATGAGACGCTCTTGGCATCTCCCTGAGGAGCTTCCGCTGTCATTCGGATTGACAATGCTCTGTATTCACCGTATTATTTGATGACTGAACTTTATTATCATATTGTTGTTTGGGTCTGTTCTTGATGTATACCGCAGTGTACTCGTAAACCATTCTTTAAATTGAATGCGCGTACAGGCACAATGCCTTTGTTGAAGATTTTCTGACGACATTTTGGGTTGTGCGTGCAGTAAAATAGGGCGAATCCGGTGTTAGTTGTGAATTATGGAGTGGGTCTTGTCGGGTAAACTGAATTGGTGAAAGGAAAAAAAAAATATTGTCTGACGAATGAATTTACTGTTTAAGAAGGTAAAAGTGGTGCCGGGATCAAAACATTTAACAGTAGATATATAGTCGAAAAGTTTGATATGTTTTTGCGCATTTAGTTATTGTCATAGGCTTTTTATCGATATGTGGGGTTTAACGTCCCAAAACCACCACATGATTATCAGAGACGCCGTAGTGGAGGGCTCCGAAAATTGCGACCACCTGAGATTCTTTAACGTGCACCCAGATCTGAGCACACTGCAGGGTCTACAGCATTTTCGCCTCCATCGAAAACACAGCGGTCGCAGCCGGGATACGATACCGCGACCTGTGGGTCAGCAGCCGAGTACCTTAGCCACTAGGCCACCACGGCGGGGCCTAATGGCAGCGGCTATACCCCACCATAGCGGTCATCACTGTTCATGCAAGGGCAGAGGCCGATCAGTCGCAGTTTCGCAACTTTATGTTGCAAATTATCGACTTTCTGCAAAAAACCTTCTGTTGCAGAGGCGGCGCCTGGAACTTTCCGGGTCAAAGGTTGACAGTTTTAGGGGCGAAGCCCTTCGGGGTGTGGATCGTTCCCTCCTCTGTAGTAGTAGTAGTAGTAGTATAATGATGCCTAGTAGTAGTAGTAGTAGTAGTAGTAGTAGTAGTAGTAGTAGTAGTAGTAGTAGTAATTGATTGATTTGGGGGGTTCAACGTCCCAAAACCACCATATGATTATGAGAGACGCCGTAGTGGAGGGCTCCGGAAATTTTGACCACCTGGGGTTCTTTAACGTGCGCCCAAATCTGAGCACACGGACCTACAACATTTCCGCCTCCATCGGAAATGCAGCCGCCGCAGCCGGGATTCGATCCCGCGACCTGCGGGTCAGCAGCCGAGTACCTTAGCCACTAGACCACCGCGGCGGGGCGTAGTAGTAGTAGTAGTAGTAGTAGTAGTAGTAGTAGTAGTAGTAGTAGGAGGAGGAGGAGGAGGAGGAGGAGGAAGAGCAGCAGTAGCAGCAGCAGCAGCCACCTTTAGTTCATGAGTTGCTCACTAGATGGCGTTGTGTGTATGTCCTTCACTACATATCCACAGAGTGAATGATGATGAGTGGGGCGAAGCGTCCGTCCGTCCGATGCGTGCTCTAGTGTGATAGGAGCGGACGGATGGACAGATGGACATGTTAAAGGCGTAATTACACTAACAATGTCAGTTACCGCACTTTCTGCGACAAATGAAAAGTCGGGACCTGAGAGCTTTGAACATACTTCAGCGGAGTCTCCTCATACCTGTACTGGTTACGAAGCTTCCTCGCATGTTTGATATAGGGACAGGAGCAGCCGCTAGGGGCGCCATCCCCTTTGTGGGCGTTGGAGAGGAACCGGCTTGGCACTTCTGCGGCACGCTTTGGAACTACGAAACGCTATTAAATGTACACGTTAACGTTCGCTATGTCTTCAGAGTGATATTACCGTGTAAATATCTTCAAAGTGATATTACCTCCAAAGAAGTTCGGGGAAGCTATATGCACAGTGCAACTTAGCGCCGAATGAGGCCGCTGAGCAAGGAACATTGTGGCAAACAAACGCATGGTTTCCGCTATATATGATGTAGGACTATACTGCCACGTTTCATTTACCAGGTTTTGTTATCGTCCCAAAACACTAGACGATTCTCAGCGCAAACCGCGCCTGCAGTTTTCGAGAAGCTTCCGGACTGTAGTAGATCATTTCGATAAAATCACGCCTACTCTGCGAACTGTACAGATTATTATGGAACCTACGCCACCATTAGCGATAACGCTAGAACATTCGACGGCAAGAGTATGAATGCTGTTGCGTCCCGCTGCCAGTGACGTCTTCGAGACGAGCGTGATGTCGCCGCCACTCAGTTCCGCGAACGCAGCGACTGTTGAGGCTGACCATTGTGTCGCGGGACGGTGCGCTGGCGCCACGGCTGGGCCCTGCGGAATGCGGCGGCGGTTTCGGGGAACGAAAGATTCGTCGCTGCTTCTTGGAGTGGATGGGTCCACCCGGAACAACTGAGCATAGAGCTGAGGGGAAGTCGGGCTCCGGGTGGACGATTCACCCCCTTGATCCCCCCCCTCTTACTGCGGGCCGCCCCTGCCTTTCGTGAAGTGGACTGATGTACCGAGATAGAGGGAGAGAGGGGCGGCAACGAGAGGGATAAAAAGGACGGAGGAGACGGCGGGCGCAGAAGGGGGAACAACGATGACCAGTTAACTTTTCTTTGAATGCAAATAAATCCCTTTTTTCAAGTTTCCTAAATGGACGTCCTGCTTTCATGACCTGCCTGATCTTGGTCATCCCACCCAATCTACCCCGACGACGCTACAATGCCGACGCGCTTCGCCGCTTGTCAGTTGTTGATCGAAGGCCGACGCTCCGTTCGCCGCTATCAGTCCAAGACTGCTACTGTAATCGGACTTTCCGTTTACTGGGCACAGGTTCACCCAAATAAACAGTTGAATTCGAACGCAAAGTCTCCTGTCTTCGGCCACGTCACTACCCCGCGACAATACTATAGAAACATGTTTCTTCCGTTTCCCTAGAGAACCTAGTCGCAAGTTCTATTGAAGTATTTCGATACTAGTAAGCGTTAGGACACCCTGATGACTTAATTACAAATTTGTAAGAGCAGCCATTGGTTTCTATTTTACCCCGACTTTATGATACGGTGCGAGCTCGGGTAGACTCGCATGTAATATAACGCGACGTTTCCACGGTTGCTCTGCTCGCGTAGCTCCGTCGGTGACGCACGAGCCGCCATTTAGGGTGTTTCGGTGCCTAGCGCCATCACAACTATGATAGCCGTACTGGTACGTGATGTCACCAGAATTGATTTTCTAACCGCACGGCACGCTAGTGTTGATGCGACTGTACCTGCGCCACGCGAAAATAGACTTTCGTGTCGAAACACAATATCGTATGAGCAATTTTCCCAACGTCACACTTTCCCAAAGCCGCCTCCGTATACAGAATACTTGTATGGTCGAGTAAACTGAGTTTACAAGATTGGTGTCAGTCACATCGTAAAGATGAGCAAAGTACGTGCACAATTGTATGCCCTTTGGTATATATTCATATTTATAACTTTGATGTGTGCGTGCGTGCGTGTGCGCGGATATCACACTTAAGGGTCCCCCCATTTTTTCAGAAGTTTTATAGTGTACCTTTCAGAGGTGTTTAGTGTACCTCTTCGTCTGCGGGCCTCTCTATGAAAACCAATCCCCGTGTTCAAATCCCTACAAGGTTTCTGGCCGTGTATTTTCGTGCCAGCCATTATACAAGACTTAACCTTCACCGCATGTATGACCTTCTTGTAAACGAGTGCGTCGTTGCGCACGGCACCATTCTCGCATTGCCAGTCGTTTCCCTGCATGCTTGTCGAAAAACAACCTTCTGAAAAAAATTTTGTTTTCTCCTGTTCTTTCTTTAAAAAAAAACGATCCGTTATTCCTTTCGAACTGTCTCGAAAACTGGCGTTCGCTCCAGCTCGAAATCTTTTTTTAAAGCGTATTCTCGTTCTTGCTACTGCGAGTAATGAAATTTTTATAAATTTGTTAATTTTTTGTTTTGTTCGTTTTGCTCTGAGACGTCCAGCGTGAGGCAACAACTCCGGAACACTTGTGCGTGACCATTTATTTCTTTTTATTTTTCTTTCTTGTTTTTTTTACTCGCCGCGTTGGAGATACCGACAAGCTCTTCGCCTCGTAGCATTACACGATAAAAAAAAGCCACAAAATTTGAAGTTGCTCCTGCGTATACTGGCGTGCACAGGTTGCGTAGGCCTGCAAACTCGGCGTTTCGATGACAGCGGTCCGCTGGCCAGGACCCTTTGTTATTTTCCCCGCTGGACGCGATGGGAGAAGAAGACGTATTGCGGTGATCGTGGGCCCGCACTGCTTCTTTATGGCGCTTGCGATAGCCACAGGTGTGGTTGTGTCGTGGCTTTTTTAGATTTTTTTGCGCAGCGGCGGTCTCTCGTTCGCATACCCGCTATGCCGGAAGGGTTCCTATCCACGACGACAAATAATTGAGTGTGTGCAGTTTATACAAAAAAAAAAGTTACGGAATGGCGTGCACCTCTAGTTCGAGAGGGCCTCTCGATGTTTCTTTTTGGGGACAAAAAAAACCCCTTATGAATGGAATTAAGGAACTAAGCCATTAAGAAGCCATCTAACCAATCAGCAATGGAAAAATCGTTATCGCTGCAGAAGATACTGGGCAACAGTTTGAATCGCGACATACTATATGCTATATACAGCACCATCTCACCTATGCCAGTCGTACTGCTGTTGCGATATCTGCAATCTATAGCAGATATCGCAACAGATCGATATCTGCGATCTATAGCAGATATCGATCTTTGCATGGTAAGATAGTTCATGTATGCAGACACGCTGCGAATCGAGTACAGTACGTGTTGCATCAGTGGCAGACGTGTACCACTTCACCATCGGTGCGGTTTTCGCCCTACAATAAATGCGTATTCCGCATCGTGCCGAACTGTAGCAATTTTAACACCCCTCCACTCCGCCCTTCGGATTAAAAAAACCGAAATCGGATGTCGTTTATCGAAAATCCATGAAAAGAAACCACTTCAAGACACTCGAGAACGCAAGATCAACGCTGCATGCAATCGAACGGAATAATTATTGCTGGGGTTTTACGTCCTAAAACCACGACATGATTACGAGAGACGCCCGTAGTGGAGGAATATACACCGAAACCGGCCCTCGCGACAAGAAAAAGTGTCCTTTGACCACAGGCGGGCAAAAATGTACACACACACACACACACACACACACACACACACACACACACACACACACACACACACACACACACACACACACACACACACACACACACACACACACACACACACACACACACACACACACACACACACACACACACACACACACACACACACACACACACACACACACACACACACACACACACACACACACACACACACACACACACACACACACACACACACACACACACACACACACACACACACACACACACACACACACACACACACACACACACACACACACACACACACACACACACACACACACACACACACACACACACACACACACACACACACACACACACACACACACACACATATATATATATATATATATATATATATATATATATATATATATATATATATATATATATATATATATATATATATATGTATGAAGCGCTTAGAGCTCACTTCCTCACCAAAATTCTCTCACTGCCTGATCTAAGTCTGAGTGAGTTGCCTACCCGTACTTTCGACTCTCCTTTTATAAATGCGAGATTAGCACATGTACAACTCTCGTTAGAGAGTCGTGTTGGCTCTTTTAGAAAGCCGTGCTACTCGTGTAAGAGAGTCAATGTGACTCTCTAAAGAGAGTTCAAACATCCCCACGACTCTCCTGAAAAGAGTCAACGTGCCTCCCTAAAACGGAGTGCTACGCATGTTACTCTCGAATGCATAAAAGGAGAGTCTCAGCACACTTTTTTTTTTCCTTAGGGTGAGTGTATTTCGTTGTTCCGTAGCGTTTGTTGGCCCTCAAGCGACGCGAGGCTTCATTTAGAGCGGATTCGCTCGCAGGATTTCAAGCTGGACGGTTGTGCCCTCGCGATCTCCGACGCCAGCGTAGCTCCCGTCGACTGGTTCGCCCTCCGCGGTCTCCTGACGCCGTGCAGCTCTCGCATTGTGGCGCCCCGCCCTTGGGCTGGGGTTTAGGGACCGGGAGAGCAAAATAAACTTTAAGCGGGTAGACTTAACTAGAAGGAGGTTATCTGATTGGTGGCTAAAGTGAAGGCACGAGTGAAAATTAAACCCTTCACTGCAAAGTACGAATCCTCAAACTCACTTTTTAAGGAAAAAAAAATATAGTTTTTGGTTCGTTAGGTATTATTATTTGGTTCATTAGTTTTTGGTTCATTAGATCATTAGATCGGGCGCTAGCCACCGCCCGATCTAAAGGGTACAGCCATATCCATCCATCCATCCATTCGACCGGATCCCCACTTTCCTATCTCCTTTTTTTTTCCGTCGCTTGCCTGTCTATTTCTTTATCTATTTTCCTTCTATTCTTTTCATCCCTCCTTCCCCCCCCACCCCTATAAGGCACTGCGCCGTGTCGCACCTGAGGCAAACAGAAATTGGGTGCCTTTTTCCCCTTCCTTCTAACCACTACTACCACCACCATTTAGAGCCCGTTGAACAGCCTGTGAAGTTCGCAGTGCGGGTGCAAGATTTCCGGGCCGGTGATGCCGGCCACATAGCGATAAGCCGGTGGGTTCAGAACTTTATTGGAGATTGTTCCTCTTTCTATCTCTTTATTTGAGCGTGACGAGGATTTTTCGGACGGGTGCGCGTAGCGCCTTCTTTCTTTGGCGACAGCGGTGGCCTGCCGTTTACCTGAATGGAAAATAGACGAAAAAAAAAATCTTATCTCACGAGAAAAAAAAGCTAGTTAAAAACAAACTACTCCCGGTTGTGCGTGACATAGACCCACTGGAACATATCTGATAAAATTAGTGTCGTAATAGGAACCGCGTGGCTTTTTAGAGTATTGATATATTTTACAATGGGGCCCCACGAGTTTCCAACGGGTGGTGTTCAAACTGTCTTGATAAGCCACATGCTGTACAACGCGATACTGAAATTTCGCCGAAGTATTCCAGTAACTCTCTGCTGTATCGATACCGGAATTGTTTTCAATAACCGGCTTATTTAAATATATATGTTTTTTTTTCTCGCCTATTTGCCGTTAAGTTATGGCAGGACGCCGTCGAGGCCGCCGAAAGATCTCCACAAGCAGATATATCCCCATATCCTGCTGGAATAAAGCGAACCTTCGTTGCGTTGGAAGACGGAAAAGGATAGTTGAAAACAAATACCTGGAGTCCCTCGCCCCCTCTGATTTCTCGCATGGACTACATAGTAGTATGTTCTCTATGTATAGGTTTACTTGGTGCATGTTTATTGTCAATAGCAAACGTCCCTCAAAGCGACCACGTCCGACTTTGTATTTCTTCGTGTTCCGACTCTATAGCTCTTGTTTTTTTTTTGCACCAAGTTTACTGTTCCATGTTTCGCGGACTATAGTTTAGTTGTGATGCTCTCGCACTCTTGTTACCTCCTCCCCCTCTTTCTTTTCTTACTCTCCGAGTCTGATAGAAAGCGTCATGTCGGTATCGTTTTAAGACCATGGTTCTACTTATGCTTTTACGTTCTGTGTCATTCTTTGGTAACGTATGCGCACGCCACGTTCCTATCTCCAAAGAATCGACATTAGGGAGTTTTCGAATAAGGGCCCAGAAGCGCTTTACGTATGCATGCTTTAGGTCAAGCTGGAGCTAAGAGTTTTCGAATAAGGTCTGCGGCGCTTTGCGCATCATCCCTCTATTCTAGGTCAGCCGTCACTTTAGTGGGTGACGTCACGTTTGTCTGTCGCCAAAGCTTTTGGGGCAGGCTTTGGGGCGCCCGCTAAAATTCGAGAAATAGCGTCCCCAACGCTATTTCCGCAATATTTCCGACACTCGACAACGATTTTCGCAAGATTTCCGACAACGATTTCCGCAAAACCCAAACGTGGTTTGGGTTTTGCACATGCGCGTTTGTTGACGCTATTTTTTTTGGGTCCCAAACTTTTGTACCCCTATTCCAAAACTTCCTGTTAAAGCCTAATTTACTTTTTGGGTCTCGTTAATTTATGACCGCTCGAATTAGCCGGCTCACCTTACAACCTTAGCGCGATCGTTTAGCCGGTATAGCTTGCTTTCTCCAGCGTGCTAATTTTGTTCGAAACTCTTGCGTCACCGATTCCTCCCCCCCCCCCCCCCCCCTATTAATGTTATACTGATATTCAATCGCGAGTTTGCGAATGAACATGAACACGTGGTCGGTATTCCACTCGCTCAAGTGCGGACAAGACAATGTTTTGGTCCCTCGCGTGTACTTTGTGCAAGTACGCGGGAGAACCGATTTCTCTGGTTTGCCGTGTACAATTTCCATGCTTGAGGCCTACTAGCACCGCGCTACGTCTGCGCGGCCAACGCAAGCTTTCCAGGACCATACGTCTTGGCCATGTTGGCCACGAAGCTTAGGACAATGGGACGTTGCAGCTGCGACCCATTTATCTGAAGCCGTCACTGAAGATTCGAATCGCGTCCACATTTTACTTGAGAAAAAAAAAGGATGGCTCTAACCTTCCTGCGTGGACCTCCAACGTCTTTAAAATTTTCGTCTTTTTTTACTTTTTTCGGTTTTCTCTGCCTGTTTTCGGCACGTGTACGGCCTTTGAACCGATTGCCTACGCAGTATGCGTGCGCCGAACTCTCAAGCCACAATGCATGTAAATCGATTTTTTTTAAATACGTGACGTCAAACGCTTACAAACAGGGGGAGGGGAGGACGGTGTTATGTGGCAACTGGAGATAATGTCATTAAATAATTTTTTTAATGCTGTAGGCCCGTGTGCTCAGGTATGGGTGCACGTTGAAGAAGCCCAGGTGGTAGAAATTTTCGAAGCCTTCCACTAAGGCGTCTCTCGTAATCATATGGTGGTTTTGGGACGTTAAACCCTGTATATCAATCAATCAAATCATATTTTGTCGCTCTACGTGAATACCACGATACGGGCATGCACCAGACTGCGGATTAAATTATACCGTCTGCGGTTCCTTAACCTTGTCTGAAATCAATATACACGGGTGCTTTGGCTATGCCTGAATGGCAGTGCCTAGAAGGTAGCGACAAACAACGCTATGAGTACTGCGTAGATACAACGTGGTCAATAGCTGGGCTACTCGTGTGTCCTGTACTTTTTTTTTCTCTCTGTGCAGTGTCTACGTTCACTTAGTCTTAGCTCAACTTAGCGCACCATGGATACAATGTGGTAGGGAGAAAAAAAAAAGTAACGTGATTACATATATGCCAACTATAAGGAAAAAATGTCAACGTTGTATGAATTGTAAAGGAGTGCAAAGCATAAATATGGCTGAAATTGCTATAAAATGACATAACTATTAGTAAACAAGCTTTGCTCGGGTGAGAGAGTGAGGTCAGAGAGTGAACTAGCTTTGTTCAGTCCACAATAGACGCTGGTAAACTCAACGTCACCTGGCTAGGCCCACTGAGGTGGGAACAAAACTTCATCCGGGCCTGGAAGAATGTTCGCCCTGTTTTATAGGCTTTGTTTTATAGGTGCTAGACGGGCCGCTCCCACTTTGGGACAGAAAGGCCAAGTCTCACCGTCGCATTGTGGGCCTTCTGGACAGCCCGGAGTTGATCAAACCAGTCTTGACTCTTGGGAAATGAATAAAACCCTGTGTCAATGCTCCCAGAGCACGTACTTGAGATCACTAACCGCCCGCGAGACAGAGATCTCCGTTTACCTCGGAAACATCATTTAAGGAAAATTCGGCAAGCGCAGTTCACTTTATCGTATGCATCAGCAATGATAAAGGAGTGCGCCCGTGAAGAAAGAAATCGATTACGCAATCTCAGGAATTGAGATTGCTTCTCCGTTCCACAGTCCCAGAATTGAGATTGAGACTTCCATGTCACCTTACTCGTCGCCTGGTGTCCCCCAATCATCGAATTCGTTTGAACGCAGCTATTTGCCAATAACTACATGTGCTGCCTTGGTTTCACGACGAGCCCATATACTGTGACAACCGTGGTGCATTAGAATCCATACAACTTGTATTTAAGCCAGATTTGCAGGCATAGAAGGGAAAAAAAAATACTTGGCTCCAAATTAGAAGATGCTCAACTTCTCAAGCATTGATGGATCTCGGGACAATACTTGGACGCACGTTTTATTCTCGGCAGTGTCAAATTTCAAAGTTTCTGTTGATATTCTTCGAGGACATTAACCCTAATTAATAAAATGGAGCGTGCTTAAAGCATCAATATTACGTTGTGTCAGACAACGGTCATAATATTTTTTCTTTTTCCTCTTCTCTCCTGCCCAGAGGGCAGCATGTAAGCAACTTTATATACTGTAAAAGAACTTGTTGTTGGGCTAGATGGTAGAAAATTAAAAAAAAACTAATTTTAGCGCTAACACATGACGCATGGGTGTGCGTGTGTGCGTAAATATGTCGTGCGTTTGCGCTCAAATTAGTTTTTTGAAATTTATATACGTCTGAAGATTCCTTTAGTTCAAAACAATCTTTCTATCTCCCTCTTTTGTTCGCGGCGCGCGCGTGCGCTTGTGTGTGTGTGTGTGTGTGTGTGTGTGTGTGTGTGTGTGTGTGTGTGTGTGTGTGTGCGTTTATCAAGCATGTTTATCCTCATGTCATGTTGCTACACATTGTTGAGGTGCAAACTACAGACCTTGCCGATGTGGCCGCGCGAGGCTTAGTGATGTAGCACGAGACTCAGGCCGCTACGTATACAGTCTTTTGCGTGCAGTACCTCGCAAACGCGCGCTGCGCATGTCTCGGCAACGGCTGATGGTTCTACACAAGGCGCTCAGGCGCGGAGCGACTTTTACCTCCGCATTCCACGATATCGCGCACAGCTCGCCCTGCCATTCCACGATTGCATACAGTTCCGGCTTCATTTCTCCCAGTTCCATCGCTGCCAAAGACCGGCGAAACAAAGGAACGTTTTCTGCCGTGCAAGAACGTGCGCAAAACACTACTCCCCCATCCTCCTCCTCCTCCCAATACGGCCTCACTTCCTGTCTTCTGTGTTCTGCAAAGGACGCGATGTGTACTGGCAGTCATTGTTGTTTACCGTTTGTATGGGCATGTTCGTCCTGACCTTCCGTGTTTACGTGTCATCGTATTCGATGGTTTTGGTACCACTGTGAATGAGCAGTGGAATGCCTATAGGCTGTGGCCGCCGTTATGTGACAGGGTGGAATGTTACGAAGAGGCTTTGACAAAAATAAGTAAATAAATAAAATAAATAAACAAAGATGGGAGAGGGAGATACGGGGCCTCATTGCCTATATAGGCAAGAAAGCTGGGATCCTCCTGGCAAAAGAGTAGAGGCCAACAGATATTGAGCCCTTTCAGAAAACAATAATGATGTACGGTGTTTTACGTGCCAAAACTACGATATGATTCTGAACCACGTCGTACTCGAGGGCTGCGGAAATTTTGACCATATGGTGTTCTTTAGAGTGCACTTACATGCAAGGATGTGAGCAGAAATTTCTTTCAAGGGGGGGGGGGGGTGTCCTCGTTGAAATGGCCATGGACTCCCTGGCTACGCCACTGCTGACTTGACAGTACACGGGCCTTTAGCATATCGCCTCCATCGAAATGCGAGCTGCCACGGCGGGGATCGAACCTGCGACCATCATCAGATCAACAGCCGAGTAGCGTGACCGCTACAGCACCGCGGTGGACCGTTGCGGGAAATATTAGACCACGTCAAGAATTTGACAGGAATAAGGTTGAAACTCGGGATAGTTGATATACATAACGCAGAAGTAATGAACTGGTCAGAAGCACGAAGGAGTGGCACATACAGTTGATATTCCAGTCATGGAACGAGTCGCATTTCACCTATGCACGATTGTGTACCTTAGACCCAACTCTCAGGCTACGAATTCCTCTAGAACTTCGCCGATGAGACGCTACTATCCTGTGCAGATTATGGTTCGTGCCGCATTTATGAATGCGTACGCGTTCCGCATAGGAATTGCCGACAGTGCTGCATGCGAGCATTGCGGGAGTGACGAAACAACTTGGCACATTCTGCGTGAATGCCCACAATACTGCTCGCAGGGACAATCACTCTGCAATGCTCCAGACGAACTGGATAACCAGACTTTTTCGGAAGAAAGAATCCTGCGCTACGGACAGGACTTTATGTCCCAGAAGAAGGCTGTGAAGGCGCTCCTGCGCTTCTTGCGTTCAACCGGCCTGTCCAAACGACTGTGATCGGAATGCCCTGCATTTGTGTGCATGTGATTTTTTTTCTAATTTATTTTGCATCTCTCTATCTCTATCCTCTTTCCGACCCTTATTTCCCCACCCTTTGTACAGGGTAGCAAACCAGTTCTTCTAGGTTAACCTCCCTGTCTCTTCCTTTCATTTATTTGTCTCTCTCTCTCTCTTTCTCTCTCTAGTCATTGAAGTTGAAGTGATAGTTTACTCTTCAGTCGCTCTGTGTACCACTCCTGTGCTTTGCGCCTCGCCCCTTTTGACTGGTTCGTTCTTTCAGCGAAATTTACAGGACTTCGCGGCCGTGTGGACAATTAACGCCAACGAATACCACCACAGAAAATCTAAAGGACATTGCATCACTAATTATATTACAATATAGTGAGAAAAATGGCAGATCCCACGTACACTAGAAATAATAATAATTGTTGGGGAATAACGTCTCAAAATCACCATATGATTATGAGTGACGCCGTATAGTGAAGGGCCCAGGAAGTTTTGATCATCAGATGTCCTACGAGAAATTTAGATCATCTGATGTCTGGAAGCTCCTGTAGTGACGCGTCATTAGTGGACCGGCGCTTGACTCGCGTGAGATTGCTCGCTCGCTAGTCCCTCCGTCCATTTGTATTTTGTCCGTCCGTCCGTGGTCGTCCGTCCTTCCGTCCGTAGCTCACGCTCCGTATATCCTGGTGTAGCCGAACTAAGCAAGTGATAATTTTTGTAAAGGAATTCTTCGCGCAGTTGAGAGGAACCATGCCGTGGCGTGCGAAATTTCGTTAGGGCATACTAACGCAATAAAAAAACAAAAAAAAACACCGGAGCTTGAAGCTTCGAGATTCAGTTGTTATCCAGCCAAGGTAAAGATGACGTATTGACGTCGTATATGTCGCCTTAAAGATTTCCTTTTTGCTCTCGAAGTTGGAAGTTGCCTCCAAAAAGTGCACCAGATAAGCCGCGTAACAAATACGCGTATAACGCATTTTGCAGCGCACTCGATCAACCAATCGAATGTTTATTTCACCACAAAGCTCTGAATAGCCCTCAGGCCTAAAATCTAGGCAGCTTGACTGAATTCCTGAAAATCCTTGCCTTGTCAGCATACGAATATGTATACCACGTTATAACTTTGACATACACGAGGAATAGATATGAGTTTCAGTACGGGCGACCTCAAGTGATAAGCACTTCATGCGGAGAGCTACAGTATGGACAGGATAGTGCTACTTTGAAACATCCTCTCTGCGAGAACATGCATATTTTCACGAATCTTCAGAAGTACACTACATACATATACACCCAGAGGAAATTATATGCATTTGTGTTTATTTTTTCCAGGGTGATTCCGGAGGTCGTCAGGTGGCGCGGAACGCAGAGCGATGCGTTCCCAAGATAATAGGCAGCAACGAAAAGAGGAAGTCGAGCTTTGTGCTGGAACGCCGGGACACTTTTTAAGTTCAGGGTTGACAAGCGTCACAGCGTCGGCGGAGAGCCCCCTTATTACGAACGCACACACCGCCTGTGTGTGTGTGTGTGTGTGTGTGCGTGTGTGTTTGCGTTTGTGTGTGTGTTTGTGTGTGTTTGTTTGTGTGTGTGCGCGTTTTGTGTGTGTGTGTGTGTGTGCCTGTGTCTGTGTGCGTGTGTGTGTGTGTGTGTTTGCGTGTGTGTGTTTGTTTGTGTGTGTGCCTGTGCCTGTGTGTGTGTGTGTTTGCGTGTGTGTGTGTGTGTTTATACAGGACGCGCATTCCGACGTGTCGGAGCCGCGATCTCTGGCACCGCGGCCCGAGCCGTCCTTGACACTGTTTCCGGTTCCCACCGCAGTCCGTGGCGCTTAGTCTCTGTACGCGTTAGCTCGGTTCCTAACGCCCGCGCGGGGATTATACTTTCGTTTCCGCGTTTTTTTTTTTATTTTAAGTGCGGGTCACTGTGGGAATCGGACGTATCTTTTTGTGGATTGTCCGGCAGAGCTTCGCGAAATGAGGCAGAACAAGTATGGAATGGGCTAATCGTCCGTATATCTTGCACGCGTTCTTTGTTGTTATACGTCTTAATAAACTTGATTTCGCTTGATTTGATTTGAAAGGATGTGTTTATTGTGACTGTCCTCGCTGCAATGTGCGCAGACGATCACTCGCAACTGAATCCGTTCGCTGTGATCAAACGTACTACGTAACCTGTAGTCGTCAGCAATGTGAGCTAGAACACTGAAATTGTGTTTTCAAGTTCGCACCGGCTAAACGCGATGGGTAAGTGGAAGAGTGGTCATGACACTAAATTCTCGAGCGGAAATTTATCCGTGGCAATTCGATACGTCACATTCACATCAGTATGCATTATAAATAATTGTTCATTAATACCGCTTATTGTGCACAGTGCCCTAAAGATTTTGTGTCCTGCTTTTGGCAGCCCCTTGGCTCATCGCGAGTGATACGGGGGCACAATTGAGCCAACTTGTATGAAGCCGAAAATGCGACCGGAGTGCCGTGATGGGTATCCACCTTCTTGAGCTTTTGGCTAACACGGTGCACATAAAGGACTATCTTTGGCTTAGCCCGCTCCTGGTCCATCGTGTTCGCATTTGCACTGGCAGCGCAAACGCGTGTTTGCACATGGGTATGGTGGCGGGGAGGGGGTGCTCAGTGGGGCAGCCTCCTTCTAGTCATCTGTTGGTTGGGGGGTGTTAAATCTGCCCCATAAATTGAATTAGTATGACATGAGGGGGGGGGGGGAGGTGTGCTGCGATGATGAACCTGTGCCACCTTAATGGTGAACCCAGCGCACGGCTATGAACTGAACACTGCTCAATGTGATCAACAAACACTCTATTAGAGAACGTCAAACGTGCCTTGGGGTACGTGATGACCACTAAAGTAACTATTTGCCAGAAACATGCAAGCTAGCCCCTAGAAAAACGGGGCAAGTGACTTGAAAACCATACAAGCGACTTGGCGAAAGTATACATATATATAGAAGGTCAAATCCGCTTACTATAAACGGAACTGGCAACTCAGCTTTACGATGACATCTTATTCTATAGACTGGCGCGTCCGCTTTTCCACCTTTGCTTGAAGCTCTCCAAGCGCTCACTTTTTTTGTATGCGTTTCTGCGTTCGTTGTTTTGCGTCATTCTTACGTTGCGCGTCAGCGATCTGCGCCCCCATTCCCGCACCGAGATCATCTCTGATATGGAGACACTCCTTATTATCTCTCCTTCTCTCACCCTCTCTTCTCTTGAATTTCCTTTTTTATATCGCTCTTTATCTCATCCGTTCTCTTTATCCGCTTAATGCGAAAGAGCAGTCCGCTCTTTCTTTTTTCTTTCGTCTCAATTAAGCGCCGGATTCACTCGTTCTTTCCGTCACAGCTGCTGCTGTGGCGAAAAATACAGCAGGCAGGCTTTTCTACTCCCGCCTTGACCGCGATAGCCGCTGTGATGGTGGCGACGGTGTCCACCGCCGCCAGGAGGTGCGCCATTCGCACGCACGTACAAACACACCTATGCGCATGCGCTCTCACAAGTCGAGACGTGTTGGTCACTCACGAGGAAAGACCGCGCATGCGTTTGCTGGGGGTGGTGGCGGTCATGGAGTTTCCTAAAATTAACTAGAGGGGACTCTGGCGCTGCGATTGTTCAGCGACCATGGGAATTATGGGTAGTACACAAATTTGTCTAGTCTTCGTACTTGCGGCTTCGTTTATTGCTATGTTTCGGTTTTGCTTTGAAAGAGTCAACCACTTTGAACTTAGCGACCCGGTTTGGAAAGGTAAGTCTAAAATAATAAGATGGTGAAGCGCAACCGCTGAACATTTGCTAATATTTGTTTCCTAAGAAAACAGCTCCAAGCCGCGCGAACACACACGGAGCCAAAAGCAGGCCAGGAGTACGAATATTAGACAAATGTGTGTACTATCCATCATTCCCATGATCGCTGAAGCGCCGTGCGTTGCAGCTCCCGTAGACACTAGCGCCAGAGTTCCCTCTGGTGTATATTAGGAAACTTTGTGGTGGCGTTGGAAACAGCCCCTGCATGTTTCACTAAAAACGTACAGTGGCGCAAAAGTCGATGCGGAGGACTCGGTTGAACGTGGTCAGCTCTTGTACACCGATCAGTCTAGGTTGCTGATTGTCGCGGTTTATCTTTTAAACACAGTGTCTGAATTGCTTAAGGTTAAGCATTGCTGCAGAAATATGCTAGTCGATTGCACATTTTGATCTGCTTGATGGTCATTGCCCATTTTTTTATTGAATAGTTATTATTCAACCTTTTTAACAAACGTTTATTTTGTAGTGTGTAGCTGAGTTTCGTATTTCTCAGTGAGGTGTGTGAAAGGGAAACAGTGTGGCTACATTATTAAACAGTGTGTATTAAACAGTGTGTTTAATACAGTGTGGCTGTATTAAAGGGGAACTGCCTTTCGAACGGTTTCACGAGAAGGCCCCACAGCACAATGAACTCGAGTAAGGTGGAAACCCACGCTCGTTATTTTTTGTTTGTTTTTGAAGCGTGGTTTTATATAATGTGAAATAATACCTATGCTTATGCAAATAAAATGACCACCATGGCAAGATGTAAATGTGCCGTTGGGGTTTACCTAAACTTACGCTTCTGTCCAGTATAGTCAAAGCTGGTCGTGACAATGCAGTGAAGGCTGGCTTGCAGTAGGAGGCTAGATCGTTCCGAAGAGGCGTGTCAGTATACATTTGATATTCCACCTGAATTAAATCGCACTACTAATTACCTTGCTAAATTTAAAAAAACGTAACTCAACTACAATACACGTTACAGCTGAGCGAAAGCAGCGACATTACACCACTCTGCTACATTTAAAAAGTAATGAAGTTTGAAATAAACAAAAGTTAATAATTTATGCGCAACTCGTGCACACACTTCATTCATACAACACATGTATGTTGAAGCCTCAGGTATCTTTTTCGCACGCTTGATGTTTGACACGCAGAGGAACTTGTCCTCGTTTTATTTTCTTTTTTTGTCCGACTTCTCTTGTCACAATGGGAATGTCCATGCTAAATTTTATCCCAGAGTTTTCGAAAAAGAAATGAACAATTCTTCTTGAAACTAGTTGCCTTAAGAAGCACATTGCAATACTTATCATCATCACAATCAGCAGCATCAACTGCACTGCGCCCACTGCAGGGCAAAGGCCTCTCCTATGTTCCGCCAATAAACCCGGTCCAGTGCTTTCTACGGCCAGGTTATATCGGCAAACGATTGTTGATTTCATCTGTGCGCCTGACTTTCTGTCTCCCCCTGGCGCGTTCTCCTTCTTTCGGAGTCCAGTCTGTTACTCTTAGTGGCCAGCGGTTATTTAGCCCACTCGCTGCACGACCATTTCTTCTTGTTGATTTTGACTATATCACCCGCTTGTTCCATGACCCACTCTGCTTTCTTCCTGTGTGATATAGTTACACCTATCATTTTCCTTTCCATTGCTCGCTGCGTCGTCCTTAATTTAAGTTGAACCCCTTTTGTGAGCCTCCAGATTTCTGTTCCGTAGGTGAGCACCGGTATGGTGCAGCTGTTATATACTTTCCTCTCGAGGGATGGTGGTAGACTACCATCACCAATCTTTGAATTCCTGCCAAATGTGCTCCATGCCATTAACTACACTACATTACTCCTGGCGGCAATAACTAATCTAATAAGTGTAACTTAATTACCGCAAAGTCTGGTAGACATGTTCTTTTCCTTTTTGTTCGCTTCAAACATTCTATATAGGCTCGCAGATGCGCAGCTTTAGAGGTAAGGCGACGTTCAGTGAAGTAGCACAAAGAATTAAAAAAAAACCTAGTGCTCTCTTCCCTCGCGTTGTGGACCGCATGTCAAGGCTTCAGTTCTGACGGCACGCTGCACGCAATTAGCAGCGTAGGGTGTCGCATGGAGGTGTTGGGAAACCCTCGTTAGTATGGCTGGAGCGGCGCGCTTGTTATGTGGCCGTGGCCACAGCGGCGGCACGGTTCACCGGCGGAAGGTAGACAACGGGGCGACGTGGAAAGACACCGAGCCACAATTGCGTACTCGTTCCAGCGCGGCTTGCCGAGTCTCGTCCTGAGTTGTACCGTACATGTTCGTGTAATCCATAATTAATCACAACAACATTTAATCAACAATTAATCAACTATTGGACCTAATTACATAGTACAGAAATTATGGGAATAATTCACCTTATACGCGGCCAATCCCCACCATTGAGTGTGCGCGTTGGAAGTCAACAACAGTATACCAACCACGGGGACGTCACCATCTATTTTTCGCTTCTCCCAGTACAAGCGAATACGGCAGTTCCAACAACTAATACTTGAAACACGAACAAAACAAAGAATTTGCATCTTTGTGTGTGTGTGTGTGTGTGTGTGTGTGTGTGTGTGCATGTAATGACCACACCCACTGGTTTACTCCCATAATGGTAAAAAAAAAACAAACAAAAAAACCTGCGGCTATTACATGAGTATACACGGTATCTCTTTTCGATTGTGGCTGGCGCTCCGTGCCACTTTGTCAAGCCAATATACTACCTCCTCCCTGTCGAGTTTTTGGGCGGATGTGCTTCACCATTTCCTCCTGCGCACTATGGTATTGTCTTGAAGGAAGTCTGTGCGGCAGTCCTGGGTGTTAGCACAGTTAGCGGTTGTCATACGTATATGAACTCACGAAATGACGCGTTTTCGTAACTTCCGCGCTAAAATCACGGGGATCGCAGCTTTAGTGACGTTCGTCTGTCAGCCGTGACTTGCATTGCCAAGCAGAAAGTATACCAGGAGACTCGGCACCGCATCTGGCCGTTCGTTTGAGCAAATGGCAACTTTGTCGTTTTGATGACGTCGGTAAGATGCCTTATCTCGCGTTGCTGTTCTGGACACGAACTTGAAGAAGAAATAACGCTTCTTCTTTTATTTAATTGATGGAGGGGGTGGGGGGTAAACGGGAGGAAAGGTTCCCGAGTCCGGGACCCCTATGGTGACACCAGCGTTGGCGCGTGACCGAATGCGAATTCCGCCATTTTGTCAGCTCTGACTGGTCGAGCGGGCTTCGACGGTATCCTCGATTTCCTGACATTGCCGCCATTACCGAATTTGAAAATATAGTTGATCTCTGACAGTGTCCTCTGGCGAGCAACTTTTGGTGTGCTTGACTTTTGTGCGTTGGAGCGTAATAACTGTCGCAACGAAAAAAAAAGTGGTTCGTGCCGTTGTACTCACAGATTCTAGCCATAAAGCACGCATTGTACAGTGGTGGTGTGTTGGTGCAAGCTGTGCAACCGTCGTCGTAGTAGTAGTATACTGGTAGTAGTAGCAGTAACAGTAGTCCGAGTAGTAGCAAGTGTGCTACTGTTAGTAGTATAGTAGTAGTATCAGCAGGACTACTAGTTGTCGCGCAGGTTACGTGAGGATTGATTTATTTGTGGGGTTTAACGTCCCAAAACCACCTTTTTGATCATGAGAGACGCCGTAGTGGTGGGCTCCGGAAGTTTTGACCACCTGGGGTTCTTTAATGTGCACCCAAATCTGAGTACACGGGCCTACAACATTTCCGCCTCCATCGGAAATGCAGCCGCCACAGCCGGGAATCGAACCCGCGACCTGCGGGTCAGTAGCCGAGTACCTTAGCCACTAGACCACCGCGGCGGGGCTTACGTGAGGAGGGAAGGGAATGAATAAGCAAAGCAAGAACTCACAGGTTGCCCTATGCGTTCGCCTGTAAGAGGACTCGAAAGCGAAAGCCATCATCTTCTCAGTCGATCTATACTGGTCCTCCCCGCCCACCACCAAAACCTTTCTGCACTTAATGGGCTTTTGCACGGCCTCCATCGTCGGCCCGGCCTTGACCTATAGCGACGATGTCATGTGATTACGTCTACATGTAATCGCGACCTAACTTAACACCACGTTAAGTTAGATCACACGATTTCTGGCCACCATGACAACACGATTTCTGGCGACCCGTGACGTCACGGGGACGTCATCGCGTGGTGACGATATTTGGTGACGATAACTGGCGGAACATGGGAGAGGCCTTTGTCCTGCAGCGGACGTAGTCAAGCTGATGATGATGATGATGATGATGATGAAGATATGCTGCCGCCGTGGGTCGATATTCTAGTTTGATGAGGTGTAGAAGCCTTTGCCCTGTAGTGGGAGTAGTCAGACTGGTGATAAGGCCTACGCCTTGATAAAATCGAAATGATATACCGTAGAGTCTTAATCAAGTACTGGCTAAGTGCTGGCTATATCCAAGAAACCAGAAGGAAAATGTCTGGTTTCCTGGCTACATCTAGCATTTTAAGCGGGATCTGATTGAGAGCGTATACCCAAAGCCACCATCTTCGTTATTATTTATTTATTTACTTATTTTCAAATACTGCAGCCCAATACAGGGCTATTGGAGGAGTGGGGTGCATTTACATGAACAAAATACACTGATTACAAGGTGGACATAAAAAAAAAGATTTATTATAACAGTGCGTCTACAAATTCCGACAATGATAGTTCACGAATACTACCGGGTAAGTCATTGCACATTTCAATAACTCTAGGGAAAAAAACTGTTCTTGAAAATGTTCGTGTGTGTAAAGAAAGGCTTTAAGTTGAGGCTGTGGTAACGTCTAGTTGAAAGAGTACCAGCATATGAGATGTAATCATCTGAAGATAGTCGACAAGATGAGTGAAGAAATGAATGCAATGCAATCATCACGGCTTCGCGGTTCCACAGCTTTGACGGCGCGTAGCTCTGCATCTTTCCTGTTGTACACGCATACACATGCACGCGCAGATCACGCCGCTCCTCGTCTCCAACCAAGACAGCCCGCAGAGCGCCTGTGTTCTGCGCTATATTCCCAAACTGCGTGCGGTGGCTGTCGAGATAGCACACACGCTGGGCATGCGGATTTACATGCGGCGCGCTCCCCCGTTGGGCCGTCACCGCATACTCCGGCTACTACGCATTCGTCGGGCAGCACTTGAATTACGCACACGCACCTATAGGGGACAGGAAGTTCATTGCTGGATCCGCGCCGTAGTACGCAGCAAGGTGCGGTGTACGCATGCGCGAACTACGTGCATGCATGCGGTGTTCGTATACAGCGAGAATACGACGATGCCGAGCCGCGGCACGCAGGGAATAGAGGGCGAGGAGGAAACGAAAGTGGAACCCTAGCCGTAGTGTAATTACTGTCATTAGAGATTCTTCCCTCGGCTGTGTATGCGCCCGGCCTCCCGATGCCTCCACATATACATACACACGCGCGTATAAGAGCACCGTGGCGGACGGTTGTGGAGTTTTTTTTTTGTTTTTTTGTTTTTTTTTTTCTGTCGCGTAGCGCGTAAGTGGGTGCCTTGCAGGATGCATGTAAGTGCTCTCGGTTGTGGGGGAGAGGGAGAATTGGGTCTCTCTTCTCACTGGCAGCCACTCTGGCGACGCAGTGGAGCTTGACGGGCCCGCAGGATGGGGGTAAGGACGCGGCTTGGCGCTGCATACGCGAACCTCCGAACAGGGACGACCGCACGGACGCATCAGAGAAGCAAGCGAGGAAAAAGCGAACTTGCGTGCCCGTAGGAAATGAATGAACTGAGAAATTAATGAACGAATGAATGAAGGGACGAACGAGTGACGTAAAGAACTAATGCGCTGAAGGAAGAAGCAACGGACGAACGGAAGAAGGAAAACGAGGTGGTGAACGGTCGTAAGAAGTAGTGAAGTGAGTGAAATAGTGTATGGAGTAATGAAGTGACGAATGAACGAGGGGAAGAAAAGGAGTGAAGCGAGCAATGAACTGATGGATTAATGCTGGAACAAGCTGAAGATTGAATGAATAAAACAAGCAACAAACGAGTTAAAAAGAAAGAAAACTGAGGAATACACTAAACGAGGAAGGAAAAATGAATCAATTCAGGAATAAAGGAACGAAAGGAAGTACGCTAGGAGGAAATAAATGAAGTAAGGAATAAACTAATGAATGAACGAACGAACGAGTGAAAGAATTATTAATTCACTTAAGGAAGGAATCAACGGAAGAGGCAAAACCCAGGCGGTGAGGGGACGAACCAACTAGAGAAACAAATTTAAAGATAAATGGAGGGAATAAAAGAACCGACGATTGAACGAGGGAAACAAAATTAATAAAGCAATGAACGAACCGACGGATTAATGCAGGAACAAGCAGAACAGAGAATGAGGCAACCGAAGGAAGCTGGCAGGAAACGAGTCCAAAGAAAATGAGGCATGAACAAGTGAAGGAACTAACGAAGAATGAAAGGACGAATTAAATGTAAAATAAACGAATGTTATATGAAGCGATGGAACGAGCGTGACAAAATAAAAGAAAGGAATGAACTGAAGATTTGACGAAGAAGCTAACGAATAGAACGGAAGGAAGCGAGCGAATTCGAAGGAAGTAATGAACGAACTAATAAACCCTGGAATATTAAAGAGTATTAGATTATCCCGCGAACTAATGAAAGAAACGAGGAGAGTAAAAAGGAAGGAACGAAAGGACAAACGAATTCTATACGATTGGTATCGACATTTCTTTTTAGACTTTTTAACATGTGGGGTTTTACGTTCCAGAAGCACGATTTGATTTATAAGGGAAGGCACAGTGGAGGGCTCCGGAATTTTCGACCGTCTGGTTTTCTTGAACGTGCACTTATATCGCACAGTACACGGGCCGCAGCCATTTCACCTCTATCAAAATGCGGCCCCCGCGGATGGAATCGAACCCGCGACCTGTGAGTCGGAAGCAGAGCACCCTAACAACTGATCCGCCGTGGCGGACGTTTTTGGTATCGACTCGGCGCAGTATATCGCCGAGTGGCGAATTTTCCTTCGTTCGTTTCGCTACGTTTGATTTTGATCGCTCTTCTGCCGTCTTCGCATGTCCAATCTGCCAAAATTACCTCTAAGGTCTCGCTGCGATTCCATTTTCCTCGGCCGCCTTTCGTTGGTTGCTTGTTAACGTGAAGTTTCCTGAATGGATAATAAATGAAGAATAACAGGCAACGATGCCAAGGAAAGTGTAGAGGGTGTTATTTGTAGTAATTATTGGTAGTAATTGGAATGTAACTGTGAAAAAAGAAAAGCGGACGAAAAAACTTGCCGAACCGAACCTGTGACCGTCGAGGGGGGAAGTGATTTTAAATGAAAAGAAGAGAAAAGTGAGCCCCGCAACTGTCTCTCAGGGGGAGGACACCTCAACCGTAGCTCACGAGGGGTAGGGGTAAAGGAGGGATTAAAAAGATAGGATTAAAAAGATAATTAGCTATCGTGCATAAGGGAGCCTCCTCGCAGTTCCTGATATAAGGTTAGCAACGTTATTCATATGTAGTTATTCAAAAGTATATTGAAATTCAATTTATCGTTTCATAACAATGCAATGCGATAGGAGATGAAGAGAAAAGCCATTTGAATGGCTCGGGGGAGTCCTTCAGCCGCGTACAAAGACAGCACCTCAGTTTCAGGCATGTTCTTAACAGTGTCACACTTTAACACTAACATTAACATTGTAAATTTTCTACGGTAACATTGTAACACTATACTATCATGGTGTAACGGTTACGATGCTTGGTTGCTGCCGCGAAAGGTCCGGAGTGTATGCGATCCCGACCGGTGGCAACAACATTTTGGGGGAGGAGAAGTGGCCCATGTATTGTTCGAGGTCAGTGCACGGTAAAGCTACAGATGTCATTATTATTATTATTATTATTATTATTATTATTATTATTATTATTATTATTATTATTATTATATTATTATTATTATTATTATTATTGATGAATAAACTTGAACCTTGATTATGATATACTTCTTGACCAGCTCGTAGCAGCAAGGCAGAATATAAAGGGTGGTGCCAGGACTTTTTTTTGTGGGGGTGGGCGACGGGGGGGGGGTCGCATCTTAATGAATGAGTTCCTAGAGGGGGGGAGGCATGGTCGAGGCTGGGAACATATGCTTTGTTTTTACTATGTTTGTCCTTAAGAAGCAAAAGGGGGCAGGCAGAAATTAAGGCGGGGGCTATAGCCCCCGCATACTTCACGCTGGTCGCCGCCCCTGCAGTCAATAAATTGCGACAGGAAAGAACAGCAATAGCGGATGATGGAAACGTCTTTCCGAGTGCCTTTTCGTTTGTTTTTTCTAGTAGCACCCCCGCCTGGATCGCTTGTTTTCCCGGTGTTTCGCGCTAAAGAATACCTCGAGTGAGCAATCGTCGCGTTCTTGAAGTCGAGCTAATCCGCAAAACTCTGAAGCGTGAGTGTAGTAGTTGTCGGAAGGCGAAGAAAAAAAGAAGACAGACTTTTTTTTTCGGGAAACTCTGCCTCATATATAGGTGGTGGGTGGCCTTACTAAGCACAGCTTCTTGTCGTTCCATCCGCTGACGCGCGCGTTGTGGACTGTTGGCCCGAGTCCAGGAGACGGCGCCCGGTGCGCTGTAGCACGCGCTCGACCGGGGCCTTATCTGACGGCCAGATAATTACCTGCGGCCCCGACGGCACCCGCCGCCCCCTCGTGACGGCGGCCCTCGAGTGGTTCCTTGGTCGTTTTACCTGCGTGGAACGTCGGTTGGTGTTGGAGAATTCGCAGCGGCCCACCGCTTAGTTCCTTTACGTCTTGTCGAGTTCCTTGTTCTTTCTTTCTTTCTTTCTTTCTTTCTTTCTTTCTTTCTTTCTTTCTTTCTTTCTTTATTTATTTCTTTTTTCTTTCTTTCTTTCTTTCTTTTTCTATTTCGAGTCTTTCTCTTTTCTTTCTTTTTTATTTCTATTTCCTTTTTCTTTCTTTCTTTCGTTCTTCCTTTCTTTTCTCCCCGCCGCGGTGGTCTAGTGGCTAAGGTATTCGGCTGCTGACCCGCAGGTCGCGGGTTCAAATCCCGGCTGCGGCGGCTGCATTTCCGATGGAGGCGGAAATGTTGTAGGCCCGTGTGCTCAGATTTGGGTGCACGTTAAAGAACCCCAGGTGGTCTAAATTTCCGGAGCCCTCCACTACGGCGTCTCTCATAATCATATAGTGGTTTTGGGACGTTAAACCCCACATATCAATCAATCAATCAATCCTTTCTTTTCTTTCATTCTTTCTTTTTTTATTCCTTTGCTTCTTTTCTTCTTTCTTCTTTATTTTTCAATTTTCTCTTTTTTCTCTTTTGCTCTCTTTCTTTCTTTCCTCTTTTCCCTTTTTTTCTTTCTTTCTGCACTATTTGTGGTGGTCCAGTGTTTCTGGTGCTAGACTGCTGATCTGGAGGTTGCGGGATGAAATCCCGGTGGTGGCAGCCGCTCGTCGGTGATGTCAGAATTCAAAGGGCCCGTATACGGGCCCCTGGAGATAGAGAGAAAGATGCGTAAGGAAAGGCGGGGAGGCTAACCAAACGCACGTCTGGTTTGCTCACCTGCACCCGGGAAGGAATGAAGGGGGTAAAAGAGATAGAACAGAGGGAAGAAAGATACACGGAATCTCCAGCACACTTGGGGGAACACATGCAGTCTATACAGGCGGTCGCTCAGATTCTAGAATCCTGAATACATGCCCGATTCATGAATGTACTTGGATTCTGCAGATGCTGGATTCTGAATATGATTGGATTTAGGTATACATGTAGAAGAACGCCAGGTGTTCAAATTTCCGGAACCCTGAACTATGGCGCCCTTCATAATATTCATAATACTGGTTCTGGGGCTTATAACTTCACAAATCGCTATCACTTCGGTATCTTTGGATCACATTTAAATCGAAATGCCTAGATAGCACCGTGTGTCTCTTCATCACGCTTGCTTTGTCATCTTTGGATCGCATCATTCTTGGCTGGCGCGTGGTGTGCGCTTCTTATAAAGTGAGTGTGAAATGAACGTCTAGTTTTTCAAAGTCCAGTGGTGCCCGACAACACTGGAAACCAATCTCTAAATCTAATGGCGACGGAAGGATTTTTTTACGGGGGCTCGAAAGAGGTGATACCCAATACGAGTGAGTTCCTACAGGATTTAGGTGCAGAAGGGGGGCGAGTAACTTATTCGTAGTGTATGACCATGTTCGCTCTTCGGGAGGCGAGGGTGGGCAAATAGGTGGTGGTCGGGCTCTCGTCCTACGCCCTCACCTCTCCTGGGGTTACAGGGGCAGCCCCAAGGGTGGGGGGAGGGCTTGTACACTGCGTTTTGTTAGCACAAGGAAGTAGTAACAGGGTGCATTGTATCGACAAGATCACTATATGTACAGGGAGATGGCCGCGTGACCGGGATGTGCTTACATGACTTCTTGGACAACATGACCGGTATGTATACTTGGTGACAGGGATGTGGAGGAATGACAGGATGACGGGGATGTACTGACATGATGTACTTCGTTCGTGTATACGTATAGGGACGTCATCCGTGTGTATGTACAGGGATGTATTGAGAAGGATATACAGTCACGCATTGCCAGCACCCGCTCGGTACGGTATAGGATGTTTTACCAGTCCGCCACCGCTGCGACTCTGTGTAGTACACAATAGGCAAGCATTCTTCACGCACTCTCCGGATTTTGCCTCTCTTGCCGGCACATGCTATTGCCTGCCTGTCCGTATACGTACGTATACGTATGTGTGTTTACCTGCGACTTTCCTGGAGAGCCGCGTCTGGCCTGTCTGGGCAGCGTTAATAGAGACCGCGTTCAACGCAAAGCGGTTCGGCCTTGCCGTGTGGTGCACCTTGACGCTAACGAGACCGCGACGCCACCGCTCACACTTCGCTGCGGCGTCGGATCGCGCCTCACCGGCGGCGCCAGTGAGCGGTGAAGCGAAGAAGCTGTTTCCAGTGTCCCCGTCTCCAGGAGCCGCATCGAAGAACCGGAAATTGAAAAGATAGATAGATAGATAGATAGATAGATAGATAGATAGATAGATAGATAGATAGATAGATAGATAGATAGATAGATAGATAGGCGGGCAATCCCTTGGCGTGACATATGGTGCGCTATAATTGGCTTGTCCCATATTAAGCTGCGTTCACACGTCGGTCGAAATCGCGATTCGGCCCCGGGGATGGCGTACTACGTCACCATACGTCTCCCGTTCCCGCTTCTGTTCGCGCGGAGTGGTTCGTTAAACGACGGAAGCCCAAATCACAGTGTGTGTGTGTGTGTGTGTGTGTGTGTGTGTGTGTGTGTGTGTGTGTGTGTGTGTGTGTGTGTGTGTGTGTGTGCCGCTTACGCTACGTATATCCTGGCTTAGCCGAGCTAGGCAACTGATTAGTTTTTTTATACTTTTTGCTTTGCGAATGTGCTTCACGCTGGAGGATTTCGAGGCTCTTCTTCAGCTACCTGAAACGATTTTCCATTCAGGCATCATCTGGTTCTGGAGCTCTATAGCCTTCACTGGCTCATTAAACTATTCGTCACCATATATCATCATTATCATCATCGTGTATTCCTGTCAGCATTAAGTCAGTAAGATGTCGTGGCGGAAAGCTTGGTTGATAGCTTTGAGACATCATTAAACTGCTCGGTGTGTTCTGTACACGTTTCTTACTTGTGTTCTCGTCATTTCGCCCTGATTAATAATGGTAAGTCACAATAGTGCATTTCTCCCGTAATGTCTCTTCCTTTCGATTATAATTTCTCGATGCGTTTCGTAAATGTCTATTGTTCATCGTAAGACGCTGGCTCCTGTAGCTGACTTATCCGGACAATGGTGACTCGGACTCACAGTTGTCGAAGTTTCGTTTTAATTGCGATATCGAATGTGTAAACAATCGAGGCTCATTTGTGCCGTCGCCGTCATGTTCCGTATAAAATCCAAATCGATAACATCGCCCTGTACATCTTATACGTGCAAGTTTACTACCATCCTGCAGCGCAACAAACCAGGAGTCTTCGATGGAAGCCGCTTGAAGTTCTTGAGGTCTGTGTACTTCTATTCAGGTTCACATGAAAGATCTCCAGGTTGTCGAAATATCCGGAGCCGTGAACTGAGGCGTTTGTCACAATGATAATCGTGGTTTTGGGGGGTCACACCCCAACACAAAAATTGTCGAGCCTTGTACCAACCGCGCAAGGGTTGAAAGAGCGAAACTGGACAATTCTGAAGACTAATCTGGTAGTGTTTAGGTTATTTCCAGGCCTTACCTAGGTCATGCAAGTTGTGTCGGGGTTTCGTCCAGATAGCTGATAGGATTTATCTGGCCTCGCCGTGGTGGTCTAGTGGCTATAAGGTACTCGGCTGCTGACCCGCAGGTCGCGCGATCGAATCCCGGCTGCGGTGGCTGCATTTCCGATGGAGGCGGAAATGTTGTAGTCCCGTGTGCTCAGATTTGGGTGCACGTTAAAGAACACCAGGTGGTCGAAATTTCCGGAGACCTCCACTACGGCGTCTCTCATAATCATATGGTGGTTTTGGGACGTTAAACCCCACATATCAATCAATAGGCTTTACCTGGGCTTTTTATATCTTGATATTCAGCGGAGGTTGAAGTTAAACCACAGGAAGTCAGACATGACCTGGATGACCAAACTCTATAGAGACACACTCGCGCTGAAGCTGTAAATAGCTTTTGGGCATTGAAGGTTTCGATTCGTCATCGCCTTCATCCTCACTTATCATGAACACCTTCCCTCTACTTTCTTTACCATCCCCTTCCCTTACCTATCGTCGAGTAGCAGGTCAGGAAATCGCTCCAGGCCGACCTTTCAGCTCTTCTCTCATTAGAGTAAAACGTCTCTCATTAGAGTGAAACGTCTCTCTCTCTTTCTCTCTCATAGATCTGCGGACACGTTGTAATTGGCGTATATAAAACCTTCCGCCGCCTCGGAGACCTCTGGCATTGCGGCTGCCTTTCCCGTTCTCTAGAATTCCCTAGTATTCCCTAGTATTCTCGTTGTACATACTCTGGGGTCTCTGGCTCGCTGCCTTCGCTTGACAGCCAGTTGTAGGGCAAAATCTTGCCTTCGTTTGTGAGGAGTTGCGAAATTTATCAAGCTTCGGGGGCGCGTACCCCTTTATGATGATGATATTTTCAAGATGGACTCAAAAAGAACAGTTTGCTATTCAGCTCCGCTGGTAATAATTATTAAGAAATAATATAAACCGGATGTGTAGGTTCTTGTCAATCTCCCTGCTTTCGATTCATTTGTGCGTTATCTTTGCTCCGTAAAACATCGTTTATTCTTTCTTTCTCTAGCGGAGAGCTCACTTTACGGTTTGCAATAGTGCAGCGAAACGTGCTACTTCGCGCAGTGCTTGCATGAAGGTTTTGCACTTACTAGCTGTCTGCTCCCCTCCGTCCCCACCACACACACACACTTCCGTACACAGTGAATGAAGCCAAGGTTCACTGCCCCCACCACGTCAGCTGTTCATTCATAAAGGCGAAAGTGTGAATCGGCCGCTTATCTCGTAATTGTGGTCCCGTAGCGTAACATACAACGCACAATAGAAGAGGGAGTGGGGGAGGGGGGTTATGTTCCCTTGTAACGGGGCATCACAATGCCCTCTTCTCCCCGTGGTATTCTACTATACGGGTCGGCAGAGGCGCACAATGGATTATGTCCGTGATGTTTAGTGTGGTGTATATATACACACGCACGCAGAGACAATGAACTTGGCGCTTGCTTGCTCGCGCGTGCCGGTACAATACGAGGCACGTGCCTGTGTTTGTGTATAGGGCACTGTGTTTGTGTATACAGTGTGTGCATGGTGTGAAATGTATGTGAGCGCCCGCGTGTCATGCGGATGTGTTTTGAGAGATAATGGACGTGTGCGTCTTTCTCTCTTGTATCGTTGTGCGAGAGTTGATGTGCGTGTTTGTGCGGCGTGTTTGTGTACACTGTTACCCGCCCATTGTGGTTGTTGCATGGCTGCAGTATTGAGAGAATGAGAGCATGCCTCCGCGTTTAGGTATGCTGTAGTATGGGAGCCTTTTAATGTGTGCGACAGGTAATGCGCATGTGTTACTATTGTGCGTTGCGTTGTCCCATTCTGACTGTTTGTGCACTCAGTCATGCAATTGCCTTTGGAGCGTGTGTCAAGTTTTTTCTAGACGCGAAGCAGCTTATGGTCGGGGCTTGTCCCTTGTCCGTCGTCGTAGCCACGCTAGTACTCGGAGCGCTTACTAGATGGCTCTGCGGTAGAGCGCTCGCTCCTCTCCGACGCGTGCTCTGTTGTGAGCGAAGACCGCTGGCGGCGCTGCTCTGCATAATGTGGGCATTCCAATTAGGCTGATAAAGACATTAGGTCCGAAGTCTAAGCAGACCTTGAGAGAGGCAGTGAGCAAAACAATAATCGATGGCGAAATCCAGATGGATGGAAACTTAGCAGGATGAGCATGATCTATAAAGGAAAGGGGGACTGTGATGCAAGGTTCTTGTTGCTGATTTGTTTTCCTCCTGGGCTGAGCCTCAGAGAGTTTTGTTAATAAGGACAAAGCCGTTCGGTTTCCAAGAAACACACAAAAAGTTTAATTGAAAAGTAAAAAAAAGCGAAAATTCCTCACAAAACAAAACACTTAATAAACAGTTGACTGGACATGACGAAACACATCTGTAAACACCCAACAAGAACGTTCAAAGTCAGTAACTAAACCTAACGCTCGAAAGGGGCTGAGTGATGAGAGTAGCGCAAGAGTATCGGTGCAGTCTCACCCACAAGTTGGTTTTCGGCGGTGATGAGAAACCGGAACGCCGTGACTCCGGCGTCAGTGCGTGGGCTGGACGAGGACGAGGGAACGCTGGCTGCTGGCGACACGTCGGAAAGCCCTACCAAATCGTGATGGTTTCGGCTTGAGGAGCGTGTACACGTCGGAGACGGGAGAACGCAGGCTGGTGGCGACGCGTCAGGGAACTAGGGTCGACCTAGTCAAGCAGCTGGGCGCACAGCTCGGGCCCGGAGCCCGACGGCTGTAGCTCGCCTGCCGGAACCAAAGTCCGCAGGCCCTGGAAAGGAGTTCAGGACCGGATGGCCACGGTCCTTTGGAACGGGAACCCGACAGCAGGAGGCCCCGGCCGGTTGAAGTCCTGTAGGCTCGGGTCCGGAACCCAACGGCTCATCTTCAGCGCCCGGTCCGGTGACGACCTTCCGCTTGCACTGCCTGCCTCGAACTCCCCTTGCTCTGGTCTGCTCAGGCTCCTGCTTCAGCTCTGGCCCACTTGTCTCCTTCTCATTGGAGATACTGCTGTTTCGTGGTGTCAAGTCATTGGGCCTTGAAATCTCCGTGTTCGCTGCCCATTGGATGTTTTACCTTTTTGTTTACTTCACGTCCTGCCACGCATCCTCGTGCTTGACGCTCTTTAACGTCGTCATTCTTGTTTAAGCAGCACCGCACGTGCACTCTGGTATTTCTCCTTTTTTTTTCCTTTTTTTTTCGTGACGCGCACTTTTCGAAGGCGCGCACTTTAAACGCGCACCACACATCACATACGCCCCCCTTTTATTCAAGTTTTTTTTTTTTTTAGAAAAAAAAAAAAAACTGCCGATGAGTGCGCGTTCTGCACTACGTCACAATTAAACCACATATTTGCACCACGCAGTTCAACACACCACCGGGCTACAGTTCGCTACATCGTCCAAATGTCCACACGTAAACTTTAGATTCACCCAATTGCATTTAAAAGTTCTGAAACACAGAATAAACCTTTTTACTACAAAATCGACTATGGACAAAGCTACTTGTGTCCGCATCTAAAAGTCGAAGTCCAGAAAGAGCTACCGGTTTTCTAACTCTACACTCAGGTTATTGCGTCCCAAACCAGACGCACTGCCCTTCTCGCACGTTTCGAAAGTAACTGTGGCAAACATGCTTTTATGCACGTTCGCTGAAACGCGTGTCTGCGCCCCCGCCGGCCACATGAACGCTTACCGGTCACAGAGGAACAGGGCGCGGTCTCGAGCCGTCGGCGTCGACACGAAACGCACTGAGACACGAATGTCCAAATGCCACAATCTCTCACACAAATGCTTTCTTTTAGTTCACCATCTAATGAACACAAGCTCGGTGTGCCCTCAACAAGCCCAAACGCTCCGACAAGCGTGTGAGGTTCCTGGATTCTTGAGAAGGAATGCCCTTGTGCTCGGTCATTATACAGCTCATCTTGAGTGGACTTAATTATAGGTTCAAAACCAATCACGTTCTCAGGTTCAAGACCCTGTCTGGCATTCTCCATACCTACTATCGAGCCCACCTCCGATTCGATACTGTTTATTTTGAAGAGTGCTTCAGCACTCCCATCGTGTTTTCTCGGACAAATAGCAGTTACGCTATCCTGTGAACTAGAATCCCCTCTCTCTCTGAGCGAGATATACGTATGGTCTAGGACCATCGACATGGTGCCTGCTGCTACCTCTGTCGGTACAAAACAATCAGTGGCCACTATATCAGAGCCTTCATGGCATTCGCTGCCATCATCCCAATGACGTTCTAGCGCTCCTTCCATGGAGCTATTGAGAGGTAGCCCTACCTCTTCCTGAAATGTGCTCGGCCTTTGAGACGTTCTGATACACACCTCATTCTGAATGGAACTTCTTTGTTCCCTGCTATCGAAGCTTTGCTCCACAACATTTTTCCCAGCTTCTAGGTCGCCCATATCCAGGCGCTCTTCTTCATAGGTGCTTGGCCTCTCAGAGGTCCCCAAGCAGCTAACGGAAGTAATATGTTCCCAGCCAGAGAAGCTTTCCGTCGCTTCAACAAGCTCCTCATGACTCCTGCCTTCTTGGCTGTCCACCTCTCTGCCTTCCTCTATCTGAGCTTCTCGCTCCGAAGTAAGGCTGTCGCGAGGCTCGAGGCCAACCTTGCAGGAATCGACTTCCCTCCAGCAAACGCTGCTATCGGAGCAAACATTCACCGCTTGCTCGACCTTCGGCATCGCCAGCTGCCCCCTTTTCGCCATCGCAAGCTCGAGTCGCCGCTCGAAATCCACCCTCTCTAATTGGAGCTGCTGCTTCAGTATGCGTGTCTGACGCTCTAGCAACACTTTATTTTCACGCGTTACGCGCTCTAGCTCCTCCTTCTTAGCTCTAAGCACCAATTCAAGCTTTTCCTTCGCCGCCTTTCGTTCTGCAGCCCGTTGCTCACGCTCCCTCTCCATCCGCTCCTCGTACCATACTCTAAACTCCGCTCCCGTCAGTCCCATTTTATCCGCCAACTCAATTAACTCCCACGTGTTCGTCATCGTGTTAACCGCGTCAAAAAAAAAAAAAATCTACTGGAAAAACAAACGACTTTATCCTGTCGCTGCGGACGCCAGTTTGTGATGCAAGGTTCTTGTTGCTGATTTGTTTTCCTCCTGGGCTGAGCCTCAGAGAGTTTTGTTAATAAGGACAAAGCCGTTCGGTTTCCAAGAAACACACAAAAAGTTTAATTGAAAAGTAAAAAAAAGCGAAAATTCCTCACAAAACAAAACACTTAATAAACAGTTGACTGGACATGACGAAACACATCTGTAAACACCCAACAAGAACGTTCAAAGTCAGTAACTAAACCTAACGCTCGAAAGGGGCTGAGTGATGAGAGTAGCGCAAGAGTATCGGTGCAGTCTCACCCACAAGTTGGTTTTCGGCGGTGATGAGAAACCGGAACGCCGTGACTCCGGCGTCAGTGCGTGGGCTGGACGAGGACGAGGGAACGCTGGCTGCTGGCGACACGTCGGAAAGCCCTACCAAATCGTGATGGTTTCGGCTTGAGGAGCGTGTACACGTCGGAGACGGGAGAACGCAGGCTGGTGGCGACGCGTCAGGGAACTAGGGTCGACCTAGTCAAGCAGCTGGGCGCACAGCTCGGGCCCGGAGCCCGACGGCTGTAGCTCGCCTGCCGGAACCAAAGTCCGCAGGCCCTGGAAAGGAGTTCAGGACCGGATGGCCACGGTCCTTTGGAACGGGAACCCGACAGCAGGAGGCCCCGGCCGGTTGAAGTCCTGTAGGCTCGGGTCCGGAACCCAACGGCTCATCTTCAGCGCCCGGTCCGGTGACGACCTTCCGCTTGCACTGCCTGCCTCGAACTCCCCTTGCTCTGGTCTGCTCAGGCTCCTGCTTCAGCTCTGGCCCACTTGTCTCCTTCTCATTGGAGATACTGCTGTTTCGTGGTGTCAAGTCATTGGGCCTTGAAATCTCCGTGTTCGCTGCCCATTGGATGTTTTACCTTTTTGTTTACTTCACGTCCTGCCACGCATCCTCGTTGTTGTTGTTGTTGTTGTTGTTGCCCCTTCGCACTGGCACATACCCACTATGGGGGATTGGCCATGAAATCTAGAAGTAGCCTATATGAGATCTACTAAAAGGTTTATCCTAAATGAAAAAACTAATGATATAATAGAAAAGAATAATTAACTAGAAAAAGAATATTAAACTAAACAAATAATTGAAGATTGAATCAAGAAGAGCTCTGGCCCACTTGTCTCCTTCTCATTGGAGATACTGCTGTTTCGTGGTGTCAAGTCATTGGGCCTTGAAATCTCCGTGTTCGCTGCCCATTGGATGTTTTACCTTTTTGTTTACTTCACGTCCTGCCACGCATCCTCGTGCTTGACGCTCTTTAACGTCGTCATTCTTGTTTAAGCAGCACCGCACGTGCACTCTGGTATTTCTCCTTTTTTTTTTTTCCTTTTTTTTTCGTGACGCGCACTTTTCGAAGGCGCGCACTTTAAACGCGCACCACACATCACAGGGACAAAGCTGACATAAACAACTACCGTCCTATAACAGTGACATCAGAGGTCTACAGGCTGGTGATGCAGATTATAAAGGAAAGACTGCAGGCATGGATAGAAGATGGGGGGTGCTGGGGGAACTGCAGAATGGGTTTCGGAAACACAGGAGGTTGGAAGACAATCTGTACTCACTGACGCAGTTCATCGAAATAGCAGAAAAGGAACACAGGCCCCTGTGGCTAGCATTGTTGGATATCAAGGGAGCGTACGATAGCGTGGTTCAAGAGGAATTGTGGGGAATAGTGGACACACTAGGCGTGGAACATGTAGTCACTAATCTTTTAAAGGATATCTATAAAGGTAACAGGATAATTATAAAGTGGGAAAAACAGGTATCCAAGCCTGCAGAGGTAAAACGGGGGCTAAGGCAGGGGTGCCCCCTGTCACCCTTATTATTCATGATGTACCTACAAGGATTAGAGGCAAAATTAGAGGGAAGTGGGCTGGGATTCAACCTCTCTTTAGTCAAACAAGGAAAACTTATTGATCAGGCACTACCAGCATTAATGTACGCAGATGATATAGTGCTAATGGCCAACAACAAGGAAAATATGCAGAGATTGATGGACATCTGCGGTAATGAGGGAGATAGGTTAGATTTTAGATTCAGTAAGGAAAAATCAGCAGTCATGATTTTCAATGACAACGAAGGTAGTGAGCTTAGGATACAGGAGGTCACGCTAGAGATAACAGATGAATACAAATATCTGGGCGTATGGATAAGCAATGGGACCGAGTACCCGAGGGAACACGAAATATACGTGACGACTTAAGGTAACAGGAATGCAGCAGTGATAAAAAATAGGGCACGGTGGAATTACAATAGGTATGATGTTGTGAGAGGAATATGGAAAGGGGTAATGGTTCCTGGGCTGATGCGGTCTTGTGCATGAGATCAGAAGTTCAAGCAAGATTAGAAATTAAGCAACGTGGAATAGGTAGGCTTGCTTTAGGAGCTCACGGGAATACACCAAATCAGGAAGTACAAGGTGATATGGAATGGACATCATTTGAGGGCAGGGAAGCTAGCAGCAAGATAAAATTTGAGAAGCGATTGAGAGAAATGGGGGAGGAGCGTTGGGCTAGGAAGGTTTTCAGCTACTTGTACATGAAGAATGTCGATACAAAATGGAGGAAGCGAACCAGGAAGTTGACTGGTAAATACTTAAAAACTGCAGGTGGCCAAACCAAAAATAACTATCGGTTAAGAAGAAAGTGAAGGAAACGGAGACTGACATGTGGAAAATGGGCATGATTAAGAAGTCCGCACTACAGATCTATCGAACTTTTAAGCAGGAAATTGCCAAGGAAAGGATCTATGATAATACACGGGGTAGTTCTCTACTGTTTGAGGCAAGGACGGGAGTACTGCGAACCAAGACATATCGGGCCAAATACGAAGGGGTAGACACAGTATGCAGTGCGTGTGGAGATGAAGAAGAAACTGCCCAACACTTGATAATGTTCTGTAAAGGGCTTCACCCTATAGTTCAGGATGACGGCGCAAAGTTTTTCAAAGCACTGGGGTTTAGGGACCGAGAGGGCAAAATAGACTTTAAGCAAGTAGACTTAACTAGAAGGAGGTTATCTGATTGGTGGCTAAAGTCAAGGCACGAGTGAAAATTAAACTCTTTACTGCGAAGTACGAATCCTCAAACTCACTTTTAAGGAAAAAAAATAAATATAGTTTTGGGTTCATTAAGTATTACGGCTTGGTGGCGCTAGCCACCGCCCGATCTAAAGGGTACAGCCATATCCATCCATCCATCCATCCATCCATCCATCCATGGGAGGGATGCTGGATGCCCACTTTCGCTGTGTCTGCATCCCACCACATGCATATCTCTTTCTTGCTTTTTTTTTCTACGGAGGACTCGCTCGGTGCGTTTTGTGCTCAACGGTCATGTCGGCCGCGATCTCCGGTGTATCAATCAGCAGCTCTCGCCTATCGGTGTACCGTCCTCGGACTCATTCGACCGTACCCCTCATCTTCCTATATCTCCTTTTTGTGTTCTTTCTTCCCCATTCCCACTTCCGTTAGTGCAGGGTAGCAAACCGGATGCTCCATTTTCTGGTTAACCTCCCGGCCTTTTCCTCACTTTATTCTCTCTCTATCTCTCTCTCTTTGTGTTGCTCCTATGCGGCGAGTGCTAGCCCCTCTTCCTTATCTTTCTGCCATTCTGTTTATCTCCTTCCCCCCTCCTCATCAAGGAGCTCAGCCGTGTCGCCACATTTGGCGAACAGAAATTAGCACTTTTCTCCACTCCTTCAAGAAGCACTGACACTACATTTTATGGATATGCATTTTTATATTCTCTCTCTAACTCCCTCTATTGTCATAAGAAAGTGGAAAAGGCTCTCTCATGAAATGCCTTCACCTCGCCACACATCTATCTCCCTTCCACGTTCTCTTTCTATGCATATTGTCTGCGACTGTGGGCTTCATTGTTTGTGATCCCCCGACGGCTTTCCGTCAAACGAGGCGCCGTGCCGCGGTGTTTTGTGTCTTCATCTCCGAAGCGCGCGTTTGTGATGCGTACAAGTCGGCATCGCCACGGCCCCGGAGGATAATGTCACACGTGCGGCACTTCTAGCGAAACGGAAGGCATCCTTTGTTTCGTGTGCCTTCCCCTGTCGTCGCGGATATAGGGCGACGAACAATTAAGACGGCGTGCAGATGCGATTAAATCTTGCGCAGGGCGCCGCGATCGCTGTAGTACTCGGAAATCCGCGTCCTCTCTCGAGTGCTCTCGAAATTGTGAGCCGGGTCGGCCATTCGCGCGTTGGCGTCTCCCGCAGGCGAGTGCGTGGCGTGTTGTCTGTTTTGCTTGTTTGCTTGTTTGTTTCCTTCTTACGGCACTATAGCGCTGCGGCTACGCCTCGTTTTCACGGATAACCGTGAGTACTTACGCAAAAAAAAAAAACGTTATCGTTGTCTCTCGCGATTTGGTGATTTGAGAATGTCGCTAGCTCAGGAAGCTACATCATGGCTTTAGCTACGAAATAACGCATTATATCAATCAAAAGGTCGTTTATCGGCCAATCTAAAACCGGGAGTCGTTTTTGAAATCTATTTTCTAAGCTTTGCAATCGATGTTTAAAGAGGCCAAAGCGTGTCAAAATTGGGTCCGATCCCTATAGGCTGTGTGGAAAAATATTCAGATTGTCTGGGAAGGAAGGCTCTTAGTGGCACGTTATTGAAATTAGGCCTCGAATTCAGCTCCGCTGGTAATAAATATTAAGAAATAATATAAACCGGATGTGTAGGCTCTTGTGAATCTCCCTGCTTTCGCTTCGGTGTCCCGTGCTCGGACTGGTGGTTGCGTTGTATTACAAACCGGGAGTCGTTTTTGATATCGTGTCTGGTTCGTGAGATATGAATTTTTTTTTTTCGTGCGCTTCCCATTCAGTTACGGCGAGGTGACCCGGTCGCCGCCGAGAGATGGCGCGACATGTTATGCTTAGAATTCCTGGGGATGTTGGCATACTGGAACGCTTGGTATGTGTGTATGTAGCAAGCGACGTTAAGCAATGAAAAAAAAGGCAAACGAACGCCGAAGAAAGCTATAAGTAATCCGGCGATAATCAGTCATCTCGTATGCACGTACAGGAGACGTCAAAATATCGGAGACCGTCGGAGACCCGTCGCGGTGTATGGTATGGCGCTCGACGGCCGGCACGAACGTCGCCGTATTTGGTCCCTGCAGCCGCAGCGGCTGCATCACAATGGAAACAACATACTTGAGGCCCGTGTTCTTATTATTTGGGTCCGTCCCAGAGAATGCCGGATCGTCCAAATTTTCTGGAGCACGCCGTTACAGCTTCGTTCATAATCCTTTCCTTGTTTTGGGATAACAATTACCCAACAAATATCATTACATTGCCGGGAAATTCAGAGCTTTCTCAGACGTTGTTGTCTCTAAAGTTTTCAACCCGACTGCGCGGTTGTATTCAATAATGATTTTTCGGGTTTTACGTCCCGAAACTATGATATGATTGTGATTGAGACCTCAGCGGAGAAAAAAGAACGTTACGAATTTTCACGGGCCAGAGAAACGGGTACAAATGAGGGGAAAAGCGGGGACGTTCAGCATAATCGAACCATCCGGTTTATATTATTATTTCTGGTTATTGTTAGGGGTCTAAAGTCCCAAAATCACGTTTACGATTGTGAGGGAGACCGTAGCGGAGAACTCCGTAAATTTCGACCTCCCGGGGTAATTTGCACACAAGGCGCATCTAAAACCAAGTACGCTGTCCTCCAGAATTTTCGCCTCAATTGCAAATTCGGCCGCCTTAGCCGGGATTCGATCCCACGACCGTTGGGTTAGCAACAGACCGTGGCAGGGTCGAATTGAATACAGGCACAAACTGCCGGGAAACTTGCGTTTTCTCAGATCTTGTGGTCCCTAAACTTTCGACAACGACGTTTGTAACCGGTAGGAAACTGCAGTATATGCTACGATTGTGCGAGTACAAGCATGAGAACGAGAACACGAGACTCTTTTCAGGTTCGCCTCGCGTTGGGTCGTTCTCATTTTCGTCCTGCTGTGCTCGCTTTCCTGGATCGACGGATGTTGTACTTATCGGCGACGGGCCTAGTATATAGACAACGCAGTATCCGGACCGGCCACCTGTGGGCCGCATGCGCCAATTGGGCCAGATATTATGTATATGTAGTCCTTCGCACGAAGGCCGACGTGGCATTTTTCGCGTCAAACGGGAATAGACGGAAGCAAAAATAATCACTTCCAGCTGGATTTTGTATACCGCGTCTTCACACTACACATGCAGCTCACGTCTTAAGATTATTGATAACTCGTGTTTTCAGGTTCTGTTGATAACGATTATATTTATCAATTGATAATGATCTGTATTTATTGATTATAGATAACACTCTTCGATTGGCTGATTTTTTTTCTTTTGCCTACAAAGCTACGCCCCCCCCCCCCCTCTCCACATCTGATTTGCCCTGGATGCCCTCGACCTCGTTAGTTTCATGCAATTTGGCCTTCCGGTTCAAGAGGTTACCGACCCCTAGTATATAGACTATTTTATGGATGCTGACTCGCAGGTCCCGGGATCGAATCCAAGCCGCGGCGGTCGGTTGCATTCTTGATTGAGGCGACAATCCTTGAGGACCTTGCATATCGTCAAATTTCCGTTACAAAGGTGTACTCCTTTCGCATTGGTATGGCAGACACTACTACTTGCGACTTCTGCGGAGCTGAAGAGACCATCGGACACGTCCTGTGCAGCTGCGCTTGCTACGACACACAGCGATGCCAGCTTCGGATGGTTTTGAATAAACTTGACCCCGGACCATTTTGTGTGCAGAAGATACCAGGACCTTGCGCATCTGCCTCAGTTGCGCAGAAAGCAACTAAAGCACTGCTACTTTACCTAAAGTCAACAAACTTGAGCGACCGCTTGTAGACTGTGTGTGCTCCCCGAGTGTGCTCGTGATTGTGTGTACCTTCTCATCTCTCTGCAACCTCTTTTCTCCCCTTTATCCCTTCCCCAGTGCAGGGTAGCAAACAGGATGCGCGTCTGGTTAACCTCCCTGCCTTTCCTTGCATCTTTATCTCTCTCTCTCTCTCTCTCCGTAGCCCTCCACAACGGCTTCGCTCGTGATCAAATGGTGGCTTTGAGACGTTAGGCCGGCAAAAGTTTTGTTCGTATTCTTTACGGACGAGTTTCGGTGCTTAATATCGTGCTGTATGTAGCCTTTCTGTTTTGTATTTTAAGAAACAGACGAACAGATCTACGGTAAACGCATACGAATGAAAACCGGGAGGTTGGTGCATTCGATGTTTCATGGACTTGGTAATTCCCGTCGCGATAGACGCCCCCCCCCCCTTCTTCCCGAAAAAAAAAATACAAATCGCTTAACAACATATGCATGGTAGTGCCTTCCATGTGTCTTATAAGTAAAATAGTATATACTACGCATTTCGATTGACTTTGATGCATCAAATGCCACTGTAATCGGATAATTCCAACATGACTGCCTGCTTGTGTATCCGAGACAGCTGTGGCGCGCGCTTATCATGTCTTTTTATTAATAATATTTTTTTAAATGACGCGTTGCTAATCTTTTAACCGCGCGTCAGTTTGTACTCGTAAAGGTCTCTGCTTCCGGAATAAATTACACGCTGTCGACATTTTCAAGAGCTGCGATCTAAAGCGTATAGAACCGATCCGTTATTGAGCGTCCATCGTCTTCACCAGCTTGCTGCGCCGGGGTCTTTCGATGAATCATGAGTGCTAAATCGTCGCGCGATAAATCAGTTCCGAGGAAAGAAGCCATCCGTTGACGTCTGTGTGTCTCTTGTTTTCGAACCTCGATCAGACATTAGCGTACAGACATGGCACTCCGTGGCTCAGAAATCACTCGATAAATCATCTTCTCGAACGAGGGACGCATTAGACGCACATAGGCGAAATAGAGACGTAGACAGCGCAAGCGTTACCTTAAAATCATGCATGTGCAGTAATAATAACTGCTGGGGTTCAACTACCAAACGATTACGATAGACGCCGTAGTGGAAGGCTCCGGAAATTTCGACTACCTGGGTTTTTTTTAACGTGCACCTAAATCTAAACACGTGGACCTCAATCATTTTCGCCTCCATCGAAAGTCCGGCCGCCGCGGCGGGGATTCGAACCCGCGGCCTGCGGATCAGCAGTCGAGTGCCTCAGCCACTTGACACCGTGGCGCGTTCAAACCACGTTTTATTTGCGAACGCACCCGCCTTGGTGGTACAGTATAGTGATGGTGCTCTAATAAAGGTCGCGAGATCGAAACGCAGCCACGGAGGCCGTACTTTGGATGTAGATTGTGTATGTATACACTTATGTGCACGTTAAAGAAAACTATAGGATGTCCGAATTTCCGGAATTCTCCAGTATGACATCCCTCACAATCGTATCGTGGCTTTGGCATATTAAATGCCAACGATGGTTTATTATTGTTTGTTGTTATGGTGATGCGTATCAATATATACTAAATATTACAACCGTCTCGCGCATCTCCTCCCATACAATCACAGTACTAAAAGAAAATCCTTTAAGCTATAAAGAAAAAAGAACTGATACACAAGTAACCACAGAAGCCCGCATGCGATGACAGCAATGGCTTCCTGACAGACTTTTTAGTGGAGACCGGACTGGACAAGCGCCTATGACAGACATCCAGAGATGGGTATTATATAAAATGTGGTCATGTATATACTGACATTAGAATAGTAAGGTGTGCGTGTAAGTAGTTTATGACTGTGTGAACTGCGCGAAGAAAACTGTGTATTGGCATGATATTTGAACTGGTTTCAGAGTGCTATTATGTTTTTTTTTCTTTTCCGTATTGTTATTTTTTGGGTACCGTTCTGTATTATTATTTTATTTTTCGCTGCAGAACTTTGTGATATGGAGTAGGCGAGGCAATAGGCACCTCAACCTCTCCACAGCAAAACAGTTAAAACAGAAGAGAACAGACAGCAATGGCGCTTAAAAATCCAATATCGGGAAGGACAGTATAGTAATGTAATCATCAAGAAAAACAAAGCAAAGTAAAAAATAGATAAAATTTTATTCACGCATTACTAATACTTTACGAGTGCGATATTGGCAAGTTAAGCTAACGATGGCCAATGTGGGCGTCTTGTAAATGGTCTCCACTTGGCGCACGGACTGCAGCCGCTCGCTAACGCGTTATACTGCGCGTGCTCGTCGAAGGACCGGTATTTCCCGAAGCACGCGAAAGCTTCGTGAAACGTTTCGGTGTAGGGATTTCACGCGTTGCTCTGACATATATCGCGTATCGATACGCAGTTTTGGAAAATATCATCCGACGTCCTTTATCGAGACCTTTGTGACGGACCTCTTTCGACTACCACGCCACCTGCGCGTGAGTACTGCGACGTGGGGCCCGCTACGAGATCGATGGGGCTGTTTTGCAGAGAAAGAAGTAAAAAAAAAAGGTGCCGCCATATCCACGAAGTGAATGATGATGAGTGGGCGAAGCTCCGGAGGTAAACCCTGGTAAACCATGAATCATTCGTACGTTTTGCAAACTCGATTTTATTACGACGCTCCCCCTGGCGTACGTCGCCGCACTAAATCGAACGATTGCCTTCCGCCATTGACACGCGCCGTATGTGACATCATTCCTATTTTATAACATCTCGCATCTTTCATCATCAACTACAAGTACCGCCATCTAGTGAACACTGCAAGAACTAAACGAAAGGTGGCTACATACAGGGGACGCACAGCCCACGCCTTAAGGAGCTTCGCCTCTAAAATATGAATTTCTGTGGTTTTATCAGCCGAAACCATCATATGATTATGAAGTGCACAGTCGTAGACTGTTCCGGAAATTTTTATCACCCGGGCTTCATGAACTTGCTCTCGAGTCTAAGTATGGACTCTCTTCTCGCATTTTTTTTTTATTGAGACATAGATTTGCCTCGTATCTAGCCTTCATTGAAACGCTATACCGCCAATGCCGGAACTCGATCTCGAGATGCCGATATTTTGTGTATTCATCTATATCCACGTGACTCTGTATGCACTCGTATGAGGTGACCCACCATTATCATTTGCTATCTAACCTTGCCTATCGTTATCTCCTAGATGAATTGAAAGCGAAAGCTATCAACATCCTTATTATAGGTGAGAACTTCACGTGAGTTTTGTACCGCACGCCGCTTATTCAAGGCCAGCCTCTTTGTCGATGCTGTGGCTGATGACGATGGTGACGATTTTATCGGGCCAGCGTCTTTGTTGATGTGGCTGATAATTTTAAGAACATTTTTCCATACTTGCTCTTCGACGCCGCAGGACGGTCACATTACGCGTCCCATGAGGCAGGTGAGAATTTCGCTTTTAGAGGAGCCCTGCAACATTTTTCTGTCCCGCAGGTCGTGATTTCGATTGTGGCCACGACGATCGCATTTCAGCAGAGGCGACGTGCGAAAAGCTCAAGTACTGTGCGATGCATTCACGTTTAAGAACGTCAGATATAGCGAACATTTTCGTAGCCCTCTATACGGCGTATTTCATTACCATATCGTGGTTTTAGCTTGTAAAAACTCGTATATTGTTATAAATTATTATATTATTATTCTAATACTTTTTCCAAGTAATGATCGAATAGGA
The DNA here is from genome assembly GCF_043290135.1 of Rhipicephalus microplus. Taxonomy (NCBI): domain Eukaryota; kingdom Metazoa; phylum Arthropoda; class Arachnida; order Ixodida; family Ixodidae; genus Rhipicephalus; species Rhipicephalus microplus. The sequence goes on along the minus strand of NW_027464695.1, from coordinate 82,926 downwards.
CCATTATAGGAGTTCATTACATCATGAATCGACTGCAACGAAACATCTAGAATTTGTCAGGTATGAGCAGAGTTGCAGGTATTTGTCGCACGCTTTAAGCGCTCTTTATCTCGTGTAGCCAAACAGCCATTTGGGCTAGCTGGTAGCGATTCGTTATGAAAGAAGATGGGCGTGGTACGTAACACAGACTGGAGGACTCCAGTTACGTACCGTGCCCCTCTTCTTCCACGATGATCTCCTTTCGTACCAGCGCTCTTCTTCCACAATGCTCTCTATCTTCTTCCGTACCAGCGAAAGCGCTGAAAGCTATGCGAGAGGGCACGCCAAAGGGGCGAGAAGGTACGTCCTTTCGACAGAGCTTGCCGTGACCTTGAGCACTTTCTTTAGCTTATTCTTTTTTGTGCGAACTTCGCACGCGTCATTCACCTTTGGTGTGATCGCACGCGCTAGCGGCGTGCGCACATCGAGGCACTCTGGCAGGCGCGGTCACATGGTGGCATCTCGCGGCGGCCTCGGTAACTATGAAGCTCACGACGCTCAAATCAGCCTATGGTCGTGGTTTATGGCGTGATCACTTGGGCTTATGCTATCATTTGTAGAGTGAACAGGAAGCGAAATTCAGCTGATTTTGGTAATTAATGTCGATTTTCTGGTCACTTGATGCGCTAATAATGTTCGGGGCACATGTTCTAAGATACCCCGACTACCAATGGGCAGTGTTTTCTAGCCATGCTAAAGAATGTTGCACAGTCCTTTTAAAATATTAGCAAAGCAAAAATACGAGTGAACTGGAAGTTTGCTTTCTCTCTATTTCTCTTGAAGCGCTAAAACGTACGACGCATGAAGGTTTCCACTATAGCCCAGCTGTTGTCTACAATGTCTCGGTCAAGGAGATAAATTTTATCCCGTCAGCCTTGCCATGTCAGACCTTCTGTGTCTGAAACATTCTCGAATAAAGTTAAAAATAAAGAAAACTCATGAAATTGACTCTTAAACGCCCCGTTAATATTGCTTGATACTAGGTCTTGTACCAAGTCATCTATGCGAGTTCGCCTGCTTGGCAATATGAACATGTTTATCAGATTTTTGTCCCCGAAAACCGGCGGTATTATATTCTGTGGAACATGCGTCAACTCCTCCAGGAATTCAATGCACCGCGCATCTTGGAATTCACAATGTCGTATAGCTATAGCGCAGCTCAGTTTGAGCATGAAGTTGCAACAGCGGAAAAAAATCACAGCGCATCCACGGAGTGAATGATGATGTGTGGGGCGAAGCCTCCGTCCGTCCATCCGTCCGTGTGTCTATGCAAGCGTCCATGCGTCCGATCGCGTCCGATAATGCAGACGGCGCGCGGGTAACACCGACGAGACGCGAGGCAAGGAAGCCGAGCGGCACGTACGGTGGCTATCCAGGAGACTGAGGGAGGTACTTCATCCTCCCGCACCCAGGCACAACTCGCGCAACAGCCAATCGGAGAGTCGCGGTACAGCGCCATCAAGAATATCCTCTCTCAACTGCAGTTTGTATGCACTTCACTAAGACAGCGCCGTCCATTATACTGTTCGAGAAATACTGTTTTCATTTATTTCTCGTATCATCTCGGCTACGCCACGTGCATGACAAGGTTTGACTGAGAGAATTTCCGCCCCTGAAATGTAAACACGGGCAGCACGTTAGCACTCATCGTGTACCATGCGTCTCCGGTCTTCGTTGTTGCCTCTTCGTGCCCAAACTTAGCTGCACTATAGCTATATACGACATTATAATCCACCGAATCGCCCAGTCTGTAGTACCGAGGAGTGTGCTCAGATTTGGGCGCACGTTAAAGAACCCCAGGTGGTCGAAATTTCCGGAGCCCTCCACTACGGCGTCTCTCATAATCAAATGGTGGTTTTGGGACGTTAAACCCCACAAATCAAATCATGTAGTACCGAGGAGAAGGCCGTGTTGCTCCGGTGTGTTGGCGCCATGTAGCCTTGCTTAGAAAAACTAGCTGCGGAAAATCGTCGATTGGCGCCCATGCCCGCTTCAATAGATAGATAGATAGATAGATAGATAGATAGATAGATAGATAGATAGATAGATAGATAGATAGATAGATAGATAGATAGATAGATAGATAGATAGATAGATAGATAGATAGATAGATGGACAGATGGACAGATGGACAGATGGATAGATATATAGATAGATAGATAGATAGATAGATAGATAGATAGATAGATAGATAGATAGATAGATATTCGTTGCAGTAGAGCGTTGCCTATAGCGAGTTTCTTGAGATATATATGGCAGAGGATGAAAGAATAACACAGGCTGCAGTGCGTGACATGTACAAAACACCCACCAAAGACACGCGTTCAACAGTTTACAAACTAAAGTTCGCGTTTCCACTTTTGTTCAGCGTGTTACCTGTAACCTGGTTATGGGTACGCCTTGTTACGATTTCGTGTCACCTGGTAATTGCTTTTACTATAGGGTAAAACAGCGCAAAGAAAATACGGACACGTCAACACAAGACAAGCGCTTCTCTTCGACAGCGCTCGTTAGGTGTCTACTTCTCGATTCTCCGTGTTTTCATTGCGCTGTTTTACCCATGGGGTTGTAAGCCGATTGGCTCGCATTTTCACGTTATCGAGCAAATCGTCGTCATGCACTTGCAGTGGTCCTGCAGTTCCATCGTCATGATGTCGTCACACCGCCGTCATTATTTTCCACCTATGTCGCTGCGTCGTCGTAATCGTCACAGTGGCAACCGTGCCTTCGTGGACGTTCCAATGACGTCACATCGTACTCACTGCCTCGTCGCCGAACGTGGAGTTCACGACTGTATCGCAATGAAAACTTTTTATCAGTGTAAATGGATACTATTAACCTTCGTTGCTCGCGATTTAAATGACTTTCAATGCGTTAGTAATTACATGGACGCTTGAAACGAGTTCCCGCCGTCGCCGTCATGTTCCATATAACGTCCAAATCGATAACGTCGCTAGACGCGTCGTATGTTTCGTGTGCAAGGTAAAGCTTGAATACGCTGCGGACGAGGGCGGTTCAAGCAGACATGAAACGCACCGCCAGCTAGTTAGGGCGAAGGCGCTTGGTGGGGTGTGGAAGGCATACTACGAACTTTGATCAAAAGTAGCGCGCGCTTATCGTGACTGAGATGAGCAGTCAGCTCATTCCCTTGTACGCGCTGGGCTCTTAACGCTTGCTCGGCGAATGGTGTTGAAGTTAATGAGAGCGATTCGCTCCCTGAAGTGGCCGTATAGTATTTCTTAACGCCAGTGAATCGCAATCAAGTTAGCTGCCAGGCTTACTTCAAATAAGATTCCAGTTTGTTGCCATCGCATTCACTGCCCCGCCGCGGTAGTCTAGAGGCTAAGGTACTCGGCTGCTAACCCGCAGGTTGCGGGATCGAATCCCGGCTGCGGCGGCTGTATTTCCGATGGAGGCGGAAATGTTGAAGGCCCGTGTGCTCAGATTTGGGCGCACGTTAAAGAATCCCAGGTGGTCGAAATTTCCGGAGCCCTCCACTACGGCGTCTCTCATAATCTTATGGTGGTTTTCGGACGTTAAACCCCACATATCAATGCTATCGCATTCACTGCTCGTCTTTGTGTAGAGACTGTGACTTTCTTTCGCTCGATATCACTGGCGTAGTCTGGGGGAGGGAGGGGGTGTGAAGCACTTTTGTCGAATTTAAAAATTTTTATATGAGTACACATACGCACACGTACAAACACACACAGAAACATAGATTAGGAAAGGTTTAATCAGCCTCCGAAGAAAATTTCTGGCTATGTCACTGCTCGCGCTGGCAGCGTTCAGGAGTAGCGCCGTGTGGTGGCGCTTCCGGAGATACGCAAAGCCTCGTAGCGGCTACATGTGCGCGCGTGTGCTGCCGAATGGGCTGTGTTTATCTCCCTTCCCTCTCTGCTCTCTATTTTTCATCTCCCCCATCCACCTCCCATGCGCAGGGTAGCAAACCGGCTGCCTATAGGCTGGTTAGCCTCCCTGCCGTTCTTTTCCTGCTATTTTCCTTCCTTCATACGTAGCGGTGAATCTCGGCGCCAGCTGAGGTCGGTAGTGCAGCCCAGCAACAAATCTGTGCCTTCACAGTGTGACTTTTAGTTCGTTTGACGTCATTGCCGTGTTTTATATCGCAGTTGAAGCAGGCTGTGAGTGTGGATGTTTGTGTGTCGACGACAGGTGTTTAAACATGACGAACGAGGCAAATTGGCTAAGCGAAAAGGCAGGACAGCGCTGAAGTACAACTGGGAGGCGGGTTTCTTCAGAACAAAAAGGTAAAAAAAAAGAAACAAAGTGCTCCATAGTGCGATACTATTTCAAGTTTGTCTGGTCGAAATTCAAGCTGTGGCGTAAGATTCCTTCCCCTCCCCACTCAAATCCCGCACAAGTCGGGCTTCGCCTGTCAACGCGTCGTTCTTGCGGCAAGACTACACGTACGGCATATTTCTCTTAATATCTTGAGAACGTCAACGCAAAATTTAAAAAAGAGAGAAAAATACGGAGACACAATACAAGGCTATACAGCACTGCGCTGATGTTCACCGCCTGTGTTATTTGCATCATTATTGGATTGTCCATGTTTCTTAAACTTAGTGTTGTGTTCTTCAAGATAATATACAAAAAAGCAAGCTAGCCAACCAGTCCCACTTAAACGAGTTAGTGCACTCAAGGTTGGGGTGAGGCTTTGAAAACGAGTTCCAAAGTTTGGCTGTACAGCAGTAGTAAAATCTATGGCTATGAAACTTGCAAGGAATTTCGAAGGTACAGACAAATGTTGCGTTGGAGGTTGAGATTAGCTTTAAATTGAATTTAACGTTTTCCCCCTAATTTTTGTTGTCTTAGTTGTTCTACATTTGCGCTGTTTTGCTTAAGAGCTACTAAACGCTGAGCATGTCAATTTCCATAAAAGGTAGTAACTAATGCCTTACAGAGGTGAAACTAGAATTGTGAGCGTGCAACAGGGACTAGGCTTCTTATGTTTTTTTTTGTTTCTTTTGTTACGTTTGTCGAGGTATGAAAGTTGTCACTTATGAATGGTCTTTTGTAGACGAAAAAATGCGAACTCATCGAGGCAGCTAATTCTAGTCCCAGTTATGTAAATGCCACCAGTTAGCAGATGCGATAATATTTTATTGTTTGCTGATGCTTATATGTAGTTATTGGGAAAACGAATACACAACCACGCAAAAATGTTTCGAAAAAAAAACGCTGGCACACGTACGTATACTTTTTCTGCAAACGCTTCAAAGAGAAAGGACCAAAAGTTATTCCTGAAACAGCGAGTTTCAAAGCGTGGTATACAAATTACAAAAGATAAACGAATGCTGTATCATATGACTGGAAACTCTCAAATCTATTTTTCTTTTTTGGCCAAAGTCTCAACCCACCTTAAAAAACTATACCGTCTGTGGCTGATAAAGGGAAAAGGACAAAGGCTACACGAATGTAGTTACATGCATCGCGTTTCGCCGCGGCGAGCTACGTATATGAATCCTCCTACGTCACAAGATGAGGCGAGGAATGAAATTAAACGTGTGCACCCGTTTTATTTATACGTATATTAAAAAAAGATTTTCGTTAAGTCTTCACCCTTTCAAAATAATTAAGAATAGCCATCTGGGAGAAAACTACAATCAAGAGAAAACGGTGGGCGCAACCGGGTTCCAGGAAAACCGCGTGGACAAAAATAAATTACAATAAACACAATGCGTACATGCCTCCGCCGCATTCGCTGACGCACTTGTGTCAAACGGAAAGGTGGCGGCGATTCCTGGAACTCGGCGTGAACGTGCGTCTCTTTTTTTTTTCTCGTCGGGGTGAAGCAGTTCTTTTTTTTTTCTTTCTTAAACTGCCATTTCACGTTACAATCACACGTGCCGCGTTATTTGAACGATAAATGTTCGGTGGGGATTAGCTGAGGTTTGCGAACTGCGTGTATATACGCGTGATAGGTGTATCATGCCAGTTCCAAGAAACCAGTGTTTCTTCGGAACTCTAAATCAATAGGCGAGACGTCGAGAAAGTGCGCGCATGCTGTGATAGTTAGGAGAAACTTTGAACGTTAGTATAATGATTGTCAAATCTACTGACATTCCTGTGAAGTCAGCCGCGAAAATCTGTATGGAGCTCAATGGTAAACAAAAAAATACTGAATACTTCAGAGGGCTGAGCAAGCAGCCCAGTATTTACATTTCCTACACACGCATCCTATACACGCGAATGTCACAGTACTGTGCAGTGTGACTGGATGCGGTCACCAGCTGCTCGAAAAAAATTGCCCGTAGCTTCCCTCGGGGGAACACTGAGGAGGATGCGGAGCATATAATTGGTTAACGGGGTGTTAAAGTGCGACTTACTTGGGTCGATGGCTAAATTGGTTAAGGTGGTTGTGAAATGCGGTGTTAAATTGCGACTTACTTGGGTCGATGGCTAAATTGGTTAACGTGGTTGTAGGAGGGGGTGTTAAATGAGTGAACACGTACACACGTATGCGAAAGGGCGGCGCTGGTCGAAGGGACGTCGATCATTGTGTTTGTGGATTCGTTGGAATTCATTTCACCGCGACCTTGGACGTCGACGCGCCGTACAAACCAACCGACGAGCGCCAACTGAGCGAGCGAGTGCCGACCTTGAGTATATATACAGCGCGACGGCGCATGCACTGTCAGCTGTCGAATGTTCGAGAAGGGGGAGAAGCGCAACGGCGCATGCGCGCGCGTCAGCTGCCGATGTTCTCGAAGCGCGACGGCGCATGCGCGCGCGTCAGCTGCCGATGTTCTCGAAGCGTGACGGCGCATGCGCGCTACATTATACAGCTAGCGAATGTTCGTGAAGAGGAGAAGCGCACGCGGTGTGTAGAGGAGGAAGGGTGCACAGATGGTGGAGGAGTGAAGCGCGCGCGGTGTGTAGAGGAGGAAGGGATGCACAGATGGTGGAAGAAGGAGGAGGAAGCTTGCGGACGGCGCCGCACTACAAGCCTCGAGTATTAGATGCTCCGCATCTAAAAAAAATTCAGTGCCTTGTCGGATCACGCGTTCCGTAAACTTTTGGCGTCGCCTGTCCATATTAACGCTGGTGAAGACTTCGAGACGTCCACGCTTGCAGCACCGTTTCGCTATAGCGGCGTGCACGTTATGGATTAGGGTATGCGCGTGTGCATGCAGTGCGCCTCTGTCATTGATCACGACGGTATACATTTACGCAAGCGCAAAAAAGATGGCTGCCTGTCCTTTACGTCGTATCGCTGCGATCAGTGACACGCAGGCTAATCCTTCTGCACTCTGAACGACACTGCGGGTCGCTCGAAGAAACTTTCAGCGGCGGCTTCGTCTCTTTGCCGCGTGATGCTCGATCTTCCGGGCGTTCCGAGATTGATTCCTCGGAAAGCGGCTGGTCGTCGATGCGTGCAAGCACTGCTGAGAGGGATTGTCTCTGAGGTGCCACAATGGCCGCATGCAGCACTGTCTGCCCGTTCCAAGCAGCGAGCAAGGACGTCCCTCAATGACACCCCAAGCCGCATACATCAGCGAACGGTCGTCTCAGATTGGAGTAGGCCGTGGGTGGAATAGTAAGTCGTAGGTGCGTATCCATGCGGTGAACGTGGATGTGGAGACAACAAGGCGTGTTACACGTAGACCGCGTGTGACATCCTGCGCCGCGTCGCTTCTTGATACTGGGATAAATTCCCATCTTTCCATTTCTGCCGGCACTGACTGCAAGAAAACTGATACCGTCGTATGCGCGTCAACGAGAAAGTTCCGAATTTATGAAAAGGTCACAACTGCATTAAAATAGCGACGCGCGTACCAATGAACACAATGCGTGTTCTACTACATTGTGTATACAATATGGTACGTGGGTGAATGGCACACTGAGGCATAATTAGAACGAAACGGCGGCACAAACCCATAGTGCTCGGAGGCATTATTGAGAGGCTGATATTAAAAACGTTTGTCTTTCATATGAATTGTCGTAGTGTGAGCTTCTTCAGAAACAACGTGCATTGTTAAATGCCTATCATAATAGACACGGCCATTGTATGCGAGCACATGAGATCAATGCGCGGGGGGTCAAGAGGTAGTGCATAGTAGTACACTGTTTCAAAGGAAGGAATCGACAGCATTGTTACGCGCTAAGTGAGTGCACGTGACGAGGGCTGGCATGAACGAGCTGAGTGACAGTATGTCGGCTAACGCGAGAATAATGACACGGCTGAATATGAGGATATATGCTCAACGGAGAGAACTTTGGATGAACGAGAGTTTGTCCATTCAAAATTTACTCTGAAGAGATTGTCAGTAGACCTTTAGTAAACGCGTGTTTTTACTATATTTTACAGCTGCGGGCGCGCGCGCTTACCCTCGACTCTAGCGACGGAAACATGTGGTGCGATATAGTGTAGGAGAGGGTAGGCGCAGTGCTTCGCCGCTCCTTTCCCCGTGGTTCACTCTCTCTCCTCCCTGCGCCCCACTTTCCCGTCTGCTCGCGCCTCTCGACCGTTCGCTGGCTGGGAACCTCCCAAGAACATCCGGAAATGTGTGCTCGTGACGCCGCTGTGAAACGCCATGGTTCTCTCTCTCTCTCCTCCCTGCGCCCCACTTTCCCGTCTGCTCGCGCCTCACTGTCGACCGTTCGCTGGCTGGGCACCTCTTAAGAACATCCGGAAATGTGTGCTCGAGACGCCGCTGTGAAACGCCATGGTTCACTCTCTCTCCTCCCTGCGCCCCACTTTCCCGTCTGCTCGCGCCTCACTCTCGACCGTTCTATGGCTGGGCACCTCTTAAGAACATCCGGAAATGTGTGCTCGAGACGCCGCTCTGAAACGCCATGGTTCACTCTCTCTCCTCCTTGCGCCCCACTATCCCGTATGCTCGTGCCTCACTCTCGACCGTTCGCTGGCTGGGCACCTCTCAAGAACATCCGGAAATGTGTGCTCGAAACGCCGCTGTGAAGCGCCAACGTCGAGTCGAGAACAATGTTTGTTTCGTTCACTTCATAGTATTTTTTTTAAACCGTGCAGGCTAGCTACTAGATCTGGAAGCGCATACCGCGCTCTTCGCGACAGAAAAACGCCACGTGCGGTGAACTGCGCGATTGGCTGCATGGTGTAAGAAAAAAGAAAAAAAAAACAGAAAACGCTATTCTTCTAACGCCGCGTTCTCACGTGCGAAACGCCGTTATGGATGCTACGCTATTCATTCGCTTTTCCACGCGATTCCCTTCGTGGATGTAGGGGCTTTTTTTGTTCTTGTTTCAGTAAGGGGCCCTTGAAGTAAAGTCCTTCTTTCAAGTCGCACGTTGCGCCCTCTGGAAGGAAAATTGTTCCACACTCGCCACCGCGGATTCGAGTGGCGCTGGCTAATGAGCCCAAAGATTAAACACATGTAAGTACCTCATAAAATGTGTATGACTGAGGGCCCTCCGTCGTGGCTGAATTCACACAGCATCAGACGTGCAATTCTACGCTGGGGAAATTCTAAGTTTAAATAATTCCGATTTGCACCCACAACTAACATATGCCGACTCGTCCAAATCAAACTACTGTTCGAATAATTCTATAATCTTGTGGGGTCAGGTCCCAGTGACGCAAAAGGGTGATCTTTAGTGCACTTCAATTCCTTTCAAGTTTGGTGATAAGTCGTTATACTACAGTGGAAAAACAAACAAACAAATTATGTCCCCTACACTTTGGCGTAGTTGTCTTTCGCATCGTTCTGTCCGTCTTGACGGATCCGTGGCTGGGGTTACTGGCTGCTGACCAAAAGGTCGTGGGTTCGATTCCGGCCGCGACGGACACATATTGATTGAGGCGATATGGTAGAGGCCCTTGTACTGCAGTGCACGTTAAATAACACCAGATGGTCGAAATTTCGTGAGCCCTCTACTACGGCGTGGTTCTGAGGCATAAAACCCCACATATGAAAAAATTTAAATTTATTTCCTTTATAAAGCGCTCTCAATGCTTGTCGCGAACACGGCTTATCACAAACGCGTTCCAGAATTATCTAGTGTTGGATCCGTCGTTAGATTAATAAAATTTGTATAATGTCAGATACATTTGACTCACTGTTCAATTAAAGTGTGTGTGGGGGGGGGGGGTGCGTCGTTGACATCACGTGTGACGCCCGCTACTCCTCAGGCGAAGAACTCATAGGAAACGTAGTCCGGACTTCGACGAGGAAGTAAACAGACGTGCGGGTACGACGAACAATACACGGGAAATAATCATCGGCTGTAACAAACACAGATGAACAAGCTGAGAGGTTCGTTTGTATTATTCGCCAATCCACAGCTCTCGGACTGCTCTAAAGTACAAGTGACGCTAATAAAATGCTACGGCAGCAATTCAGTTTTCGCAAACTAGCATAAACGGTAAGCTGTCGCTATCGAAAAGAAAAACAAAGAAAGAAAGAAGGAAAACGAAAGGGCCGCGTCGTGTAGTTATCTGCGATTGGACGCATGTCAGCCGATCGAGCAAGTGAGGTCAATAACTAAAAAAAGAGAAAAAAGTCAAGCACCACCAGATATTGCTATGTCATTACACATTATCATTAGGTCTTTAGTGAAAGTTGTACTGAACCTGCAGATGCCTGCGCATCCTTAGTACGACCTTTTCGTAAAAGGAAATGTTCAGCTGATATTAAAAGCGATGTCGACCTTAATTATATTATTTAGGAACGCTCTAGAATGTGAATGTCCGATAGTCAGTATCATCGAAAATCCAATCGAATGCTGCAGTGTACATATTATTAAAAGTTTTCTAAAGGCACTTCGTCAGTGAACTGTCTCGACAAACGTGATTATTTGCATCATGTTCCCGATATTCGCATTCCGTCGCATTCCGTGCGGTTCTCAGTTCTTCGTCCGTTGATATGTTTTTTTTCCTTTATAACAAACAGTGTTATGGCTTTACGCTTAGCGTTTGCAGGTGTTGCGGGTGTTGCTTTAGTTGTGGGTGCCATCTGAGATTTAGAATAGTGTTTGCTCGCCCTAGGGAAACGTCTAGGGACTTTCGCCCGACCGCAAACCCAAATGCACGGAGGCTATAGACAGCACTTCGAGGGGCGTGATCGCCGCACGCTGTTCCAGAATTTCCGTGGGCGGGCCGCGAACGGTGGTTCGCGTTACGACGCATGCGCAGTGGCAGCGACCGCACCGCAAGGGCTTGCGGTGCGCTATTCTGAAACTCCTTATTAACTAGACCAATTACGCAGGATTTTGCAAGGTGGTGTATTTTGGCAGCATGAATTGTACCCATATAGGTTGCAATAACAGTGCAAGCGGTCAATGACAGTGTAAGCGGTGTCCGCGTGACCACTAGACGGCTTTTTGCTCTGCCGCGTACGGGACTAATGCTCTCCCATAGTGGAGTATACCTCCTAGTACCTACTACAAATCGTTACCCCCTTTTTTCTGAACACACATGGACACAGGAATGGGGCTTAGTACTGGGACGGCTTCATGCCGTCCCATGTTAAAGATGCATGTACTCTAAACTGTTGAACACGTTTTCTAATCAAAGTTCGACTAACTTCGTGAACCCGGTCATGGCGTAATTTTTGTTGATGCGGCCTCATCAAGTGTGAGGCCCGAAAAACGACTTTCAGCTCTCCCATGGTATAGAGTAACTATAGTACTCTAAATCGTTAACCATTTTTTTTCTAAACGAATGGTGCTCAGTGTAACGCAGCGACGTTACGCAGCGACATTCGATGTCGTGAACCGCTTCACGGCGTAATTTTTGTCGACGCGGCCTCATCAAGTGTGAGGCGCGCGGGAAAATATTATGCTATCCCGTAGTAGAGTACCAAGTACTCAAAATCGTTCACCACTTTTTCTAAACACACGTCCGGGTGTACTTGGGACGGCTTTGCTCTCCCTTAGTAGAGTACCAAGTACTGTAAATCGTTAAGCACTTTTTTTTAAACACATCAAGCCCTTGCAAGTGTGAGGTCCATTAGACGGCTTTATGTTCTCCCCTAGTAGAGTACCAAGTACTCCGAATTCTTAACCACTTATTCTAAACACACAGCCGTTGTATAAGTATTGAGACGGCTTAATGCTCCGCCATAGTAGAGTACGAAGAACTCTAAATTGGTAAACATTTTTCATATACAAACGTCCGGTCCTACTAGCCACTTACGCAGGCCGGAACGCGAGCTCGTGCTAGCGCCTTTGGTTCATCCCGCGCCTGCATGCAGAATCTCATTCCCCGACACAGTCACATGATTGCTGATAGAGTGTAAGGTGGAGAGGCCGCCGCATCTTACCCAGCCCCTTGGGCTGAAATGTAGCACTTTAAGCAGGACCTGATTAGCAGTGTAGCTTTCTACAGCCTCCGAGATCGCAGGCAATGCATACCTTTTGCACCTCACCTTGGTTTGCGCTGTCTCCGTGATGACGCCATTACATGCCATCATTAGGCAATGACATGTTATGACGTCATCTTAGGACATCACGTGGCATGACGTGACGATGGCGTCACAGTTGTTCGGCGTTCTGTAACGTCATGATCACGTGATGTGGTGGCGTAATCATTTTTTTTTGCATCACTCGTGTTGACGCCGACTATGAGCTATATATATATGTGTTTGATGAGAAATCTCAGGATTTCCCCTTGATACTGACCTTTCTAGCAGACTTCGTCGTATCTCTATTACAGTTTACACACGTTCGGAGTGAGTTACCTTCAGTGTGTCTTTAGGCACGGAGGAAGGCAAAATACACGAGGTAGCATGGCGTCACGCTCCCAGCCTTGGCAAACCAACCCGTTTCGAAGCCATCAAAGTCGGCCCAACACGTGACATTTTGCCCTGAGATCACGCAATAAACGAGACTTGCCCGATACCTCGGAGTACGGCGCCCGGTAGCTTTTAATCGAAACGCGCTGGTTCGGCGCAGACTGGCCGGCTGAAGCGGGTGTTTCAAAAACGGAACAGCACCGAGAGCATAGAGTTTCGTAAAATTAGCTAGAGGGGACTCTGTCGCTGCGATCGTTCAGCGACCATGGGAATGATGGGTAGTTCACACATTTGCCTAGTCTTCGTACTTGCGGCTTCGTTTATTGCTGTGTTTCGGTTTTGTTTTGAAGAAAAGAACGAACCCTTTTGAACTTCGGGACCCGATTTGCAAAGGTAAGTACTAAAAGAATAAGGTGGTGAAGCGCAACCGCTAAACATTTGGGGATTTTTGTTTCGTGAAAAAAAAAAACAGCTCCAAGCCACACGAACACAGACGGAGCCAAAAGCAGACCAGAAGTACGAAGATTAGACAAATCCGTGTACTACGTACCCGCCATTCCCATGCTCGCTGAAACACCGTGCGTTGCAGCTCCCATAGACTCTAACGCCTGAGTTCCCTCTATAGTGTACATAAAAGAAACCCTTATGATCGAGAGTACTAAAAGATAGCGCAAGCTCCGACGTTTCGATCACGTGTTGGGCCGACGAGGTGGGCTTCACTCGCGTGACTGAATATTCCCTCCTTTCTTTTTCTTCCTCCACGTGTTTAGGTGTGCTCTACAAAATCGTCGACTCATCTCCGAGCAACAACGCTCTGTTCACGGACCGGAGGACGCGTCTGCATCGTCTCTGCGTGGGCTTCTACGGGGAAGGGGCCCGCAGCCGGGGTGCAACTGGAGTTGGGCCTCTGGCCTTCGCGGGCAGACGGGGAAAAACTTGCGCGCCACTGACACCAGGCAGATTGATGGGAGAAGCGCCGCTCGGGCCGCAAGTGTGTGCGTGTTGCCGTCTCGTTCGGCCGTGCCTCGTACAAAGGAAATGTCTCGAGTGTACGTTATGTATACTTGTATGTATACCTACAGATGCGCGCGTCGCTTCTCAGAATGGATCAGCCACGACATGTACGCATTGTAGCGCGGGAACACGAATGTTGATGATGTTAAGGCGCATCAAATGGGGGAGGGGGATATATCTCAACTGTGTCGTGTTGAGAATAATCGGCTTTTCTTTTTAATGGAAAGCGTAAACGCAGAAGGCGGAATGGGGAGGGGGGTTAAGAAGGAGGGGTGCTGTACGGTCGCAGCTTTCTCGCTTCGGTGTAAAGGGGATGAGGGGGTGGGGGTGGGGGTCTGCTGCATTCTCGTGTTGGAAGCTCGCTTTTTCTAGTGGATATATTGTTAGTGTGTACTCATCTCATCGAAAAATATAATAAAGGTGGCCTCCCTTTCTGCTCTCGTACCTCCTTTTGGCACCCCACGATCCGGAACAGCGCTCCCTTGTATATGAAGCAGAAATCTGGGTCTTTCATAACTTCAAACCGCTGTCAATCTGCTAGCGAGCATAGAATGCCTCTCTTTTGCGTCGACGTACCATACACTTCCACGCTGATATGCAGCGTAGGAAATAGCAAAGAAATATGGAAAGAGAGAACGACGGTAGCGAGGATTAATGCATGCGTCGACTGGCGGCAGAAAAAAGCGGAAACGGGCAAAGCTAAGTAGTACGATAAATGGAATAAGAGCGAGGGGGCAGGACCTGTTTTTCTCATACGGGGTGAGATGTAAAATAAGATGTACAGCCTTGAAAGCTAGCAGGCAATGGTTGAATGAGCGTAACTACGCTTGAGGTGAAGACTCGCATAATGTTGTTCACACTGTGTGTGTGTGTGTGTGTGCGTGTGCGTGTGTGTGTGTGTGTGTGTGTGTGTGTGTGTGTGTGTGTGTGTGTGTGTGTGTGTGTGTGTGTGTGTGTGTGTGAGAGAGAGAGCGAGCAAGCGAGCGAGCCCTTCGGTCTGTTAACGAACCCGTGGTATCCTTTTTTTTTTTCGGTGTGCTCTCGAAGTATTCTGAGAACGCAGAAGCGGCTGTTAGATCGACAGTTTCGTTCGATAAAAAGTCCAACAGTTAGGTGTTTCGAAGCGTTTCGACAAGAGGACAGCCCACAAACTTCATTACGAATAGCTGACGTCAATCTATTGCCCTTCTGCAAGTTAACTTTAATGTAAGTGATGCGGTTCATATGTGCTTCTTAATACATTAACGTGTATTTCTCTCTTGCAATTCGTGTCCATCCTCGTGTGTTCTCTTGCAAGGCCTCATAAACATGGAAAGTGACCGTCGGCGTCAAACGTGTGGACACAAAAATCACCTTCGCGTGATGACGTAATTACGACGTCGTAGTGATGTTACCAGAGCGTCGCACAACGTGACGTCATCACATGACATCGTCGCTCGGTCATGGATTGGCCGATCCCGGAGCGAAAGACTTCTTGCCGGCAGGAAAGAAGAGAATGTAATAAATCTATAGCGAATCAAGATGAAGCGAAATGGCAATGAGACTCCAGCAAAACATATAATCATTACCTTTGGCTCCAGCATCCTTCCCGAAACACTCACAACTGGGTACACAAAGCTTCGTGATCGACCATACATACCCAACCCCCGACGATGCTTTCAATGGATGGGCCGATCCCGGAGGGAAAGCTTGCAATGCCTCCGATCTCGGATGCAGCGCGAAACTACGCTAGGTGCAGAAAGCTTTCGGGGGTGGGGAGATGGATGATTGTGAATAAAAAAAAAAGAAAAGACAGAAAAAAAAGGATAGCTTTCGTTTTGTAATAACCTCAGGCGATTGCATCCTGCGATTTATTAACATCTCAGTGCAGTACTACGTCATACTCAGTTTAGAGAACCAACGCTGCAAGCTCCAGACATATATGGAATTCACTATCCGTGGTTGGCCAAGATAAAGGAACGGTTATGTTCATTTCTGGACAATCCTTTTTTTTCCTTTTTTTTACTGACGGAATTTCGGTTTCTTTCTCGCATTATCGAAACATTGTAATTAATTTGTCGGGCATACTCAATTTCATTCTCGTCTTGGTTCATCTGAACAGTTGACGTTCCGAGCGTTTTATTTCGTACGGATGTGCCTTTTTGAGACCGCGGATAGTGTGGCCTCCGCGGTATCGGCCGCTTTTGACATATATGTACACGCCCACTCGGAGAAATCGCCGATTTCTTTTTAATTATCGCTGTTTTTTTTTGTGGTAGCGTCATTATTTTCCTCCCCTCTTACTTTTCGTTCTCAGTGCCACCTGCGATCCATCCCTCAATGCCTGTCTTGCTCGACGACTTCCAATCGGCCCCCATGGTGGATTGACTTGGATGGAAACTCTTGATCGCACACTCGTTCTTGTGCCTGCGCGAAACACGTCTTGAAGGACGTGCATTCCGAAACGATCACATCTTTAGAGATATCGCCGTAATATTGCTTGCTTGCAGCGTGCGCTGATTGGATGATTTAAAAAAAAAGCTGCGTAAATCTACTCGTTTCTGTCATTTGACAAACGAAATTTTATACGGCGTGCAAGGCGACACTTTAGCCTAAAATGATCACATCAATATACGCCCTTGAAGGACGGGCCTGTATGTATGCATGCTTCTCGATGGTGCTTATTCGGCATCCTATAGTCGTAAACCCGAGTGATTCAAAAAATTATAATCATGCGACGACGTCATCCTGTGACGTGACGTCACTATGACGTCACATGGTAAAAACTCGTTACGTCATCTTCACTCCGCATCACGTGCCTTTATGACAATCACAGATGGGCCGATCAAGGAGGCAGTGCAAAAAGCAGATGAGCTGCGCAAAGCTTCGAATTTCTCCAATCCCGGAGGCTATGCAAAACAACGTTGGATGCTCAGAGCTTAAGTTCGGGAGAAGTGAAATCGACGAAGATGACGATGATGGCTTCAGCCTTCTTAGGAAATTCCATACGGTATCGCATGACTACTTTTAGTTACAATGCACGAATTTAACGTCTATATAGACTAGTTCTCAGACGGCTACCTGGGCGCCGCCATTATGCTCTGTGAACTGCGCTAAACAAGCGTGCCCCCTCGCCACCCCTCTAAAATGTACAGCCGAGGTTGTGACGTCACCCTTTGTACTCCCGCGTGCAGTCCAGCGTGGCGAAGTTTGTTCTCTCCCGTGAAAAGTTCATTAAATACGTGCTGCTCACTCGCACCACGTCGACCGTGGATGCGAATCACTCCAATTTAGTCTCACTGGCCGCGCTGCTTTAATAGTTATGGGCTCGACTGCTGATCCGGAGGTCGCCGGATCAAATTCCGGCCGCGGCAGCTGCATTTCGATGGACGCCATTCCCCCCCCCCCCCCCCCCCGAATGGTTCTAAGAAAGAGAAAGGAAGAGAAAAGTGAGCCCCGTAACTGTCTGCTTCAGCGAGCGACACCTCAACAGTAGCTCACAAGGGATGGGGATGAGGAGGGATTAAAAGGATAGGAATAAAGGTGTAGAGAGAGAGAACAAGTATGCCAGAGAGCGACGACATATCGAGGGGATAGAAGAGATAGGAAAGATGGAAACGCGATCACAGGAGTCCGAGGACGGGGCACCACTTGCGAGAGCTGTTGTCGACGTCAGGAGATGGCGTAGAGCAAGTCCAGTCGGTCAGAGCTACACTGTCGTCGAAGGTCGTCGGCGTCAGGAGATGACGTAGGGCGAGCCCAGTCGGCCAGAGCTACGCTGACGTCGGAGATCGCGAGGGCACAGCCGGTCGGCACGGAATCCAGTGAGCGAGTATAGAGGCCCCTGTGCTTATACTCAAGTGTGCATCAGGGAACCCCGAGGTAGTGGAAACTTCCGGAGCCCTCCACTACAATTTTTACGTCGGCGTTGCGAGAATACAAATCGAATATTTTCTCATCAATTCTCTTTTATTGTATAGCCTATCATTTTTCGTCCCATCGTATACGCTGTTTTATTGCACGTTAGTTTGTAAGAATAAGAATTTCATCGGCACCTATGCAGCTTGCACCAAAGGCGCGCCATCGCTGACCGACGGTTGTAGTTCAACGTGTCGTCTTACGGTCGCGAAGGACTTCCACTCTGACCCTCGCGGTCGACATTCGAGCTCTTGCCTTCCAGTTCGACGCGTGACCGCAGGCACGTCGCAACCGACGCGGCGCGTCGTCTGCACCGGTGTCGTCGTTGCCTGCGTCAGGTGACACCGACGACACCACACGAAACCGGCCAGCTGCCGGCAGCATTCTACGAACGTTCCTCGATGCTGTTCTGAATGTATGCCACCTAAATCGGTGCAGCGCGGTCGAAGCTGTCGTTGCCGTCAACAGGTGCATGTGGCTAGGGATGTATACAGTAAACAAGACACAGCTCGAGCAGGACAACTTGAGCTTCTTTGGTCACCCGTGTGCTCAGATTTGGGTGCACGTCAAAGAATCCCAGGTGGTCGAAATTTCCGGAGCCCTCCACTACGGCGTCTCTCATAATCATATGGTGGTTTTGGGACGTTAAACCCCACATATCAAGCTTCTTTGGTCACGAAGGTGAGAATGTTCGTCATTATCTTTAATAGTGTGTAAAGTACCCAAGAAGAAGAAATGGACATGGGCCGGGCATGTAGCGCGTAGACGGGATAACCGCTGGTCGTTAAGGGTAACTAACTGGATTCTCAGAGAAGGCAAGCGGGTTAGGGGGAGACAGAAAGTTAGGTGGGCAGATGCGATTAAGAAGTTTGCGGGTATAAATTGGCAGCAGCAAGCACAGGACCGGGTTAACTGGCGGAACATGGGAGAGGCCTTTGTCCTGCAGTGGACGTAGTCAGGCTGATGAGGACGAAAGTACCCAAATAAAAGAGAAATAATAAGGGGGGAAAGCTAGCGAATCTGGACAAATGGCCTTTCACATTACAGAAATTACTTGGACCATGGTCTGAGATGCGTCTGCAGAAAAAGGCGAACGTCTTCCTGAAAGACATACAGTACTCAAGACTGGATAATCTCTTGTGGTATATACAACTGGGTTTCGTTATATGGAATGATGCATTAGCGCATATACCCTGGGTACATATACTCCGAAAACTGGACCAGAGACATATACCGTGGGCATACACTCAATTGGCCAAGTGGAGGCTCCTTTGTAAGCCACCGACTCCGCGGTTTTGTCAGTGTCCGTTACGCTCGGCTGACTGAATTGCTTTTCCTAGCGCGCACGCATACAAAGAAATACACGTTCGTTCCCTTGGTCATAATAATCAGTGAAGTGATTATTATGACGTGTTGTATATAATACGGAAGTGGAACGTGCCTTATAACGGACGTAGTCGATTGTTTATTGCAAACTGACACGAGAGCCTCCACAATGTGTACTTGCGTTTGACAGCTGTAGAACAGTTTGACGTGGACGCACGCGCCCATGCTCGTTGACTTCCGCTGGCACGTCTGCATCCTGCCGACTAACACGAAAGATCATGATTTAACCTTTGTGGCAGCTGAGATATTTAACGCATGCCCGTGGATGCAGTATATACGTTATTTTTCGCGCAAAGAAAGACGTTACCTCAATACGATCAGACAATAGGGAACCAGGTGGAGCAATCGCGTGCATATTTCGCAAAGCTTGATCCGCCGGTGACCACCCTAATCCGAAGAAGGCATAAACAAGCACACAGTAAACACTTGTACTCAATATGCAATCATTCAGAATTTCCATTTGTACAGAGAAGCTATACAAGGTGCGTGCTATCCACCAAAAGTGCGACTTAAGCCTGCAGGTGTTCATACAGGTATACTTATAAGCGTGCGCAGGGTTTCTCTTCAGGGATGGGGGGTGCGAAGGTTTGTCGCATCGCCCTCCCCTCTCTCTATCATGTCAATGTATGGGGCTCACTTTGCCCCCTCCCTACTCTCCCCCCTCTCCACTCACACACTCTGCAAATCATTCAATTTCAGTGCCAAGCTGAAGAAAGCAAAGCTATCTCGATTTCACGCGCAGCTAACCGCGGAACAATCTTGTTCGCCGTCATGTGGACGCTCGTAGTATAGACCATTTCATTCAAGGCTCCTTGGGCGCCATGCAGTGGTTTCGACCATGCAATGATTGAGTGTGATGACGACATGGTGACGCCGCGAATTTTGGCCATCTGTGACGTCGTGATGTGCTGCGTGGTGACATCATCAAGCCTTAATCTTCAATCACGTGACTTAATGCATGGTTCGTGATGACGGGGTGCCGCCACCGTCGACCACTTTCCTGTTCCAGGAGGCAGCTGAGGCTTTCGCCGTAACAGCACGCACCGCCGCAGTACGGAACGAACGCCTTGAGTCTAGGGACCTGAAATCTAGGGAACGACGCCACACCTAAAACCTAGGGACTTTATAGGAGCGAAGCTCTTCAAGCCTTCGTGACGTCCGACCGTTGTCGCGTTGACGCAGAGTTTCGTAAAATTAACTAGAGGGGACTCTGGGGCTGCCGATTGTTCAGCCACTATGGGAATGATGGGTAGTACACGAATTAGCCTATAGTCTTCGTACTTGCGGGCGGCGAATTGCACTTGTGGCTTCGCTTATCCCCTGTTTCGGTTTTGTTTCGTAGGAAAGAATGAACCTTTTCGAACTTCGTGACCCCGATTTGAAATGGTAAGCATAAAAATATTAAGGTGGTGAAGCGCAACCGCTGAAAATTTGCTTATTTTTGTTTCGTGAGAAAACAACTCCATGCCACATGCAGGAACACACACGGGTTCAACTAGAAGTACGAAGATTGGACAAATCTGTGTACTATACCCATCATTCGCATGCCCGCAGAAGCGCCTTGCGTTGCAGCTCCGAATAGACGGATGGATGGATTGATGTGGCTGTACCCTTTAGATCGGGCGGTGGCTAACGCCACCAAGCCGTAATACTTAGTGAACCAAAAACTAGATTTATCTTTTTTTCCCTTTAAATAGTGAGGTTGAGGACTGGTGCTTTGCAGTGAAGGGTTTAATTTTCACTCGTGCCTTGACTTTAGCCACCAATCAGATAACCTCCTTCTAGTTAATTATACCCGGTTAAAGTCAGTTTTGTCCTCTCTGTCCCTAAACCCCATTGCTTTGAAAAACTCTGCGCCATCATCCTGAATTGTATATAGGGTGAAGCCCTTTACAGAACATCATCAACTGTTCGGCAGTTTCATCCTCCTGTCCACACGCACTGCATACCGTTTCTATCCCTTCATATTTTGCCCGATATGTCTTGGTTCGCTATACTTCCGTCTTGGCCTCACACAGTAGAGAACTACCCCGAGTATTATCATAGATTTTTTTTTTGGCAATTTCCTGCTTAAAAGTTTGATACATCTCTATTGCGGACTTCTTAATCATGCCGATTCTCCACATATCGGTCTCAGCTTCCTTCACCTTCTTTACAACCGATAGACACTATGGCGCCCGAGTTCGCTTTGGTGTATATTTAGGAAACTGTATGGTCGTTCATGCTCATCGTCGTGTTTGTTCTAAGGGCAGGTGCGAAACTTATCTGTGTGCAATACCGTCTACAGAGCGTACATAGCGCGCCTATGATTAGACCACAAACAGATTTTCATAAACATTCCTTACATCGTTAATGATTTCGTCGATTGAGCCTCACTCCAGCATCGGCTTCCAGCATCGGTCCCCTGTATGTAGCCACCTCTCGTTTAGTTATCGCAGTGTTCACTAGATAGCGGTACTTGTAGCTGATGATGAAAAGATGCGAGATGTTATAAAATAGGAATGATTTCACATGTGGCGCGTGTCAATGGTGGAAGGCAATCGTTCGATTTAGTGCGGCAACGTACGCTAGGGGGAGCGTTGTAATAAAATCGAGTGGGCAAAATGTACGGATGATTCACGGTTCACCAGCTAGGTTTACCTCCGGAGCTTCGCCCACTCATCATAACTCACTTCGTGGATATGGCGGAACTTTTTTTTTCATTTTCTTTAGCTAACGATTGCCACATTCCCGCAGAATGTCTCGCTGCACCGTTTTAGACGATACACGTATAAGACGAGCTGGTGGGGCGTCGGCGAGAGATTCGCGTCACCCGAGACGACTTGCACGCGGCGATTCGAAGTCGTCGTTCCTGCACGTCCGAGGCGTCCGTCCTTCTCTCGACGGCAGCCCGACACTCCCGAAGACGACGCTCTCTCCGGACCGACTGGAACGCCGCCCGTGCATGAATGCCAGGCGCGCAGTATACGTCTACATCGACTCGCAGTCGCCTGACGACGGCTGCATGCCGCCGAATCCTCGCGTAATGAATTGAATTGAAGTTGAATTGAATTGAAGTTTATTTCGTCCTGAAATTCTTACAGGATCGGGAGCAGAGGCTATGTAGCCTGGCATGGGGCCTCTGCTCCTAAATACAGTTTGGCACGCAGGCCGCTCAATCTGTCGCATTTTTTTTTCATAAATAAATATATAACACAACAAGTAACACGCAGAAATAAATAAATAACACAATAAATAAACCATAACACAACAAAATTTAGCATGGTCTTGTCACACTACTTCAGGGAAAACATTAGGAAAATCACTTTATCACAAAAGCGTCATCTGAAAAGAACCTTCAATACAGAATATAAAATAAAGCATAAGAAAAGCAACTACAACACATAACTCAGGTTGATAGATAGGATGTAACAAATCGAGTACAGAAACATTAATAAGCATACTCAATATCATGGTTCAGTAGGATGGACTTGATGATGGTGTTCGAAGGTACGTAATTGAAATCTATGAGACCGTGTAAGTCGATGAGTCGATGCACCTCTACAACGCTCGCCTTGGTAGCTCGACAAGTAAGATTGATGTCGAGGGTTCGACACCCGGCGGTGGCGGCGGCGGCGCTTTTCGACAAATGTGCGTGTCGTCAGAAGAGTGTGATATAAGAATTTGTGGGCTCTTACGCTGGTTTGTCAGTAATGACATCAAACTGTGTACCCCTGCAATAAACTTTTGTGCCCGTGGCGTACAAATCCTTTGCAAAAGTGCCCTTTTTGGGACAATAAAGTTGTCTTTGTAAAGAGAGCGCGATTTGTGGGCCACTAATAATTCTTTTAATGTTCCTCTAATTTTAGGGTCTCCTAGTAAATAGTCGTGGCAACCATTTAATTGAGAACCAGTTACGTAACACTAGAATGTTACGTAAGCAGATTTTCTAGACTTGTATCGCACTTGCACGTCGTATGCACTTAAGTGTACACTTGTTTTCTTCGTTCATAGAGAGAGGGTATTGTTCTGGGTGCTATTCTGGACAGTGTTGAATTCCGCCATGTTGTCGGATTCCACCATTGATCAATGCTAATTGGCCAAGTGAGCTGCTACCCAACTCTGCAGAGTTGGCTTAAAATGCAGCCCTAACGAAATTTGACAATATGGCGGAATTAGACAGTGTCCAGAATAGCACCCCCGCTCGTAATAAGTTCGCATGCTAGGTGACACCAAACTGGCAGCATATAAAGGGTGTTCCAGACTCGCCGTCATGCCTACTGGTGGCGCTGACTTGTCCTCCCGCGCTTAATGCACATATATGCCCCATAAAGTGGACGGGGAGATGGCCGCTGTTGTAGCTCAGTTGGTAGAGCACCGGATGGGTTATGCGAAGGTCGCAGGTTTGTTCCCTGCCCACGGGAAGTTATCTTTTCGTTTCCATTTCATTCGTCACATTTGCATTACTATTACCCCATATAACATCCCCTGTACTTTTCTCGCCATGATTGTCTGTTAGATCCCATTAATGGTTAAATGCACCACGTATTTTAAAACGCCTTCGGGTTGCTGTGCGAACACTGTTTGGCATATATAGATGTACTATAGGAGGGGGGATGAACCTAGAAAGGGTTAATAGTTGCATCAAGTTAATTTCGCAGCTTACTACAGAGATTACTCGTGGTTTATGACTTCACGTGAGCGATAAGATATGTATATGCACCTTGCGCCGAAGTACCTTTTTTTCCTCGTATATTCGGTCGCATCTGGTAGCAAAAACTTGAACAATGGGAGCCCATCCTGTTTACAACGAGCTTTTCGTGCTGACTAGGTGACATCGCGAAGCTATAGATGCTGATAAAAGTGTGGTAGAATGTAGCTCAGCTTCGTGCTGGAACCGAGTGCGGCACATTCAGATGATCAAGGGCTTTCTTTTCTGCGTGCGTCGATGCCAGGTACGTTTTTAATTAACAATAATAATAAAAAGAACTCATAGAGTCCCAATTGCACAGACGAGTACATGAGAGGAGGGGCAGCTTCCCCCCTATAGCCTCATGAAAGAGGGAGCACAAAGTCAGCTTCATACATTGACCTAATAGAGAAGCTGCGCTGCCAAAAACCTTCGCTCCTCCTGAAGGGGTACCCTACGTAGGTCTATGGCCCGTTATGTGCATCCGCCTGAGCTGACTGAAAGCTAAAGGCCATCGCCCCCCCCCCCCCTTTTTTTATTTAGTTGACGGATGAATACATAGATGGATGGATGCTATGAGCGTCCCATTTATAACGGGGTGGTGACATGTGTGCCACCAAGCTCGGAAAAAAAAAGAAAAAAACACACACTTGTTTTTACGCATTTCTCCTTGCCTGCTTCGACTAAATCGATCTTGCTATGGAAAAGAAAACATAAGTTCACAGCCCAGCTATCTTGCCCCTTACGGCGGAATGCCCCCGTTTTTCCCCCACTATTTATTTTCGGGCTTCCTTTCTAGTTTTCTTTCACCGTTTCTTACTTATGTCTATCGCGGACATGTTCAGCCTTCTATTGTTGTCCCTAAAAGCCAAGACATCGTGTATAGGCTCGTTCCCAAACGTGCATCTGGGTGGATGTTTCCACATTTACTCACAACATGCTCCGTCGTTTGCTTAGCTTCGCACACTACACACCTCACTTTGTTTCGTAAAGCTTACCGGATCGACCCATCTTTGACCAAGCGATGACGTCATGCGGTGACGTCATGCGAGGACGGGGACACCAAGGCGCTTGCATATATGCAAGTCCTTGCGTCTATACTCTTTTTTAAGGTGTGGCTGTAGAAGAGAAGAAAGCTGGTTCTATGGGACGTATGCGCACGGGCGTATACCCAACTGCTAGTATTCCCCAGAACTGAAGCTCCCCGTTAGAAATGTTTTAATGCCGGCGTACCCTAGCCGTTGGGTCTGCGCATTCATACATGTTATATTACTCCTACCTGATCTCTTATGTTCGACAGCCGCAGCCAAAAATTTTGAAGCTTGCACAATAGGCCTTTTTATTTAAAGAATCTAGGCATATTTATCCATCGTCAAGCGCCAAGCTCGACAGATCCGAAGCGGTAGATTGGAGACAATCGCAAACCCAGACTTTTCCCAACTCCATTTATTTTAGAAGATAAACCCAGACGTCTATCCAGATAATACTCTCAAATTGTGCGATTGGACTCACGCATCACTTGGGCGCAGTATCTGGGAATGTACATTTTTAGCAGAAGAAAATTCAGACTCCCTATAGATGAAGCTCCGGCGTGGCGGATGGCCTCACTGCACAGCTCCAACGTGGTGGTGGTAGTGGTTAGAAGATGAGAAAAGGCGCCTAATTTCTGCAACCCTGTCGGGAGCACGGTGCAGTGCCTGAAAGAAGGTGCCATGAGCACTCGGTGTTCCCAGCAGGTGGTCTCCCTCCCAAGTACTGACCGAGCCCAATGCTGCTTAGCTTCGGTGATCGGACGAAAACCGGCGCTGTGAACTGGCGGTCAACGAGAACTGGCGGTCAACTGTGGGCCATCCAGCAAGCCCGTGAGGCGAAGAGGAGACAGGGGCTCCGGTCCTTTTCGGGGGCGGCCTATAGGCCCAGGCCACAAATCTGTCGGAGTTTATTAATAAACGGTTGTTACGACCACCACCACCACCACCACCACCACCACCACCACCACCACCATAGATCGTGAAATGTGTGAAACAGCGAAACTGGCTTGCTTTTGGGCTATTTCTATTGGTCCTAGCTAGGTGGTGCAGTTTCTAGCTGGTGTTTCAATGTTGTTGCTATAGGCTTTAACGAGGCGATGCTATAGCTGGTAATGCTTGCCTCTGAGCGCAGAGAGGTCCAAGTTCGACCACAAACAGCCACTGTCACGACACGCACGTCCAAACTGCAGGAACAGAGCACACTGTGAGCACCTTAGAAAATTCGTGACAGGTTCGGTTAATTAAACAAGTTGACTGTGATCTGAATTCCTCTATTCTCGAACAAGAGTAGGAGGTGAGCGTTTGATTTTCATAGAAACGAAAATATATTTGCACGCATGGTGAAAGACCGAAAGGAAACGCAAAAATCAGAAAAAGGAAGGTAAGCTAACAAGCGGACCGAAAAATATTGTTCTCATTGACAAAGGGAAACATTTTACCGAACCTATAGGTTCGGTAAAATGTTTCCCTTTGTCGGCTGGCGAGTCCTGATGCGCAAGAGGATAGGTGCGGCTCGACGGAGTATCGTGCACGCCAACAGTCCGGTCCCGTGGCCCCGCCGCGGTGGTCCAGTGTCTAAGGTACTCGGCTGCTGACCCGCAGGTCGCGTGTTCGAATCCCGGCTGCGGCGGCTGCATTTCCGGTGGAGGCAGAAACGTTGTAGGCCCGTGAACTCAGATTTGGGTGCACGTTAAAGAACCCCAGGCGGTCGAAATTTCCGGAGCCCTCCACTACGGCGTCTCTCATAATCATATCTATTCACTTTGGTTGATTTACTGTGTGTAAACTGTGTGTTGGGTGTGTAAACCTGTATTTGTATGTTGAATTCTTTCCTTTTTCCTTTTCTACGTGACTTGAGTGCCTAACATGTACTTGCTACTTGTACCGTGCCCACTTTTTTGCACCTGTGAAGGTCTGCAGTAGGCATTAAATAAAATAAATAAAAATAAATAAATATGGTGGTTTTGGGACGTTAAATCTCACATATTAATCAATCAATCAATCAATCAATCAATCAATCAATTAATCAATCCAGTCCCGTGGAGGAGAACGCAGCGGTGGCGATTCGGTCAGCTCAGGCCCCTCATCCCGGCGGCTCGCTCCCGGTGTAGTCGCCAGGAGCGGCATCAGATGCCACCACTTTACCGGAGGGGTGGCTAAAAGCGGCGTAAGTGCGGTACAAACAAGGCGTGCGTTTCTCCTCCTTCTATAGTATAGCGCACCGAGGCGGCTTTGTTTACATGCGAACTGGCGGTGGCTGCCGCTTTGTCCGCGCCGACTGTGCCGTACAATGTGTCGTGCGAACTCAAAAAGAAACGAGAAAAGAAACAAACACGGTGTCTCCTACTAGCTCGTTTAGTGATGAGCCATTTGGCAGCCCAGTGAGTCCGTGTGACGCGCCTTTTGTTCGCAGGACGAACAAAAGGTCTGGTTGGAGAAAACGTGGAAAAAAAAAACTGACGAAAGCTCGGCATTGTGGTGGCCCACACACACAAAAGAACTCGTTCGCACACTCTCTCTCTCCGATTCATTCACTATTATATACTGTAGTATACTACGAGGCCACGCCCCCCGTTCTTTTTTGAGCCGTTTAGCTCGTTCATTCATGCTTCCTGACGCGTGCCTATACACCACGTGCCCGCGCTGCCTACGACGAAGACTGGAGGAGCCCTGACGTGGAAATGGATGAATGAATGATCTTTATTGCACTCGTATCTTATACAAAATAAGCACGAACTGTATGGTCCCATAGCCAAAGGCTAGTGCGGGTCCCATTGAAAGTATACGTAACTGAAACTGTAATAGATAAACAGAAGTAAACAGTTCAAATTTGATATCATCATACAAGAAGTAATGTTTATCTGCTAACAACAGTCACTTGAATTCGATTGAACATAGAAAAAAGGGAAAGTACATAACTTGTAACTTGTAGTAAGCCCCGTCGCGGTGGTCTAGTGGCTAAGGTACTCGGCTGCTGACCCGCAGGTCGCGGGTTCGAATCCCGGCTGCGGCGGCTGCATTTCCGATGGAGGCGGAAATGTTGTATGCCCGTGTGCTCAGATTTGGGTGCACGTTAAAGAACCCCAGGTGGCCTAAATTTCCGGAGCCCTCCACTACGGCGTCTCTCAAAATCATATAGTGGTTTTGGGACGTTAAACCCCACATATCAATCAATAACTTGTAGTAAACACAAATTCGGAACACTTGCGTCACAACCGTCTGGTATGTGTGTAAGATTGTGCGTGTGTAAATTATTACATATAAAAGAATGCTTATATAACAATGTGATGGTAATATACGTGCCACACAGAGACGCACACATACAGGGAGGGAGGTTGAGGGGTGTCGATGCTCCCCCTCCCCCCCTTCTTTTTAGGAGCGAAGCTATGGCCTCCGAAATGGCAAGCGCGAGGCGCGCGCCCGCAATCTCGGAGGTTATGGCGGAGCTTGTCAAAGTCGAGGCTCGTCCGTTGGCGGCCTTGACGTTCGCCGTAGTCGAGCAAGATGATGCTGATGACGATGAATAACAAGCGCGTTCCAGACTACACTCTCTCTTTCTGCCATCACGGCACAGCACATGTAAGGTACCCGCTATACGCCATGACGATGACGCTCATGAAGATGATGATGATGGTCACGGACAATGACTGGCCTGTGCAGCACTGACATCTCGATATGCTCTACGGCGCATTTCGCACGACTGAAAGCAACCAACACAACGCACCAGTTATGGCCAATAAACATTGTGTATAACTGTACACCGCCGTACACTGATTTACATGCGTGAGTGCTTAACGTGTCACGGGTGATTTACGGTAACGCCAAAAGACCCCACTGCTTCGCCCACTCATCATCATCATTCCTTAATGACCAGTTTGTTCAAGCTCGGAGACAAAGCCGCAAGTAGATAGGATGGGTACTCAGCAGTTTCTTCTTCAGACTGAATGACAAAACTGCATAAAGTGGTTCATAGCTTCGAGGAGAAATTCGTACGCCTAAACGCCAACATAATAAAGAGGCATGTACGGGGAAAGATTGTCGGAAAGAGGGGAACGGAATTCCTCCTAAATACTTCCTACATTCATAAATCCTGGTCTTACTTCTTTCCGGAGTTATGTGCCAACTAAGTAGCCCGGCAACAACTTCTATGTTGCATTTCCCATATAAGGTTGCTTCTACCGAGATTATGTACCCAATGACGTCAGGTGAATCACCATATGACGTCACGAAGTGCGCCGTAAAGACTGCCAATATCAGGAGAGGAAATGTAGCTCTTAAACAGGGTATGCTGAGCTGTATGGCACTCGTTGGGTATACGATACGCTATTTCCGTAGTCTAACGTGGGCACCCAAGAGAATAGCGCATGACGCAAGCGCAATGAGACAAACGCTAACACAATGTGTTGCGTAACCTCTTGTAAAACTGCCGAATAATTCGCTCGTTTTTTTGTATTTTCAGTCGTTGTTTTGGGGGGTTCTTTGGGACTTGACAAACTGATTCACATCGCCAGTGAGCAGAGCCATAGACGCTTAACTTTAGTTCTATCAAATGCAATTGCTACTAAACGCGCACGCGCACCAAATACGTCGTACTTACCCCCGTATTCATAAACGCTCCTCGAATCGACTTTCACTTGACAGAGTTGAGCACTGCGCCACCACTCGGCTGAAAATGACGCTGCGCCGCTCGAAAATCGCAGCAGACTATCGCTGGTTATGCAGTGACTTGCCGTCCCTAGAGATGGCTCTCCCATCGGATTTCTCAAGTGAAGGCGAAGCTTAGAGTGAAGGGAGGTTCTAGAATACGGGGGTTAGACGCGACGCATGTTTAAGGTTGCCAACCGCGGCGTAAACGTGCAGCTTGCATGTTCGTTTCACGCCCAAAGTTCAGAACATTGAGCTCGTGTACAACGCTGCAGCTTCGCGCGGGCGATATAGCGTCAACGTTAAAGCGCGGCGTATGACGGCCTTTGTGCCTGTCGTCTTTTCTTCAAATTTATTTTTTTTTCTATGGAGTGCTCGACGGTGGCTTTGGCGTAAACAGCGCGTTGCGAAACGCTCGCCGTATACGTATTCCAATAACATTTTGTTCTCTGAGTGATGATGTTCCTGGCTGCCAGACGGAGACGTGCCTTCTTCGGAAGCCCGGGGGTTGTCGTCACACGTGTCGTCTGCTACAGCTGTCTGTCACGATGCGCGTGTCTCGGCTCGCAGCTGCTAATTGACGGCGAAGAAGAGCGTGTGCTAGTGGATATTCAAATGCAACTATGTAATGCCACCATTACACTTGCATGTATGGTGCGCGCTACGAATAAGTTTAGAAGAATTAGAACAACAAAAAACAGACGGAGATGTCATCGCGGATGAACGCAGTCGGCTAACTAATGTATCGACGCTTATTGGGGCAATCGCAATTGTGTGTGTCGGCACGCATTTTTTATTTTTTGTGAAACGAAGCGACGGTAGACTTGGTAGCAGACGGCAGTGATGGCATTTGGAATGCAAGCATGTCGCCTTTGTCGTTTGCAGTGCTTATAGTTAGTGAAGTGCTTATAGTTAGGGAAGGGACACTAAAGAAGAAGAAAAAGTGCACCGAAGATTACGATGCAGTGTCATGCTAATTTTGAGTGCAGCTTCGCGTTGGCGCAAAGTCATCTATTGTGGCTATCCGTAGTTACAGAAGTGTGACATTAGGACTATAATGTTACACTGCTGTAAAGTTACATAGTCATAGCAATGTAACATTAGAACTAATATTACATTGCTATGACTATGTAACTTTACACGTTGCCGCAGAAACGACCAGCGATATAGTGCTATGCGCACACCAGGCTCAGCTGAGGAATAGGCAGAAATTGTTCTGGGGGGGGGGGGGTGAAAGAGGCCACTTTTAGAGGGGGTAAGGAAGGCACGAGCAGCCCCCCCCCCCCCCTCCGCTTTGTTAGTTCTGGTGCATTTCTAACGGTTCGAAAATTGAGCACGTCGATATCTGTTACGAACTTGGTTTAGAGACTGCAAGTGCATGGCAGGTGCCCAGAAGTTTTGCAAGAGGCATTTAAACAGAAATTTTCTACAAAGACGTCTTAAGATTTACCAAGTCAAGCTGATCCTGTACATCCTATGAAACCAATCATCAGGGATCAATGAGGGCTTTTTAATCTCTTACTTAAGATGAAGACGTCAGCATCTGGCAAGATGGAATCGCACCCCAGTTTCTGAAACAAACTGCCTTTTATTGCTCAGTCAGCTTCTTTCACAGTCATTGCAACATATATGTCCAGTGATCCGAAAGCAGGGAAGGTCATTGATCTGCCTAAACCAGGTGACTCATCTAATCTTCTTATTACAGACCAATCACTAGAATCGCGTGTAAGCATGTAGAAATATTATCTATTCTAACTAAAATCGCATATTTTTTAATAGAATAACCCATTTAACAACATTCAACATGGCTTTATTAATTAGTGCGATTGAAAACGCAACTTTATATCGTTCTTTTTGCCAACCACTCTATGTTCGACATTTGACACTGGCTACATTACTATCGACTATCTCTTCCTTAATTTTCAGAAAACCTTTGATACAGTTTCTCACCGCTATCTTTTTGCGAAAACTAAGCGTGATAAACATTGATCATGGCGACAGCTGATTGAATTCTTCTTGCCTAACAGAACCTAGCATGCAGCAGCTAACGGTCACAGCTCACGAGATTTTTCTGTAACATCGGCTGTACGGCAGGGTTCCGTCAGTATACACCTTTACTTTTTTTTTCCTAAAAAAGCATTATTCCCATTCCAAACTGCATTACATTATCAATCAGGTTGTTCGCCGTTGACTATGTTATGTATACTGCGTAATAACTGACCCGTATTATCATCGCAACTTCAATCTGATCTTGGTATCATTACACCTTGGTGTTCACTATGGGGCATGAAATTGAACATTGTCAAATTGCAAAATAATAAGTATCTCCTGGGGAGCTCCTGGCTAGCGCTGTTTATTCAATTACAAATTTTCGGTTGTCATCTGGGAATACATATAAATACCTAGGTGCTCACATAGTTAACAATTTCTTATGGAATACTCATATTAACTATCTTACTAACAATGCGAACCGCACTCCCGGCTTCTTATGTCGCATGCTTTGCATTAGCTGGTGTTTCGTTAAAACTTCCTCTTCATAAAACACTAGCCAGGTCTAAACTCTAGTGCACCTCCATGGGATACTCATTCTTGTAAACTCAATAACGCACTATACGCCGTCGAAAAAAATCTAGGCTTGTTTCATTATTGCTAATTACTCCCTCATTACACGTATCATTTCAATAATAGCATCTCTAGACCTCCCTAACCTTTCAAACAAGCAAAAGCCTATATATCTTTCACAAACTCTTTATGGATCCCGAATTAGGACGCACACTGTTCTCGCCACCTTGTCACATTTCATGTCGCTTCGACCATATAGCTTCAAGTGTAATTCTTCTTTACTAACAGGTACTTCCGCTCTTTTGTGTGTTTGTATATAAACATGAAAAACTGAACAATTTCGGGGGTAGGCAGCAGCTGACCCCACCCCGTTGTTACTTCAGTGACCCCAGTCGT
Organism: Rhipicephalus microplus; assembly: GCF_043290135.1. NCBI lineage: Eukaryota > Metazoa > Arthropoda > Arachnida > Ixodida > Ixodidae > Rhipicephalus > Rhipicephalus microplus. Next base: position 50,554 of record NW_027464695.1, on the reverse strand, counting down.
TATTATCATTACTTTAGTTGTTATTATGCTTTAGAGGCGGTTTCAATAGAGGGCCAGCCGGAACTATTGGTAGTATAGTGCCAGCAATGTAGATAAAAGCAATAAAAAAAATGGCAGCGTATCTGCGCGCTTCGCTGCAAAAGTCGGCCTTCTTTCGTGCATATATCGTCGCATTTTCAGCGAAGTCTGGGAAACAATAGGTTCTTTAGAATTATGTACCTGTGTATTTTCTATTAAAGGTATGCCCACCGCCTAATACTTACGTATTGATGCCGCGCATAAGACGTGCGCAATATTTGCTTTCTGATCGACAATGTTCACAAACATGAATGCAGCCACCAGTTCAACATGGCTGGGCGTTCAGCAAGCGTTTATACCTTTGGCCGGGTGATTGAATCGTGTGATAGAAATTTCTACGTTCAAGTATTCCATCGCAGCAGTCCTCGTCTTGTAGATACCATATTACGTGCGCCTTATCTCCTAATACCGACTGGACGGCTGTATGCTTTCCTATAGGTAGTAGAGTACCTCGTATCGTTAACAACTCTTTCTAAACACAACTTTTATCGTATACGCATTGAGTGAGAGGCCCACGGGACCGCTTTATGCTCGCCCATATCGTAGAGTAGCTAGTGCTCTAAGTCGTTACCCACCTTTTCTAAACAGGCAAAGACTATCATTAAAAAAGAAATCTTCGAGATTTTGAGCGCGTTTCCCGTAAGCAATTCGAAAAACGCGTCGTACGCGGTGACATGGATCGACGCGATTATCAGCAACGACCATTGGCCACGACAGAGATAAAGGCCGAAGAGGCGAGGGTGGTGGTGGTGAGAGATGCGCCGCAACCGATAAACAAGGTCTCCTCTTATCAATCTCGGCAATTGCAGCCTCGACACGACTTTCCCGAAATGTCCTCCGGAGTGCTGCCGAGAAATGCGGGGCGTATACATGCCAAACGACGCCTTATCTGACACCCGGCGCTGCAGCCTGCGAGGAGATTATCTCGCCCCTCTCGCTCTATCTCCTTTTTTTTCTCTCCATTCAGGTGTTGTTTGCAAAGGCCCATCGGTGATCGGCGTGTATTTTCCGGACTCATTTTTTGACCCCTGCGATGGCGCAGCAGTAGAGGGTCAACCTCCTTTGCAAATATGAGAGTAGAATGTTCTACACCTCGAAGGGTGTCCAAAGCGTAAGTTTCGTCGACTATATTAGTAAGTTTCGTCGACTATAGGGGGCGCACAGGGTGGTTCAATATGGCGCCCACAGAGAGTATCGCAGTCGCTGAGCACATGTGCGGCCTGCACTGGAGTTTTTTTTTTTCTTTTCTTCTTCTTAGCGATGACCTTGCCCTATTTGCAGTCGCATATTATGCGCCACCTGGACGCTTCTGAAACTCGGATACGATGCCTCGTTGAAGGCGAAGAGGTCCTGAATGCCAAACACATCACTCGTTGTGGCGTGCGACTTGCACTAAAGGCGTGTGCCTCATGATCATTACGTGGTTTGTCACGCGAAACCCGAAGTAGAATTATAACATTCTGTGTTTCCTGTCACGTCCTCAGTTTTGAGCGGATACTTACCCCCGTATTCTAGAAACTCCCTTCACTCAACGCTTCACTTTCACTTGAGAAAGCCGACGGGAGCCCCATCTCTAGGTGCGACAAGTCACTGCGTATCAGCTATGGTCTGCTGACATTCTTGAGTAGCGCAGTGTCATTTTCAGCCGAGTGGTGGCGCAGTGCTCAACTCTGTCAAGTGAAGGGTGAAAGTCGAGTCGAGGAGCGTTTGTGAATATGGGGGTTAACGGTGTAAGATTTCGCTAATATATCGCAATACCGATATTTTTGACGCATTTGTTAAAAACGTCACAACTTTGCCGCGAAGGCGAAGCAATGAATGCGATAGCAACAAATGAAAAAGGTCACGCGCCGAATGGCAAGAAGATCGAAACGTATGTGCCCCGCGTTTCTCATGCACATATGACGCACGAAACGTAACCATATAGGTACAGATGAACGCGAATAAGCGTCTCAGTTCTTACTTCGATGTGTCTGAAAAGAGCACCCTTTTTGCAAACGGAGACTGTGCAACGATTGCAGTGACCTTTGTGCGTCCGGTAGCTACAACAGAAACGTTCTTAGTCAAGGCCCAACGCTAGCCAAGACGTATGCTAGCCAAGACATGCTATCCAAGACATGCATGCTATGAGGGCCGCCGCCTTGCCGCTTTTCCGATATTCTTTGAAAAAATTACGCTTGCGGCCGCGGGGTGGCGTGACAGTCTACGGAACTTGCGAATATTTTACGCCCTTATATCAGCGCATGAAACGGCGTACCCTATCGGAGCAACCTATATGTAAGCAAGCATGACGGTTACTTCCCACTCGTGTCGTGCACTATTGAACAGAATGTACCGACGGCAACATTTACTACCAATAGACACGTTCGCTACCTCTCGCTAGCATTTTCTCCTTTAACGGTAGCAAATGTTATCGCTACTACGCAGCGTGTCAAGGTTAGCAGATGTTATTGCTTGCGTGCCTGTACAACGCGTGCAAAGCAGGGCTATAATACGTTCGTTGGGTTGCTGTTGGTGCGTGTGTCGCGTAAACAAATTTTGATTACACCGCGATATAGATGCCTGTAACATTCTGTTCCGGCCTATGTCTGTGTGTGTTCGTATACATTGAGGATGTCGTTGTGGTACGTATTTACCAAGGTGGTAATCACGAGAAGACGATATCGTGTGGTCTCGCTTTTTTTTCTGTTTAGCTTGTCAGTGTTGTAAGTTACCATGTATTACTACTTCCCTGTGGATCCAAGACACGGCATGAAGGGAAACCTTAAGTGGCGAGTGTCATGGTGCTACAGTTATTAAGTTTTCATTTACTACCTTCAGTTACTACATATGTAGTAAATGTGACAAGCTCGTATACTGACGCAAGGATATATATTAGGCAACTTTTAAAGAGTGGGCGCAGTATGAAGTATTGCACCTAAAATACACTGAAAAGGGTACATGCAAGTTTTTACACCCTTATATAACACCCTATTTTTACACCCTATTTCGATATAGTGCGCCGTTGGCAAAGTATGTAAGCCACAATGGCGGTTTTCGCTTCACGTTCGTGTTATATTATTGCGACATACTGCTATGCCGTGTGCGAGATTGCGTAGCATGCTGCGATCTCAACGTGTTGTGTAGATATATATGGAAACGTGTACTCTCGCCTAAACCTAAACGAAACGCAAACGCGGCCCCAGCTCCAAGCCCAGAGCCGAAGCTGCGGCGCGGAGCAGCTTGCTTATTTTTTTTCCTCGCATTGACGTCATAAACGCTAGGGGCGGAGCTCGAACTCGAGTTCCAACCAATCGCCGCTCGCCGCCGTCCAAGGGCGGCGACGGCAATGTGCTCGCGCGTGTGCGTCTACGACGGTCCTGCGCTTTTTTTTTTTTTCCTCGTTCTTCCTTCTACTTTATTTTTTATTTCTATTTCGCGAGCTCGCGAGGGAACTGCGTGTAGCAGTCGTTTGTGGAGAGTGGTGTAATAAAAAGCGAGCGAAACAGGAGAAAAAAAAGGAAACGCGGTTTTGAAAAAAATGAAAGATGACGTGCCTTATGTATATGGAACCGACTTTAGTACTACGCCCAATGTAGGACGGAGCGGACGTCGGTTGGTTTTCACATCGTCCTGAAAATGGGGTTTTTTTTTTTTTGAGTTTAGAAAAAAGTTATTTAACGATTTAGAGTACATCGTACTCTACTATGGGAGAGCATAATGCCGTCCCGATTACGCAGCGTTGTTGTATTAGGGTTGAAGCTTTTTATAGCGGCACCCGTTCGTCCCTCGTCGCCGTCGTAGTAGTGTGTAACAAGTATTGCATTTTGACCTTCAAGGGGGTGCCGGTGAGAGATTTCTTCTGTGCGTTGTTGAACAATAAAAGGTAGTGCTCAATGTACATGCCAATGGCTGCTAAAGGGGAATGAGAGACAAAAGAATTCGGCTTTTAGTTAACGCACACGCTGCGAATTTTTTATTGTTCGACAACGCACACAAGACAAGAAAGGCAATTGCTACGTTATACTCGCTGGGCGTAACCTCCTAGGTTTTAGAAAGGTTTAGCGAGCGTTGGGCCGCAGTGCCATGAATAGAGTGAACTAGTATATACCATGAACTCGTGATGGTTAAAGGTGGGAAGTAGACACGAAGCGCAAGCCGTAAGGAAGTGTGCGTGTGCCTCCTCTCGTCCAGTGCTTGGAATGTCCGCTGGATGGCGGTGCTTCCATATGAGGAATATATGATGAAAAGATGCGAGATGGTGGTATTTGGAGTGTTGAATAGATGGACGAACGGACACAGTCAGATGCATGGCCGGACGCACGGATGGCTGCACGAACGGATGGACGCATGGACGAACGCAGGAGCGGATGCATGGACGAACGCAGGGACGGACGCACAGATGAACGTGCGGACGCACGCACGGGCGGCCAGACAGACGCACGCATGGACGGACGGAAGCAAGAACGAATGGACGGACGGATGCTTCGCCCCACTATCCATCAATCACTCCGTGGATATGCTGCCATTTTTTTTTATAGGAGAATGGCTTATTTCAAAGGTACTAAGGTCGCTGTTCGGGCTTGATTGTTGGTTTGGATAGACACAGGTTGAAAAGTGCATAAAACGAAGACAGAGAAGACGCCTAACACACATTGGCGCTGTGTGTGTGTGTGTCAAGCCTCTTCGTTGTCTCCGTCTTGTGCGCTTTCGCCCTTGTCATGTTCAAGGGGAACATTTCTTTCCTAGCGGAGTTGTTAGGCTTTTCGTGGCGTCGATAGGCGTTCGCATAAATTATCATCATCATGAACGGCCCTTCTTCTACGCGTGCGCCTAGCGTGGGTTTTGCCGCTGCGCCGACTTGTCCGGCGTGGGACGCAGTAACTCGGGTGGGTGAGGGAACGGCTACAGAGAGAAGGAAAGGGAAATAGAGGGAAATGGTGGAAAGACCTAGAAAGAGAGAGAAAGAGGGAAGTACTAACAGAGACAAAAGGGAAGATACGAAAACCGAAGAAGAAGATATATAAAGAAAGAGAAAATAAAGAAAGTCAAGGAAGGCCGCCTTGTTCCGCTCTTGCTACAGACTAGTGCCCGGTTTCCTTAATTTTTTGTAGGTGAAGACAGTGAATGTATATAAAAGTTAACTGTATTTCAATAATAGTACACATATATTATGATTATGGGACACTTTACAAGGAGGGCTCCAGAAATTTCGACCACTCAGCCGGGGTTCCATCCCGAGACCTTAGGTTGATCAGTCGAGCGTCGTGAAGACCAGACTGCTGCGGCGGGTTGAAACGCAAACAAAACCATCAACGCTGCCCACTAAATTAACGCTTAGCCCCGCCGCGGTGGTCTAGTAGCTAAGGTACTCGGCTGCTGACCCGCAGGTCGCGGGTTCGAATCCTGGCTGCGGCGGCTGCATTTCCGATGGAGGCGGAAATGTTGTAGGCCCGTGTGCTCAGATTTGGGTGCACGTTAAAGAACCCCAGGTGGTCGAAATTTCCGGAGCCCTCCAGTACGGCGTCTCTCATAATCATAACCACCATGGTGGTTTTGGGACGTTAAACCCCACAAATCAATCAAATTAATGCTTATAGAGGGGTATAACAGACACAACTTTTTGAGGCTGAGTTCGGTCCGCCATACGAATCTCCTCTATGACTGCTCTGAGCAAATGTGAGACTCGGGAATTACTAATTAATTTAACTTGTTGTTAAGGTCAACTTTAGCGCGGCGCACCAACTGGCATCGACACTGCCGTGACGTCAGGCTTAATTTTCTTATCTGGTGACACCACGCGAATACACGTGTATGGTCAGTTCCGATAGCATCAGCTGCGAAAACATATAAAATAAATGGCCGCCTGCATGCCACCAATGGAGACCACGTAGACGTCACGATATCTTGCATGAGCACGTGATCGAAAAGCTCCTACGTTGTTGTGACGTCACGGTATGCGTAATGACCCGAACTATCTTTCGAAAACATGCTGTAATTATTCTTCAATCACACTAGGGGCACTGCATGAAACGTTTTGCTCAAGTACGGATACAGATCATTCCTGGTATTGTATATGCGGTATAGAGGAGGTGTGAAGAGTGCACATACCTTGAGGATCGGCCTACATTTCTTTCCTTCTGAAATCGGGCGTCGTATATACCTCGTTGCCGAACGCAGCTGGAAAATGCCGTGGTGTAGTGATTGTCTTCAATAGATAAGACAGTCGTGAATAGAGAAAACGGATTCTGACAACCGAGTCGTATCGCGCGTATGCCAGACTGTGCGTTGCATTCAATGGACAGACCGGCAGTCAGAAAGCGACAGTCTTGTCATCTCGCCTTTTATCAATCGTCACAAAGGGGGAGTCGCGGCGCTCTTTACGGGCCGGAGTATAATACGACACCGTCTTTTGTGTATAGTCTTTGTCTTACAAACCTAATCGTTTTCACTTGTGATGCGCTCTTTTCCGTTATTGTTAGACCCCGGAGTTCTTTCTTGTCTGTCGCCTTTTGTTTCATCGTTACAACTTAATACCCGCCGTAAAACAGCGCCCCCCCCCCACACTCTTTTGTCCGTTCACACTACGTTGTTATGTTGTATATACACAGACACTCTTTTGTTTGAAGCCGCAATGCGTGCAACTTACTTTCTCTTTTCTATTGTAGGCGACGCGTGTTGGGGACAATATAGACGCGAGGGAAGGAGGCGTCCCGTCGGAAGTAGCGTTTTGACTATATGTACAAATGAGCGAAACACGTTTGACTGTGTTCCGTTAGAACGGTGCAGTATACTGTTCGGTGATCCTGACGACGCGTAGTAACTGTAGCTATGTCTGATTTTGAAGGACCCGTCTTCCTCCTTTTCGCTCGTACATGCGAGCAAGACCAACCTGTTCGATTGGGAACTGTCAATCTAAATATCTAGGCTGTTTTAAGTACCCCAGAGTGGAGTAGGTCATCATTAAGTACATCGTATCCGCGAGTCTACCTGTTCACGTTTGTCAAGCACGAACCATAGTAGTGATCTTAGGAAGCATGATGTAAGTCATCTATAGACCTATTGACAAGTGTCAGTAGGGCTAGGCAACGTTAATCTAGAAAATAGGGATAGTTGATAAATCGCCATGTATACTGAAAAGAGCTCATTTGCTACTTTTTAAGAAACCGACTATAGCCCTATTGGAAAGCCTCATTACGTCTAGTCAATTATGCTACAGTAATTTCGGCTAGTCAACAGTTTGCCATATATGACTGCAGAGTCAATAGGGCCAGCTAGAAAAAAACGGAGGAAAAGGCAATCATCATTACGGCTTTGTACTATAGTAAGGTATAGTAATTAGGCTCAGCCATTAGCAACTATAGACGTATTCATTGACAATGGTCAGCAGGGTCATTTCAAGCAGACTAGCGTTATTACAAAGAAGGAATATCGGGATAGTTGTTAAGTAGCAAGGAGGTATATTCGACTAGCTCTATTCAAGAGCGTCGTTGTAGAGCTAGCTGTTTTAGAAGCCTGGAGGTAAGCCGGACTACTCCTGTCGACATGGCATCGACTAAGCCCCGCCGCGGTGGTCTAGTGGCTAAGTTACTCGGCTGCTGACCCGCAGGTCGTGGGTTCGAATCCCGGCTGCGGCGGCTGCATTTTCGATGGAGGCGGAAATGTTGTAGGCCCGTGTGCTCAGATTTGGGTGCACTTTAAAGAACCCCAGGTGGTCTAAATTTCCGGAGCCCTCCACTACGGCGTCTCTCATAATCATATGGTGGTTTTAGGACGTTAAACCCCATAGATCAATCAATCAATCAATGGCATCGACTAAATACCAGTCAGGCTTGTGTCGCTCGATAGCGCATTCATATCTCGCTGTTTGGCGTTGCACTTGACAGTCAAGACGGAACCGCAGTAGTTTCGTGGTAGATATATGAGTGATAAGGAAAACTAGACTTCCCTGTTAGCCAGATTGGTCGGTTATCCTGGAGGGGGTGTATGTAGTGGTGTATAGTATATATGCATACGCTTGCGCACAATAGGAGTCAAGGAGTAAAACGAGTAACGTTTTATCGGTAACCCTGTTACTTGTAACGCGTTACCGCTAACACCTTTTGTATAAGAATCCACTTCGAAAGTGCAATGGCTTATGGTGCACACGTGCGTTTCGTTATTTCTCAGCGTCTACCAATTCTCTGCAAGACGCACAATCGTGTTTTCCCTCAGTATGTACACCTGCCGAACGAGTAGAGCGAACGACAACAACATACCACTGGCGCGGCGACGCGTACGTGGAAACTTTTGCACTGCCGCTCCGTTTGTCACTCTGCGAGTATATAGCTCCTCAACCTGCCGCGCTGCTCCGACGGCCAACGCCGCGCAAACGCGTCGCTGACGCTGGGGAGGATGGCGCGACGTCGTCCTTTCCCTTCCTCCACCCTTTCCCTTACTCCGTCTCTCTATCGCCGCGTTCTCGAGAGAGCTGCTGGACGGGGCGTCGTTGTTCCTCGCTATCTCTTCGTCTTCCTGCAGTTTAGAGCAACGAGGACGAAACGGACCGTGCACGTCCGTAGGATGGAGAGGCCGAACGCGCGTGTCTCCGTGCAAAAAAAAAAAAAAAAAAAGAAAAGGAGGGGGCAAAACAAAAGAACGACAAACAAAAAAAGGAAAGGGCGACACGGGGGTGGAGGGGAAGCACCCGCCGCAATTACGGTGATTTGTGCGTCGCCGAGGGAAGCGGGACGGGTCCCCTTGACCCCCGACCCCTCGCGCCGGACACGCTCTGCTGGCCCGAGCCTTAATTGCCGCCGCCCCTGACGTCAGTGTCACCGCCAGAGCACACCCTCGCCCTCCTCCTCCCGCCGCCGACCGCGTCTATCTCCGCGCGCTGCATCGGCCGCTAGGTCGCACGAGATGCTAGGGCCTCTCGTTGCGTTTCGCTGTGCCGCGCCCGGATCAGCGTTCGCGTGGTGTGTCGTGCGTTTGCGTTCTGAACTCTCAATCGGTAGCACGCAACGACGCCGTGTGCAATCTTAGGAGCCGCTAAGCTAAAAGGGTGTGCGTTCCATTCCCCGCCACGACGCCCAAATCTTGACAAGCGAAATGCAAGGAACTACTCGTGTGCTTGGATATAAATGCGCATTGTTCAACCATTATTGACAATTGAAGTAACTTCTGTGGAAGAATGAGGAGTGGTTCTTAAGATAGAGAAAGGAAGAGAAAAGTGAGCCCCGTTATTGTCTGCTTCAGTGATGGGGGTGAGGAGGGATAAAAGGGGTAGAAGTAAAGGTATAGGAAAGAGGAAGAAGAAGCAACAACAAACTGAGGGGATAGGAGAGACAGGAAAGATGGAAGGACGGTCACTGGAGTCCGAGGACGGGGTACACTTGCGAGAGATGTTGTCGGCGTCTGTAGATGGCGTAGAGCAGGTCTAGTAGGTCAGAGCTGCGAGAATGGGGTAGAGCACATTTGGCAGGTATTCTCAAATCATGAATGGTACTTTACCGCTTAGTCCTTGAGTGTATGAGGTATATGGCAGCTGCATCGTAGGTCTAAATTTCCGGAGCCTTCCACTACGGCGTCTCTCATAATCATATGGTGGTTTCGGGACGTTAAACCCCGCATGTCAATCAAATCAGCTGCATCGTACCGATGCTCTCCTCACCCACGGCTGATACCTGTATATGCTTAGTGTGCCGGCATGCATGGGTAGCATCGCGACAACTGAACCCTGCAGGCTACGCGGCGCTGGGGCCAATCAAACTTTCAGGACATGCTGCAAAGCGTTCGTGTTAAGCCTGTTGACGACTGTATACGTGCTTAAAAAAAGGGGGGGGGGGGGCACCCTCACCGCCGAAGAAATATTTCACGAAAACCTTCGAAAATGAAAGTAGCTAACGTGGTTGCTTGGGCGAGTTGGTACGACATGATTCACATAAAAAAAAAACAGCGCCAATAACGAGGGACAAGAAAAGGAGGAGACAAACAGTGGCACTGACTTACAACTAGATTTATTTGCTGGAACCGCACCGTATATACTTGAGCAGTATCTGACAATAGTAGAAAAAGGCAAAAATCAAGGAAAACAGAATTCACCTAACAACCGAGTAATCATCGTGATAACGCGCCATGAACAACACGGCGCGCACCAACGTTCTGAAGAAAATCTATTTCTTTTTTGCGATAGAGCAATCGAAGGCCTGATGACACTGCCCAGCCTTTCTATTTCTGCAGCCTCATAAATTTCGCGTATCAACAAAAATGATTTCGAAGGTGTAGAGAAGTCATTAACGTTATATTGAAAGAACGTCGTCATTCGTCGCGTCCGGCTCGGTAAAAAAAAACATGCTAATTAAGTCTTTTGCACAAATCGTGGAGTCGCTTTTTTCTACAGTTTTAGTTTACGCCATCGGCAGCCTCCTATTATTAACGCATACTATATGCACGGAGACTCAGTGTGGTTTCCCACGAAAATAATTACTGCCGCTTTGTTGAGAAATATGAGTCTACGAAAGAAAAAAAAAGAAAGGATGATTGATTGATTGATATGTGGGGTTTAACGTCCCAAAACCACCATATGATTATGAGAGACGCCGTAGTGCAGGGCTCCGGAAATTTCGACCACCTGGGGTTCTTTAACGTGCACCCAAATCTGAGCACACGGGCCTACACCGTTTCCGCCTCCATCGGAAATGCAGCCGCCGCAGCCGGGATTCGAACCCGCGACCTGCGGGTCAGCAGCCGAGTACCTTAGCCACTAGACCACCGCGCCGGGGCGAAAAAAAAAAGAAAGGACTCGTTTTCACCGAGTATAAGGTCCTCCTTTATCCTGCAGACGGACCTTGGGATCACGTATCTGGGCAAACGCGCAGGCAACACGTAATCCAATGGAGGAAGTCTGAATAAAGCGTGCTCCAACTACGGTCGCGCTTGGAGGCCTCATTTAGACGATGCGCGGCGATGCAGAATGTTCACCAGACTTCGCAATTACGTAGCAGATATCTGCGTAAGCGCGATATGTAACTCTGAAGTACGTTTATGCAAAGGTGGTGGTGGTAAAAAACATTTATTTCAGAAAAAGTCTACTAGAGAGTGCAAACTACTACTAGAAAATCTACTAGAGAGTCTACTAGAGAGTGCGACGTTATGCAAAGAGCCTCCTTGCGAAGGCAGTGAGATAAACGGCGAGAGATCTAATTGGGGCTCCTATTTTATTTTGTCCCTTGTGAGATACACGTACCAAGGCCAGCTGTTCGCGGGTGCGTTGAAAGAAAACAAAAACAAATTCACAGGTCTTTTGTGCATTTGCCTATAAGAGGACCCGAAGACGAAAACCGTCTTCCTTTTTCGTGCCAGGCGAGGTATGCAGCACTATCATCGTCATCATCACTTATTAAACATTAAGGCCCCTAACCAGGGCATTACATCAGGAAGGGGGAGGGGGCACTGATATGACGTTCACATATGAATACTCTATGATCACTCAGTAGTCGATGTGCACTAGATAGGTCATTTGCCGAGCATCTATAGCGCGCATCAAGTATTGATCCGAATTTTCCGGAGACCCCCCCCCCCCCCCCCACACACACGCACTATACGGCGTCTCTCGTAGTCATATCGTGGTTTTGGGTCGTCGAATCCCGTAAATTATTATTGGTTCATTGATTCGCCCACTTCGCAAGCTTTCGGCATTGTGGTTTTGCAAGTCACTGCAAACTTTTTTGCATATCGCCTCGTTTTGCGCTACCTCCGTGACCGACACAGGTCTGACGAAGTGACGATGTCATGTCATGACGTCATCGTGTGACGTCACAAATTTCGGCGTCTGTGACGTCACGTTAGAAAATCATCATTCGATTTTTTTTGTGTCAGTCATGTTTACGTCGTTGACGCATTCCATTTTCCTTGTTTTTGAGGCACGTAAGCTTCGTTTCCCGCCTTCAGACGCGTTGAATTGAATCGATCAAGCAGCCCCCAAAAAGTCACTCGAACGAACTTGGGCAACGCAATCGTTCCTCTTTTGGCAACGGATGGATAGCAGTGCATAAGTTTTTTTTTTCCTACCATGTGGCTCAGGCCAACAGCCAGGAATTTTTTTCTGGGGTTGGGGGGTGGTGCATTAGCTGAAGACCTTGACTTTATAAAAAAACACCTATTTTCATTACCTATTTTAGGTAAAACACCTCCCTCCACCAGAATTTTGGGGGCGCTGTAGGCGAGGGCTACGGGCCTGATATGGCTTTTCGGGCTGCTGGTCTCTGCAGCCGTCCTGGAAAGCTGCTTTGGTCATTTATTAGTGTACATCTTTCACACTAACCTGCGTACATGGATGATGCCGAGGGACATATCTTCTGATGCCTTCGAGTCGCGAAAGCTGTGCAATAAACAAAAATAAAACGTGGCGTCCCAACGCAGGCCTTGTGTATAATAACACACAACACGTGTGATCAGGGGTGGTTACCTATTTGTTGGAAAGGTTTACAAAGCCTGTAGGATATTCTTTTTTTTTTTTTTCCTTATGAGGGTGTTGACCTTTTGGCGCCGTGCAAGAGCTCTTTATAGTACACTCGGTTCCGGCGTTACTCTGGCATAAAGAAAAAAAAACTAACAAAAAAAAAAACCGGCAGCGCCGATACTAGAGAAGGCAAACAGCGAGGTTAGAGGAGGGAGCGGGGTAAAACGAACCTGTCACCTCTGCGGCCTTCGGAATGGCCCATAATCTAGGGCTCGTAATAAGCATACGTCACGAGGCTGCAAACACCGAGACAACAACCAAAAGCAACGTGCAGCGTCTCGGATGGAGGAAGCCAACGCTGCAAGCGGATGACGCTCTGCCGGTGTGAAAGAGGGCGGGGGAAAGGGTAGTAGAGGGAAAAACAGAAGGTGTGTTATCCCTCCATGCCTCGCATACAACGCGCCGCCGCTGGTCCGAGAAGGCGCCGCGCCGAACTTGTGCTGCTCTCTTCTTCCTGGTGGTGTAAATCATAGCCAATCAAAAGTCAAGCGGGGTGCCATATATGGGAAGGGGGGGAAGGGGGCACGCTGGGATTTCGAGTCAGAGGGGTTAGTGGCGGCAGATAAGGGAGGAGGGGGGGGGGCTGCCTGGTCAGCTCTCTCCTTCACTCTTAGGAAGGGGAAGAGGTTGTGGTCTGGCTAGAGGTTACCTTCCTGTCGAACTGAATAAGAGGTGTATAACAGAAAGGGGTCGTCTTTCTCTTTCTTTCTTCCTTTCTATTTGCGTTAGCATCCTTCGCTTTCTCTTGTGAAGAATATATATATATATATATATATATATATATATATATATATATATATATATATATATATATATATATATATATATATATATATATATATATATATATATATATTATAAGTCAGTGTTGTACTATTACCTGGGCACTTCATATCTTATTTTCCGTGAAACGCATAAATCTTTCGCGCAATAGGGGATTTCGTTTATGCGTGTTACTGGTTGTCTCTTCAACTCGGGCAACCCAGCGTGTAAGCGTTAACAGCGCGGTGCTTGGAGTCGTTGCCCTCCACAGCGGGGGTACGGTGTAGTGTTTCCCCCCCCCCCCCTCCCCGTTCGAGAGACACCTCTGGAGTGCAGCAGCACACGTGTGGTGCGTCGGTTTGAGGTTTCGGACGCGTGCACGCCCCATTGAAACGATCCGTATGCGATGTCCAATAATTCCGTATGTTTCCGTAAGAATCTTACGGAAATACGTGAAAAATATTTAGGAAACACATGTATTCTTACGGAAACTTATTGGACTTCGCATACGGATAGTTTTAATAGGGCGCGCGGTCGCGTCGACCACTGAATGGCGCGTCAGTCGACTAAAATGAAGAAGAGGATGAACGTTGAGAAAATGTATAAAGATCACCGATCTAGCAAATGGAATGATATGCGGCATATACAAAGCTCCGTTTACCTGCCCCCAGATTTGAGTGCACGTTAAAGAACCACCAGGTGGTCGAAATTTCCGGAGCCCTCCACTATACGGCGTCTCTCATAATCATGTGGTGATTTTGGGACGTTAAACCCCACATATCAATCAATCAATCAATCAATCGTTTGGCTGCCCCACCCCATTCTATATTTTAAAAAAAGTCAGTCTGACAATCATAGCTTCCTTTAAAGAGGAACGTTGACTTTCTAATGAGTCATGTGATCTATGACTCTCTAAAAAATTAAAAAAAAAACACGTTGATTCCAGTTTTGGAGAGGCGTAAATGTGTGACTCTCTTTAAAGAAATGCCTCAACTCATATATATATATATATATATATATATATATATATATATATATATATATATATATATATATATATATATATATATATATATATATATATATATATATATATACGCGCGAGCTACTACTACAGCCACCGATCATCATCGTCGTCTTCATTACCAGCAGAGCGTCCGTTATTCAGATTCATTACAATTTATATATATATATGAAAAGTCATCAGACTTTCCCATTTTCTTACAGTACTGCTGTTAAGCTGAAAAGATACAGTGCGACGGCTTTGGATGTCAGGGTACAATGCGCGCAGCGGAAATGGACTCGAAGTGTACAGATACCAAAGAACTAGAATGCTCATCGTTCTCGCAGGCTTGGCTTAGGCTGTGCAGTGATGAGACTCGATTCATGTGACAAGCAGGTTCAATGCGCACTAAATGCCAGAAATCATAGATGGAATGCCCGAATGTTATCTCACATTTTGCAAGCGATGCTTGCCACTGACCGACACCATTCGCTGCAGTTAACGGGAAGCCGAAATTCACGACCGGGTATAGACGACCTTACGAAACTCTGTAACGTAGTACGGCTATACCGTGTGATTAGATTCCTACAGGGTTCAACGCCCTTAGGGAATACGCGATCTACGAGTCGGGGGGTACTGCGTATCGATTTTCAAGATTGACAACGTGGAATGGGGGGGATGTCCCTCGTTAATTCCAGCATGACCAGCCGTGGCCTTTCTTCGGACAGGGTTCTTGCTCTCGAAGCACGGATGGCTGCCCGCTGTTCCTGGACCTCTCTCTCTCTCTCTCTCTCTCTCTCTCTCTATCTATCTATCTATCTCTATCTATTTATCTATCTATCTCTCTCTCTCTCTATCTATCTCTATCTATCTATCTATCTATCTATCTATCTATCTATCTATCTATCTATCTATCTATCTATCTATCTATCTATCTATCTATCTATCTATCTATGTATCTATCTATCTATCTATCTATCTATCTATCTATCTATCTATCTATCTATCTATCTATCTATCTATCTCTCGCACACACACACACGCTGGTCGTCGTAGATGTCCAAGCCAAGGCCGTGATTTGAGGCGAAGCTGCGGCCTTTGACGCATCCCATTCTCAACCAAGCGTCCCAGTGTATAGAACCAAGCGTCCCAATGTACAGCTTCGACTTATAGGTTCTCGCGTCGGCTTTACGAGCGTTGGCCGCAAGGGCCAACGTCCTTCCGCGCGGAAGAAGCTTTACGCATGCAGAGAAGAGGCAGTCGGAGAGACTCCTTCTTATTGCGTATACTATATAGTGTACGAGGAATAGACGCATCGGGCCGGAAGGCCTCCCCCCCCCCCCCCCCCTTATGCGGAGCACGGCAGCGGCCGCTACAAGCGACGGCGGCGGACTGCGGCGTGAAATATGAAAAGGCGCATTGTCTGAGAACGGTGGAGACGCTGCTGCCGTGTGCGGCAGCTGGGATTCTCGCGTCGGCGCCGGAGATGCCGCCGCTGGCGGCATAAACTAGCCGCCGCCTGCCCGGGGTCTCTTCTGTGCCTTCTATAGACTCTGCACTGCCCCGAACTCGGATGGCGGCGGCTGCGACGAACCTCGATAGGGCCAGCGAATACGTCGATGATTCGGCTGAGTTGCGTGCAGTGTGCGGCATGATTCCGAAGCTATATAGGCGGGCGGTTCCTCGCCGGGTTGCGGTGCTTTTGGATCCCCGGGTTGTTTTCCGTTTTCTTTTTCTCAAGCGCGAAAAGAAAAGACGGTGTTGCAAATTTGGAATAGAGAGTTCGGGCCGCGTATATTCGATCACTTGAGGTGCAAGATGATGTAGGAGGAGGCGAACCACTAAAGCATATGCGTGGAACGTGCATCTTCAAACGGAGATGACATTTTCGAAACCGCCACGCTGCATATATTAAGGCGAATGCCCCCAGATGCCTCGTGGAACGAGATGGGTGACCTCAACGCGAGTGATGCAGAAAACCACGATGTTGCCGAAATTTGTGACGTCATCCCGAGGTCACCATGACGTCGCATGCTGACGTCATAAGATTACATCACCAAGGTGGGCTGATCCCATGGGCACTGCCAAACCTTGAAACGCGTCCGAAAGCTTCGAATGCCTCCGATCTCGGAGGCAGATCACTACCACGCTGGGTGCAGAAAGCTTTTAACGCGATACCGTTAAAGAGCTCGCTTTGCAGCGGTTCCGGCGTTGTTTGTTGCCAGGGAAAAAATCATCTTATGCTTTACCGAGAAATCGAGAATGGTACAAATAAAATGTATAATAAAAAAAAGTTGTGTGTTAGTGTGGGGATTGATGCCGGGTTAATTTGACTCTTAGTGGGGATAGAACCCGGGTCGGTTGTGTGGCAAGCGGACGTTCTACTACACGGCCAACGCCTCTGCTCGTGAATACGGTGAGAATACCTTGCTCTGCTTGTAAGTGCAGTGAAAGTAATATGTTTTGCAAACACAGGCGTCCTGTATGCATGCTTCGCAATACAACACGAAATATTGCAGTAATCGTGCGTGGTACAAGCACCCATTGCCATGGGGCGTCAAAACATGTGATTATCATAATTACTTCGTTGTTTAAAGCAGTTAACCCACTACAAAAGGCACACACGCTACATACAGCACCCGTTTCCTTAAGGGCACGTATAATAGCAAGTTCGAAAATGTTTCATGCCCTAAGTGTTTGAAGAATGCACCAGGAACAGGACATCGCTATCGCGTTTCAATCTTAGAGGAGAAGCTTTAATTGATTGATTGATTGATATGTGGGGTTTAATGTCCCAAAACCACCATATGATTATGAGAGACGCCGTAGTGGAGGACTCCGGCAATTTTGACCACCTGTGGTTCTTTAACGTGCACCCAAATCTGAGCACACGGGCCTACAACATTTCCGCCTCCATCAGAAATGCAGCCGCCGCAGCCGGAATTTGAACCCGCGACCTACGGGTCAGCAGCCGAGTACCTTAGTTACTAGACCACCACGGCGAGGCAGGATAAACTTTAAGGGCCCCTATTTTTTTTTTTTTACGGTGGGGGTCGGGGTAATAGAGTACACTAGTTTAGACAGAGCTGCTGTAGTAGTATGCGATGGCAGTAATAGAAACGACAGAGGCGCGCAGGACGATTGCATTCAGCGGTTTGCAGGTCAATACTACAACCCTTTTCAAACCAACACACGAGCGCGCTATGCCAAGCTGCACTGCACGCAACAAACGATGCGACGCTCTTGCTTCGCGAAGGGCGGCCGAAAGAGTAGTAGAAGTGATGTAGAGGGTGACCAGCACCGAGTCCGCTCTTGCCGTCGGACGCTCGCAACACTCCTTCTACTAGCGGTCGGGTCCCTCTTTTTTTGGGCGATGCCGACGCTGCCGCGAGGTTCTTGGCCGCGGGCGACGCCCTATCCCTTGGCACCCTTTCCCGCGAACCACCCGTGGGAACAAAAACAGAGCGAGAGAGAGGAGGGCGTCCCCCTCTTCCGTGATGCGTCGCTACGCGCGTTTGCTGCATTTTCACGCCTGTTGCGCGATTTGTTTTTATTAGCGTATACGCATTCGAGTGCTTTCCGAGGCAGTCGGATCTTATCCCTTGACAAACTCGGCTTAACCCATACATGCCTAGTGTCCTACATGTAGGACGCTAAAACTTTTCAGTGTAACTCGAGAATGTTTTTTCTGTAAAAAAGGTAGTGTCACCTAAAATGTGTTTATGATGACCTGTCCTCGTCACATGCAAGTCTAGGTGATCGCTGGGTTACAAATAGCTATGTGCTTGCAATCACAAAATAGCTATTTCGCATGCGTGTAGCCGAGTGCCATACCGCGAGAAAAAAGTATTTAAGTAATATAGAGTCAAATTGTTCTAGATGCTGCTGATATTTTTGTCGATTGTTTGTCAGTCATTGGGTGTGAAGTAACTTACGTATGGCAGTAATAGGCGCTAATCTTTTTTGTTCATGGTGTGTCAAACATTGGCGTCCTACATATGGGATGGCTTTAAAACCATTGTTCGAAAGAGCGTTGTTTTTTTTTAATAAAAGCCTTATAGTGTTTTCCGAGGTCATAGAAGCAGTCATTTTGGGGAATAAGTTAGTTTTGTTGATTTTCCTAAGTTTGCGCATGCATGGGTTAACCGTGGCCGACCAAGGTATTTAGTTGAAGGGGCTGACAACTAACTTTTGTGGCACCTGTTTTCTTTGGGGGTCAGCTGAAAGCTTAACGGCAAGGGAGCACTATGACGGAGTGATAGCGCGGAAAAATGCCGTTTTAGATCTATTATAGGAATTTTTCGATCCGCGCCGTATGTGTAGTCGTATTCAACATGCATGCTACAAAGAGTGGGCGGTTAAGACGGAAGCGGCTCGTGTTTGATTCGCCACGGTTGTCTGCGCATGCGCTCTGCTGCTCGACATGTTCCACTGCAGTTGCCGCGCCTGCTGCGCTGCTTTTAAGGGTCAACTCGCTTTATCTCGCTAGCAGCACAGAATTAAGCAGGCATGGTTAATAATATATACGTACTCCAATTTTTAGGCGCCATTCTGGTGCCTACGAACGCGTAAGACTGTGTGCAGAAACGGAAAACGACTTCATAACATCAGCTTGATGGCCCTGCCACCAGGCTGTGCTACATACCGTTCTTTAGAGACTTTTCAGCGTGATTTAACTATATAAATTATAATCAGATTGCGATAAACATTCTTGAAACCTGTCACTTAAATTTAGGGCGTTTGCATTTACACCTTCATTTAATCATACGTTCTGGACCAGTCGTCCGAGCCCTTTGTGATAAAAAATTTTCCAAGTTATCAAGGTGGGATCCTCAGATGCCTCGTCAAATGCCATAAGTGGCTATCGGTGACGAGTGACGCAAAATATCATGTGATGACGGCACCAGGACGTCGTCATAGCGTCTCATATTCAGCTCAGCTTAATAAGCACTGAGGTGTATAGAATTACGGGTATAAATTGGCAGCAGCTCGTTTGTTTTTCTTGCGTCGCTGCAACGGCGTTATTGCGCGTGCACGTGTGTGTGGGAGGATTCGTGACGTATTTTTGTACGTCATCGGGAAAGTGCACTGAATAAATCTACAGACTTCATTTGCGCGTAGCTATAGACTCAACAGCAAAATATTAAGTATGTCTTTCTGGTATTCCTCGGTAAAAATCTTTTGCTAAAAGTGGTGTACGGGGGGGGGGGGGGAAGCAACCCTTTTTTCCTCAACCCGCCACTCTAACCTTATCCGCCTTGCACCCATTTTCCTCCCAAGAGCAAGCATAGACGAAAAATGTCACGCATTGTGTGCCCCGGGTAACATTATATGACGGTACAGCGACGTTATGGTGACGTCACAATATTTTCATATTTGTGACGTCATGATGTTGTCGTACGAGGAAGTCATCACGGGATTATAGGCCTTTTTGCATCACTCGCACTGACAGTGACACCACCGACGGTCAACTTTGGCGTTTGATGAGGCATATGAGGCTCCCAATAAATAAATCAATCAATCAGTTTATTATCACGTCATAAAAGGATGTTACAGGGAGTAAAATATACAGAACTCAGTGAGCCCAAATTATCGAGACAAAGTGACTCGTGAAAACATACGAGCACGGACTTGCGAACGAGGGGGACTGAGATGCCCACCTGAAATCACCTAGGGAAAGGGGGTGTAATGTCTCCCCCGTACGTTTATTAACTTATGTCCACGCAGGCTTTCGACGATGATAGAAGCTACAGGCCCCCTGATGCTGTGTTTCAAGAACGCTTTACTTCGGGTCTTTGCTTCAGGGAAGCCAGGGACCATGATCCATCGTGAGAGGTATCACACCACTTTCATTTTCTTTCTTTTTTACTACATTCTTAAAATATTTTAATGTGCTAGATTAGGTAGAAGTGTGGCAGCTTGGGCTAGTTGGTATGACATGACGATAGTTATAGCGCGAGAACAAAAGGACGACACAGAGTCTTTCGTGTCCTTCTTGTCTCTGTGTCGTCGTTTTGTTCTCGCGCTATAACTATCGTCAGGCTAGATTAGGGTTGTGGGGAACGCTGCTAAGAAGTACCCCAATCTCTCTCTCTCTCTAATGAGGAACCCTGCGCCCTCCCATGCCTGTAAGCTATTCGGCGAAGAAAGAATTCCAAATGCGCTCACTTAAAGCGGAACTTGAAGCTCGACCGCGGTAATACACAGGGAGAGGCGGGTTACACGCGCGAAAACGCGGGGCCAACCGACCCAGAAGAAGAGATTAGGAGGGAAGGGAGGCAGCGGGGAAGCCACTTCCGAGCCGTTTCATCCCGGGCCTTCGCTTCTTCTTCTTCTCCTTCCTGGTGTACCCCTCCTCGGAAAGCAGCAGCAGGTGCATCGTCCGGGGCCCGCTCGTTGGGCCCGTCCACAGAAGCAGCTAGCCGCCAGACGGAGTTCGTTAACACCCACGGCAGCCGCCCTGCATGCCGCGTTTTACATACGCGTGTGCACCGCATAAGGTGTGATGACAGGGCTCGTTTGCCTATGGAACGCAGTGGCAGCAAATTTTCTCTAAATAGAAAATGACAGAGAATAGAGAACGAGAATGTACGATATCAATATGTTCAATATGTACTAGATCACTTCAAATCTTTTTTTCTCTTTTTGGTGACGTGTATGAGATGTATTCGAACGTGTTTCTTTTATCCGTGACCTATGCGGGATGTATTCTGATATAGTTTTTTGCGTTTTTGCTTAGTTATTTTTATATAGTGTGCATATTGAGCGTACAGTGTGAAACTTGTTTCCACATATGTTCTTTCGGTACATGCCAGATATGTAACCACAACTCCTGTCTTGGCCCTTGGGCTGACAGTATGAATAAATAAAAAAAATAAAAAATAATGGGATGGGTGAACACTTGATCGTTTATTTAGATCGTAATACTGAAACCGCTTTTGTTTCTCGAATCGGTGGAAATTATGGGATCGTTTATTGGTTTTCATTAAAGAGCAGTACACATGGCGCAAGGAAAATTAAAAGTGAAGTTAAAGCAACCTAATTACCACTTTGGGAACCGAACCCAGTATACATTCGCATTGTGTGCGCGGCGTACCGCTATACCACTTGCGCTACGGCTCTTTGCGTGTGTGTTTGAGGAGGTACAAACGCGTTTGGCAACATAGTGCAGCGCTTCGATGAAATGGCACGCAAACATGTGTGCAAGCGAAACAGTATCACAAGCACTGGATCGTGATGCGGCAATGCATCTATGTACCCGCTTCCTGTGTATTTCGAATTCGCCGCTGACGTATTCTGCGTTATCCAAGCACTTTGCGAAGTTATATACTTCTAATAAATTATTTTTTTTTCATGTGCGCGCGTTCCGTCTGTTTATATGCTCGTGCCAGATCCTGGCCCGCGAAGCACCAGTTATAGTTTCGTGCTACTAATGGGAATCACGTTTGGCAAGATTAATTAAGGTCGTGATTGGGTGGTCGACGACGCGCCGTTGGGTCACGATGTGCGTGGGGTTTGGTGCTGTAGTCGCTATAAAGCGTGGGCCACGTTAGATTAAGATCGGAGGACAGGTTTATAGGGAGATAGGGGCCGAAGTTTTCGTCCGATTAATCTGGTGGGTGTTCTCTTTTTTTTACAGTTTAGATTGGGTCAAGCTAGGTCAACGTCTGCAGCAACCTGTTAATACCCGTATCTAAAAGACGACTCTAATGGTTGTATATACTTACAGCGGTTGTATAAGCAATCGCCAATAATAGGAGTCATCAGGAACAGGAGACACCAGGACGAGGAGTGATCAGGACCAGGATCGAGTCACCAGGAATAGCTGCCCTCAGGACTAGGAATCACTGGAAATATTGAGCGATTGTTGTAGTGCAGTCTCAACCGACAAGTGGCCTCGCTGTCGCAGTACGTTCTGTAACTGGGTTGGTGGTATAAGGCTTGTTGCCAGGAACGGAGTTACCAATAACGGGAATCACCAGCAGCTAGGAGTCATCAGAACCAGTATTGAGTCACCAGGAGTAGGTGCCTTCAGGACCAAGAATCACTAGAAATATTGAGTGATATTTGTGGTATCTCAACCAACAAGTGGCCTCGCTGTCGCAGTACGTTCTGTAACTGGGTTGTTGCTATGTGGCTTGTAGCCAGGAACGGAGTCACCAATAACATGAATCTAAAGAGCAAGGAGTCATCAGAACCAGGATCGAGTCACCAGGAATAGCTGCCCTCAGGACTAGGAATCACTGGAAATATTGAGCGATTGTTGTGGTGCAGTCTCAACCGACAAGTGGCCTCGCTGTCGCAGTACGTTCTGTAACTGGGTTGGTGGTATAAGGCTTGTTGCCAGGAACGGAGTTACCAATAACGGGAATCACCAGCAGCTAGGAGTCATCAGAACCAGTATTGAGTCACCAGGAGTAGGTGCCATCAGGACTAAGAATCACTAGAAATATTGAGTGATATTGGTGGTATCTCAACCAACAAGTGGCCTCGCTGTCGCAGTACGTTCTGTAACTGGGTTGTTGCTATGTGGCTTGTAGCCAGGAACGGAGTCACCAATAACATGAATCTAAAGAGCAAGGAGTCATCAGAACCAGGATCGAGTCACCAGGAATAGCTGCCCTCAGGACTAGGAATCACTGGAAATATTGAGCGATTGTTGTGGTGCAGTCTCAACCGACAAGTGGCCTCGCTGTCGCAGTACGTTCTGTAACTGGGTTGGTGGTATAAGGCTTGTTGCCAGGAACGGAGTTACCAATAACGGGAATCACCAGCAGCTAGGAGTCATCAGAACCAGTATTGAGTCACCAGGAGTAGGTGCCTTCAGGACCAAGAATCACTAGAAATATTGAGTGATATTTGTGGTATCTCAACCAACAAGTGGCCTCGCTGTCGCAGTACGTTCTGTAACTGGGTTGTTGCTATGTGGCTTGTAGCCAGGAACGGAGTCACCAATAACATGAATCTAAAGAGCAAGGAGTCATCAGAACCAGGATCGAGTCACCAGGAATAGCTGCCCTCAGGACTAGGAATCACTGGAAATATTGAGCGATTGTTGTGGTGCAGTCTCAACCGACAAGTGGCCTCGCTGTCGCAGTACGTTCTGTAACTGGGTTGGTGGTATAAGGCTTGTTGCCAGGAACGGAGTTACCAATAACGGGAATCACCAGCAGCTAGGAGTCATCAGAACCAGTATTGAGTCACCAGGAGTAGGTGCCATCAGGACTAAGAATCACTAGAAATATTGAGTGATATTGGTGGTATCTCAACCAACAAGTGGCCTCGCTGTCGCAGTACGTTCTGTAACTGGGTTGTTGGTATACTGCTTGTAGCCAGGAACGGAGTCACCAATAACGGGAATCACCAGCAGCTAGGAGTCATCAGAACCAGGATTGAGTCACCAGGAGTAGGTGCCTTCAGGACCAAGAATCACTAGAAATATTGAGTGATATTTGTGGTATCTCAACCAACAAGTGGCCTCGCTGTCGCAGTACGTTCTGTAACTGGGTTGTTGCTATGTGGCTTGTAGCCAGGAACGGAGTCACCAATAACATGAATCTAAAGAGCAAGGAGTCATCAGAACCAGGATCGAGTCACCAGGAATAGCTGCCCTCAGGACTAGGAATCACTGGAAATATTGAGCGATTGTTGTAGTGCAGTCTCAACCGACAAGTGGCCTCGCTGTCGCAGTACGTTCTGTAACTGGGTTGGTGGTATAAGGCTTGTTGCCAGGAACGGAGTTACCAATAACGGGAATCACCAGCAGCTAGGAGTCATCAGAACCAGTATTGAGTCACCAGGAGTAGGTGCCTTCAGGACCAAGAATCACTAGAAATATTGAGTGATATTTGTGGTATCTCAACCAACAAGTGGCCTCGCTGTCGCAGTACGTTCTGTAACTGGGTTGTTGCTATGTGGCTTGTAGCCAGGAACGGAGTCACCAATAACATGAATCTAAAGAGCAAGGAGTCATCAGAACCAGGATCGAGTCACCAGGAATAGCTGCCCTCAGGACTAGGAATCACTGGAAATATTGAGCGATTGTTGTGGTGCAGTCTCAACCGACAAGTGGCCTCGCTGTCGCAGTACGTTCTGTAACTGGGTTGGTGGTATAAGGCTTGTTGCCAGGAACGGAGTTACCAATAACGGGAATCACCAGCAGCTAGGAG
The DNA here is from genome assembly GCF_043290135.1 of Rhipicephalus microplus. Lineage (NCBI taxonomy): Eukaryota > Metazoa > Arthropoda > Arachnida > Ixodida > Ixodidae > Rhipicephalus > Rhipicephalus microplus. The sequence continues at coordinate 26,061 of NW_027464695.1, read as the reverse complement.
TCATCAGAACCAGGATTGAGTCACCAGGAGTAGGTGCCTTCAGGACCAAGAATCACTAGAAATATTGAGTGATATTTGTGGTATCTCAACCAACAAGTGGCCTCGCTGTCGCAGTACGTTCTGTAACTGGGTTGTTGCTATGTGGCTTGTAGCCAGGAACGGAGTCACCAATAACATGAATCTAAAGAGCAAGGAGTCATCAGAACCAGGATCGAGTCACCAGGAATAGCTGCCCTCAGGACTAGGAATCACTGGAAATATTGAGCGATTGTTGTAGTGCAGTCTCAACCGACAAGTGGCCTCGCTGTCGCAGTACGTTCTGTAACTGGGTTGGTGGTATAAGGCTTGTTGCCAGGAACGGAGTTACCAATAACGGGAATCACCAGCAGCTAGGAGTCATCAGAACCAGTATTGAGTCACCAGGAGTAGGTGCCATCAGGACTAAGAATCACTAGAAATATTGAGTGATATTGGTGGTATCTCAACCAACAAGTGGCCTCGCTGTCGCAGTACGTTCTGTAACTGGGTTGTTGGTATACTGCTTGTAGCCAGGAACGGAGTCACCAATAACGGGAATCACCAGCAGCTAGGAGTCATCAGAACCAGGATTGAGTCACCAGGAGTAGGTGCCTTCAGGACCAAGAATCACTAGAAATATTGAGTGATATTTGTGGTATCTCAACCAACAAGTGGCCTCGCTGTCGCAGTACGTTCTGTAACTGGGTTGTTGCTATGTGGCTTGTAGCCAGGAACGGAGTCACCAATAACATGAATCTAAAGAGCAAGGAGTCATCAGAACCAGGATCGAGTCACCAGGAATAGCTGCCCTCAGGACTAGGAATCACTGGAAATATTGAGCGATTGTTGTGGTGCAGTCTCAACCGACAAGTGGCCTCGCTGTCGCAGTACGTTCTGTAACTGGGTTGGTGGTATACTGCTTGTTGCCAGAAACGGAGTCACCACTAACGGGAATCACCAGGAGCATGGAGTCATCAGGACCAAAAGTCACCAGGAACAGAAACCACCAGCACCAAGAGTCACCAGAAACTGCAATTGTGTGATTATGTTGGCATTCGTGCGCTCGTTGCATGTTCGCACCTGTGAACCACTAGTGATCTGGGAGTGTCTCGCAATCGTGTTGCACGATCTCCAACACCCTGCGTAAAGTATAATAAATATAGTCTCTAGCGTTCATCCATGCATCCATTCGCAGTTTCACTATCGGTTTGAGGTACCGACCAGCTAGCCACGCTCTTTAGGAGGAGCTCGTGAAGTCGCACGTTATGTCATCGATTGTTTGATTGATTGATTAATTGATTCATTCATTCATAGTATCACTTACCGTGTAAGCTGCCGTAATCGATACCATGAATGTCACATACAGGCCGCTAGCGTTGGGAGCTCGCGAATTCATACGTAATGTCAATCCACTAATTAATTCGTTCGTTCATTCACAGTTACACTAACGGTCAAAGTTACCGGTCACTTGGCCGCGAATTTTTTTTGGGGAGCGCGCGAAACGACACACCGAATTCGATACGTGCCGCGAGAGAGCAAGGCCGACGCTGTTTTCACACCGCGAAGGGCGGCTTCTCCGCCGATCGCGTTTCCTGTATTGACGAGGGGCGAGCGCTTATCTCACAGCGCCCTGCGGCAACCGCTTGCGGTAACCGAGACGCCGGAAGTACAACTCCTCCCGCTGTTCCTCCTTTCGTGCACCTTCTCCGTGCACCCCATTGGCCTCCAATTACGTCGCGAAGAAATCGATCTACGGAGCGGCACTCGGCGGTGGCATCGACCGGCGTACTACTACGACTACTACGACCGCCCGGGGCAAGTCCCTCGCCCACCATCGGCGTTCGCTCTCTCTTTTCGCCGATCGAGAAGAACAGGTGCGACCAGCGCGATCGGTTTGGAGGCCGTCGCCTCGGCTTGCAGTGTGCCAAACACTTCGGGTGAAAGCGTCGGGCGGACAGGCGCCGAATACCGGTCCACTCTGCTGAAAACGAAAGTGTTTTTGTAGGCTAGGGAGGAAGTGATTCTCAAATGAAAAGAAGAGAAAAGTGAGCCCCGTAACTGTCTCTCGGGGGGAGGACACCTCAACAGTAGCTCACGAGGGATGGGGGTGAGGAGGGATTAAAAGGATAGGATTCAACGGTATAGAGATAGAGAGAGGGGGGAGGAGAGAGCGAGGCGCAGGGAGAGCGATATCCAGAAGTAAGGAGAAGATATGAAAGATGGACATGGTCGCGGGAGTCCAAAAGCGTGCTCGTGCTTAGTTTAAAAAAAAAGTGACATTAGCTGCAACTAGCAAAGAGAAAACCGGGCGGGGCAATTGCCTGCAAATTATGCAAGGCTAGATCCGCCGGCTACCTACAACATCCTCAACCTCGACCTCAACCTCAACCTCCAAAGACGGGGCACCATTCGGCGAGAGCTCTTGTCGGCGTCAGGAGATGGCGTAGGGCGAGCCAGTCGGCCAGAGCTGCGCTGTCGTCGGAGATCGCGGGAGCACAACCGGTCGGCATGAAATCCTGCGAATGAGTCCGTTGTATAAACTAAGGAAGTAGGGCAGCTGTGGCATCAAGCGAGATGTTGGGGTAGTCAGCCTACGGGGGATCTGTGGTCCACCTGCTGAGGGCCGTGAAAAAACTGGTACATTCATTATTTATTCTTGGTAAAACGCCCCCTCCCTCCATCCGAAATTAGGGGGGGGGGGTAGGGGAAGACTAAGGCCCGATTTCTTGCGGGCCTGCTAGAGCAAGTTTATTAGGATAGATGTCAGACTCTTAGAATGTGTCTTGAGTAAACTCGATGGTTGTTTTTTAGCGAAGGAAACGGGAGCCTTACTTGACGCCAACAGAATCGAACGACCGCCTGTGCAATCCTGCACCGTATGTGTTTCTTTCCATGTGTATTGTTTTTTGGGGGGCGTAGCCAGAAATTTTTTTTGGGGGGTGGGGGGCGGATTCAACAATACTTTATGTATCAGCGTGCGTGCGTTCGTATGTGTGCGTGCGTGTACTGTATACGTTGAAAAACTGAAAAATTTCGAGAAAATTTGAACGCCCCCCCGCCCCTTTCTGGTTGTGCCCATGTCCCCTTACGGTGTTTAAGGTAACAAACTGGACGTACAGTCAATTTAAACTCCCCACATTTCCTTCATTCCTTCTCTCTCTCTTTCTACCAGGTTTTCGAAAAATTACTTCTCAAAGATTGATCGATGAGCAGACGTAAAAAAAGTGTTGTCGTTTTTCTTTCCTAATCTAAAATGCGCACTTAAATTCAAGGGGTTCACCTGGCGTCTGTAAGGGTACGAGCACACTAGCGGAAAGCGTGCCGCCGCGGCATGACGCGCGTCATCGCCGCCGAGCGGTGGAAAGCGGCACGCTGGCCACATCTGCGGGAGTCACGTGACAAGAGTCTCGAGTGGTCTTGCAGCAGCTCGCGAGATTTCGCGCGCTTTTTCGTCGTCTGTTCTGAGCTCTCCGACTTTACGGTGCAATCGTGCGAACAATGGCAGGCAACGACGATCTCCTCGCAACGCTCAACATTACCTTGATGGCGTGTCTGCTGTTGCTTCAGCGTCGCCGCTCTCGAAATGCGCCGCGAAGATATTGGGTCCATCAGCTTTGGAGGTACAGAGATACTGAAGGCATGAAACAGGTATCCTGCGTGCGCTGCAATATGAAACGGTACGTCATTGATCACTTACTTTTCCACATAGTGAGGTGTCTGCCTCAGCATGCTGTCAATAATTGAGAACAGGGGCCTCTTAATTTCGCCATTATTGCCTGGCGCACCGCTCCGAGTGTTCGCCTCGACTTCCTACACGAGCTTCATTCACCTGCCTCTAATACTTTTAAACTTCAGCATGGCCTGTGTTCCTGCACAAGTGAGTGAATAAAACATACAATTCATTCGCACTCAGCATGCAATGAGTCACGCAATCGCCACTTACCTGCCAATCCAAACATAGATCCTATAAGATCCCATCTGTTCATTTTTGCTTCCTTATCTTTGTAATCAGGCACCGTTTTGTCGTATAAGAAGGGTAGAGTCCAATCTCCTCTAAAAAGCGTTCGGTGTCCATGGTGCGTGCTTCAAAAAAACGACGGCGTGAGAAAAATGACAGCCAGAAACAAAAAAAGGAAACGAGCTCCGTGTGTTGCTATGGCGACTACCACACACGTCGCTGATTGGCGCTTTGCTTGGGCGGCAGCGGCAGAAATAGCGCAAGGAGCGATTGAGTCGGCGGCAGAAATTCCTCGACGCTCGGCGGGAGAAAGAGAGAAAAGCGGCGTCTCGCGAGCGGCGCGCGGCGCGCGGCAGAGCGCGGCGCCGCTAGTGTGTTCGTGCCTTAACAGTTTTCTCGCCCCGTTTGAGCACGCCGCGCGCCCATATTTCTTTCGAGGCTCGTCGTTCCGTTCCCGCGTCTTACGGAATTTTGGCTCCCGGTACCGAAACGATGTACCGGTAGTCAGCGAAGGCTCTCTTCGCGACATGCCACGCTGCAAGCCGCGACTCTGCGTATAGCGATCGGCATCTCTCCATGCGCATTACTCAGCGTTGCTGTATACTGATAAGAGCTCGCCAGTTAAAAACGGTCTGGCAGTTGCAGCACACTGGCTTGGGACAACTCGTACAGGACCCACTGTTTGACGTGATCCAACCACTTCTTTATTCGTTGGGAACAATGTTTTTTTTCGTGGTTCTCGAACAACTGTATATCTTTATTTGTGGCGAGGTATATATATGGCTCCGTGCCTCCCAACCAACCCTCTCTTTTTTTGTTTTCTTCTTTGCCGCGAAGAATATATTTTCGTGCTAGCTCGGGCTGTGGCAATGTAAGTAAACGGAAGAACTGTCATAAAGCAAATAACGATAATAGAATTAGCATTCGAGCGCTCGTTGATGCCCAACATGCTTGCTGAGAAAGAAGCCGTTAAGCGGCTGGGTAACGGGCTTATCCGTATTCTCGACCTGCACTTCGATGTTGTGATTATTTGTGTGTTAAAATGTCTAAAGCTTTGGATGGGCAAACGGCCTGTGAGACTCGGCTCGCTAATTGTGGACAGCGCGCAACCAGAACAAATGGAGTCCTCTAAGCCGCAATTTTCTGCATATATTTCCTTTCTCTATGCCCGTGTTTCACTTTCGCCTAAGAAGCATAAATGAGCTAACATAATCAGAACGCAAAGCAGTTATGTGCTCCTTCCTCCCCCCCCCCCCCTCCTAAAAAATAACATTGTTTGCGCTGTTCCTGAGTCCATTCTGCAGCTTAGAAAAGCTTTACCCGGAATTTTTTTCGGGGAGGGAGGGGGCGGGGTTGTAGTAGCAAGAATATTTTTCGGGGGCTGCGAAACAGCTAACGTTGGCAATTGATGGTCGCTCTGGAGACGTGTAAATATCTTAGTTTCGCTTGAAGGGTCCATGCATGAAAAAAAGAATGCTGGGGGGAGAGGGAGGGGGTCAGAATCTTCTCTACCCTAACCCCTTCTACAGCTTTATACGAACGGCCGACCACTGAAATGTTGCAGTTAAATATTATCTGACAGCCAGCTGAGCCAAAGCGGCATGTTTGCTGAGAGGCAGATTAGTTCGACATGAGGACCATTCTCCTACCAGCTATAGTATAAACACTCGCAGAACGATGAGAGGCACTCAAGGAAGAGCTACATCGGCGACAATAAATCAACAAAGCGTGTTACTGTCCAAATTATTCGAAACACAGTGAAGAAGACAGATCGCCTCCTGAAAGGAGTGATTATCAGCTTTCAAAGGAATGTATTTGTATCAGTGGCAGATCTATTGAATGTGAACAAACGCTTAAGTTCATGCGAAGACATCTGGATCGCTGTACAACACCATCAAGGTTATAGCGTTAAAGCCGGGCAGATTCAACGTAGAATGCGGCATCCCAATCGAGAAATGGTATTTCGTGGTCGTCGTATGACGTACCTGTTTGTTGCATGATGTTGAATAAACGCTTGCACTATTAAGTTATTCTGTATACTCTATACATACCGCTGCATGCCTCGCTTCGTTCTGAAAAATGAAATGTATGAATAGCGTAATCCCCATTAGCCTTGGTCGAGCATACAGTCACGCCAAGGCGGAGCATGCCTGTTATACGATGCCTGTATACCTCAACCTTTTAAGCGGTTAAAACTTAAAAAAAACGCGGGCTCGCCTGACGCTTGAGAGGCTGCGCGTTAATGATGCAAGCCTAGATGCACTAAGCGGGGCGACATTTTTGGCTCGCACGCGTGCGCATAAGCGTCCGCAGTGGCACGTGTACGAAGACACACTCGTTTCACATTCTTGCCCAAACACAATGGTAACGGTTAATTCACCCGGAGCTGGGCCTCATATCTTCAGCACCTACCTTGACAGGCGCTACCGGTCTCCTTAAGGGCTAGTACAAAAGAGAAAATAGAGGGAACATTTGAGGAAGGAGGAGGTGTGGAAATGTCCTATGTAAGCTCACGGTCCCTTCTCTCTCTCTCTCTCTCTCTCTCTATTTTTAAACGAAACCAATGCAGCGCTGCAGTCGGATCAGAATGCCGCTTCCACAGGTTGCACGGAAGTGTCCCTGACGCCAACAAGAAGGCAGGAAAGGAGGTAGGCGCGCGTTATTATTCTGTCGCTATCTTGACCACGCCGAGTTTTTCGAGCGGCCCGGTGTCAACCCCGAAACGAGCTAGAAGAACAACAGAGATAATCAGGTCTGCTCCCTTAACACTAACTGCGCCGGTGGTTCACCATGATTCGTTGCGTGTGTACAAACTGCACGACGATGATGACGCAGCAGTTGGGAGGGGGTACGACGATAACAGAGACGAACGAGTGATGGAGAGGATGGTTGAGGGGAGAGGTTGAGGGGATAAGCGAACAAGGAGGGGTCGCGTTTTCGCGGATCAACGTCCTCGCTGGGTGCGTGCTCTGCTGCCAGAGCAACAGCATTTTGCGTTCACGCACACGTCTACAGACGCACACGTCGGCAACAGCGCTAAGGCAGCGGCGACGTATGCGGAGGCAGAAGCACCGTCCTGGGAACCTCTCTGGCGACGTCCTATTCCTCGCTTGACCGCCGCCGCCGCTCTCTGGGCGCCGGAAATCGTCGCGTAATTGCGGCGCCCTTTGCTGACCCCTCGAAGACGACGACGCCGGATGCGGACGTTCTGCAGTACGTGCGAGGAGACGCTACTCCTCCCTCCGCTGTGGCAGGGCGGCTTCGTCCTTCCTTGCTCCCGTGGCTAGCGGCGAACTACCGACTCTGCGGTAGCAGCCACAGCGGCAGACGTCTCGGCGACTGCGACGACGACGATGCTCCCGAAAGGCGCCTCCAAGCCTGCCCCTCACCCTCTCCATCTGCGTTGTTCTTCCTGTAACACCCTCCTCTGTGTATGCCAACTGAGTTATGATAGTGACCTGCCCCTCGCAAGCTGGAGCAGCGGCTGATCTCGACCCCTATACTGGGCCGCCAGATCACGGAGTCGGACGTTATTACGTCGTGCCCCTTCCACGGTTCATCTTCCCGCCGGGGGACATGCGCGAGGCGTCCTGCATCGTCACGTGGTCATCCGCCATTTAGTGGGAGGCATATCAGTTGCGTAGGCAGAAGAAGTTTGGGGAAGGGTGGTGTAGGAAGGGGGAGGGGGGGGGGCACTGAGCACAGGCACTGGGTACGCCACTCGGCCTTCTTGGTTTATGGTTGCATGTTCGAGAACAGGATTGCTTATACCTCCTTTCCTGCGTAGACTGTGACAGTCTCCACATGCCTTATGCTCATTTTAAAAGTGCGACATAGCAAATTTCTTGATGGATGCTTCGCAAATAATTGATTCTCACCGGACGTGGGATCAGCCGAATAATTTTTTTTTGCATGCATGTCCATTACTTCTTACCCATGCTTTTATATGTCCATGTTTTTTTCTTTTTCTGTGTATCCACCTTCACGCGTTGTATTTTTTTTTTTGCTTTTGCCGTCCGTTGGCAGTAAGAGACAGGCACCTGTAGTCAAGTAGATATGTGGCTTTTTATCTCCCTTGCTGTAATCTGTACCTCGTACTAATGCGTAACAAGCCGAAGGAATACCATCTTGATTTCTCTAAAAAGAAAGCTTCCAGTTGAAGAATGATTCGGTTGTCTTGGTCCCGGGATCAAACCTGGAGCCAACGCCTTTCTGCGATATAGGTAGCTAGCGTGAGGGTGAACTAGTCGGCAACTCTAAGCATATCGACTAGAATATTAGTTATGAAGCTTCACCCTCGCACCGCCGTCGAGGCCAAGTGGAAGGTACGCGGCTGCTGATCCGCAGGTCGCGGGATCGAATCCCGGCTGTGGCGGCTGCAATTTCGATAGAAGTGGAATTGTCGTAGGCCCGTGTGTTCAGATTCGGGCGCACGTTAATTAAACCCAGGTGGTCGAAATTTCCGGAGCCCTCCACTACGGTGTCTCTCATAATCATATGCGGTTTTGAGATGTTAGACCCCACATATCGATCAATCAATCAATCAATCAACTTAACCCTCCTAATGGTGAGCCCTACGCATGCCTATGGTCGTGGTTGAAGTATACTGATAAAAGAAAGGAATAAACGGAATGAAACACAACAAAAACCGATATCAGCAGAATCAAACGCGGTATAGTGTACAATACTAGCGATAAGGCAAGCGCGAATCGGCATAACCTTCAATGCCGTTTACAATGGAGTGGATTGACGTCACTGGCGTAATCGTGGCCGCCATATCAGGGTACCGTCACGTGACATCGCGGCAGGTCCCCGTTGCACCATAATACAAATAAAAAATGCGTTCGTTTAAACGCTACCACAATGAAGTTACGCGTGACTGGTTATTATGCGCGTATGCTGACGTCACCAGAGCTATCTGTGACACTGTGAGAAGCTGTTTTATGAAGTCGCGGTTGGTCTACCAATACAGGTCGCTTACATTGTTCAGTGAACGAGCTTACGTGAAATCGAATACGATCATCATCCACAGCCACCACGATATTCGCTGATTCGTGGACATGCATCTCTTATCGCTGTAATGGCGCTATTGCTTCGATTCCGAAGGCGCTCGCCTTCGCTTCTTCGTTGGTTGCCTGCATATATGTGCTCTGTTATGCCAGTTGCCAAAACTAGTATATGGTGGTTTGTAATAGTTGAGCCCGAGGTGGTCGCAATTTCCGGAGTACTCCGCTACGGCGTCTCTCATAATAATGTGGTGGTTTTGAGACGTTAAACCCCAGATATCTATCTATCTATCTATCTATCTATCTATCTATCTATCTATCTATCTATCTATCTATCTATCTATCTATATATCTATCTATCTATCTATCTATCAGTAATAGTTGAGAAAATTTGAGAGAGATAGAGAGAGAGAGAGAGAGAGAGAGAGAGAGAGAGAGATAGCGCCTTTCTACTGCACCCTTATCCTCGGTGGTGTGAGAGATAAGCACCGCGCATTGCCAGACACTCCTGCCCGCACATCTTTCTTATCTGGTCGCCGATAACTGTCACGTGGTATACTTGACACTTAGGTGTATAGCGATACTGGGGCCACGATTAAGTGTTTGAGGACTCTCGTTCGAGTCTAATTATTAGAGCACGCTCGGATCTCCGTGCGGTGGCCGTGAAGTTGTCCTGCAGGCGGTCGGCACTTGAGCAGTCCGAAGAGCGACGTGGTGTGGCCAGTGCGTGCACCGCGCAAGCAAATTCAGCACAGCGATCAACGTTCGCCTGCTGAGCCAAATTAAGTGACGCCATTGGGAGCGTGAATTTCATCGCCTAACCCCCCTCTCTCTCTCTCTCACCTTTCCTCTTCATAAACACATATACTCATTCGCCAAGTTCGGAAGAAATCATCGCAATGCATGCTTCTTCACAACGAGCTTCTTCACAACAGCCAGCATATATCCCCGGTTTCCGGAAGTAAAGTTTCGGAAGTAAAGAGCTATGGGAATGCAACATCGAGGATCCGTTCGCCACCCCGGCTGTGGCGGCTGCATTTCCGATGGAGGCGGAAACGTTGTAGGCCCGCGTGCTCAGATTTGGGTGCACGCGTAAAGAACCCCATGTAGTCGAAATTTCCGGAGCCCTTCACTACGGCGTCTCTCATAATCATGCGGTGGTTTTAGGACGTTAAACCCCACATTTCATTCAATCAGGATCCGTTCGCCATATCTGTCACATACTTACGTCGCCTTAACCCTGCCTGATAAGCAGCAACAATGCAGGTCCGAGTGAGTAAAGCTGAGGTACAGAACTGATGCCTCCTTTATATGATTTGACCCACCCTTGTGCGTGATTACGCTACATAGGCGAGGAGACTCCTCGACTGTGTGTTTCGAACGCCTTGGGCAGCTGGTGCGTAGTTTATTAATGGCGACCGATCTATGGTTGTCCTTTAATTGCTTTTTCTCCTTCTGTAAGTTCTTGTAGTGCCTCTTTAATGAATTCATGCCAAAACTAACCTCACCCTCAGATGAGAAGGAAGGACCCCCCCTCTTCTTATTAGAGTAAAGCGCTCCGGATTGACCCGGTTTCTTTACAATACTTGGTGGTCTCGAGCTTTTTCTCATTCTGCTAGTTCTTGTAGTGCCTATTTAATGAATTCCTGCCAAAACAAACCTGACCCTCAGATGAGAAGGAAGACCCCCCCCCCCTCCTTCTTATAACAGTACTGTGCTCTGGATTGACCCCGTTTCTTTACAAAACTTGCGGGTCTCCAGCTTTATGCGCCTTATCTTCGGCCCGCATCGACATCGCACACACCTTCGGCCCATCGGGACAGACACCGTAACACCAGAAGCGCCGCCATAACGGCTGTCCGCGGAACCATTAGTGACACCGCTCGGTGCGCTGAGTCACGCGAGGGTTGCGCAAAGTTTCGGTATCTGACCTTTCCGATTCACCCCTTTTTCTGATCGCTCGCCTGCTTCCAGCATTTGCGCGCCCGCGGGCAGCCCTTATTCCTCCTAACGGCGTCCGACAGACCATCGATCAAAGGGAGAACGAGCTTGCCTACACGAAGGGATAAGGAAAAAAAGAAAGACCTCCTAAATAAGCCAGGACACGATCGTGCGGCTAGCGGTTATCGAGGAGACAAACTCCAACAAAGAAAAAAAGAGAAGCTGCGGAGAGAAGTTAACTGAACCCGGGGTTCCGGAGGGGGCGTGTCCTCCGGACGCACACACGAAAAAAAAAGGACCCAGGAGTGGGCGTAGGGGCGTGGCTTCGGGGTTGAACGACCCGTTCTTTCTCCTCGTAACGACACGCGGAGTATGGGACTCCCGGAGAGTGGGTGGCGTCCTTGGGATCGGATCCCAGACCAGAAAGGGGACCCGGGTCATGCCGGAGGGCGGCGCCTAACGACCGTCGCGCTATAAAACCCCCCATCCGAGATAAAACAGAAATGACGAAAGACAAAGAAGAAGAAAAGAAATCTCCGGGAGGAGAACCATTTGCCAGTAATGGTGGATCCGGGATCATCGGGGGGCGCAGCGCCCTCTATGTGCGTGTGTGCTGCCCGCGTTACGCGCAAAGCACGGCGGGGGCGAAGGCGGAAGCACACTGGGCGCCGATAAGGCAGCGCGGCTGGACCGATCTGGGCCGGCCATCTGGGTCAGCTGCCCCGCCGACAAGCAGCGAGTGCAGCCTCTGGTCTGAGCGTGCAGCTGGGAAAAAAATGCGCCAGAAATAAACTCCACGAAACGACGAGGACTGTGCTTTGCACAGCTCTTCCCCGCAAGTTTAAGTCGTACAGCAGCAGCCGCAGCAGCTGTGGCAAGCGACGAAGACTCGCGCTGAGGGGAAAAGAAAAAAAAAAACAGAGCGCGCAAAAAACCCCCCGCGGAGCGCGAAATCTCAGCGGGACGTCCAACTGCGCGCTACGGCAGCATGCGCCGTGATCCATCAGAGCCGAGCGCCGGCGGTCCGACCCGTTGTCGGAGCCCGTGGTCCGGTTCGCCAGCTGTTGTCAGGGGTCTGTGTAGAAGAAAAGGTTTTTTTCTCTTCTTTTTTGCAGCCTTTCACTTCTCCAGCGTCGTCGGCGAGAGAGGAGCGAGCGGCGGCCGTTGCCTGCAGCGCACGAGGCCGCCGCGCACTGTCAAGCTGCCAGTCAACGGAACGCGGTCGGGGAGCCCGCCTCCCCCGCACGAACCGGGCGCGACGTAGCGCCGCAACTCCGGCGTTGCTGCTGCGGAAAGCGAGCAGCGGGTGCGCGCGAACGGATAAGCCGCGGACGCCGAGCGCGCGTGCGCAACGCGCCTCCTCTCCCATTGGCCGCGCGTCACGTGCTTTTGACGTACGACGCCGCGCGCGCTCCGATTGGCCGCGTCGGACGCGCGGGGGGGCGGCTTGGCTCCGAGCCCGAAGCATGGCCGCACGGTCGGCGGCGCGCGCCAGCGGAGTGCCGGGATGCAACGGGAGCAGCACGATCCGCGCGAGCTGGAGCTCGCTGCGGCGGCGGCAGCGGCCGCCACCGGCGGCGAGTGGGCGCCGCGCTGGAGTCTCGAACCGCCGCCGCCTCAGCAGCGGTGCAACCCCGTGAACGTCGTCGGTGTGGTGGCTCCTCCGCCGCCGCCCGAGAGTCCGACGCAGCAACAGGTGGCCGCCCTGGCGGCGGGCAAGAGGAGCGCCGAACAGCGCATCCGAAGGCCCATGAATGCCTTCATGGTGTGGGCCAAAGGGGAACGCAAAAGGCTCGCCGACGAGAACCCGGACCTGCACAACGCCGACCTGAGCAAGATGCTGGGTGAGTATACTCATGTAGCCCCGATGATCGCGCCCATGATCGGCTCCTGTGCTGCTTCTTCTGGCCGAGGAGATTACGCCCCTCTTTGGTGTCTGTGTGTGCGTGTGTGTGCCCCGTGCGAAGGAGGAGGCTCCGATGGTCGGCGATCAGTATTGCGTACCTGCGCGTCGACGGAGTTGGCGATAACGGTGTCTCGCCTCCCCCCAAACCTCTACGAGGGGCTATGGACTCGGTATACGGGGTGTGACTTACTAGCCATCCGCGTTTCATAATTTGTCTGCACAGTGCACCTGCAGGTAGCAACGTGTGACTGCACCCATGCCACATTTTCTATGGTGTACTTCGTTCAAAAAATCGGGAATGCAAGCGTGTCAGCTGTGTTGCTGCCTCTCATAAGAGACGCTCGGAAAATTCTCGGCAGTTTGCTTTTCGCTCAAAATTTTCGTCCATCCACCAGCCTGTTGGTTAGCTGAGATGGTGGATGGATCGTCGAATGCCGAACAATGACAAATTGTTTGTACATTCTTTACGAAGCTTTCTTTCGAGAAATCAGCCCAGGTTTCCTTGGTAGCGTTGTGCTACGAACTTGTCGGATGACTTTTCTTTTTTAATCTTCATCTCCTTTACGAGCTATGCGCCACGTCGTGTCTATATAGCTTTCTTTTCTTTTGTTTCTTTGCGCCTTTTTTATTTTTATTTCGTTGCTGCTATAGTTACAGAATTAATTGCGCTCACAGCTATAGATCATCGAGGCTTCAAAACCAGTCTTCATACCACCTTGTGGAGAACCTCGTACGGATAGGCTACATTCTGAAAGCTAATAACAATAATCGAAAATTCGGAGATTTGTTCTGTTCTTTCATCGGTTGTTAGGTCTCAGTTTCACCGTGGTTACGTGATCACTAATCCGTACATCGCCCACAGCCAACGTCACGCTGATTCGCACTTTACTTTCCTCTTTATCTTCGACTTACAACGGTACGATTGGGTCTCACAGGGTATGTCCGGTTCCCACGACCTCTTCTTCTGAAGTTTCACTTTCTGAGCTTCGTCTTGTGACCCCTTTGGCCCTAAACGCGAGTGCCTTCCGTTTCCGCTGTGCCGTCCTAAACCATTTACGACCGTACACGCTTGTTCAAATGCACTCTGAAGATTCGTCTCGGAAGCACACCGCGCCACCTGGTTGTTAGGTTACGCAACTTCGGGTGAGCTTCTGTGAAGAACCCTCTGTTTCATTGAAGCACTGTAGTGAAGGCTATTTTTACGCTGTTGAAACTTTCTTTCTTGGGGAGCATGGAGTCTTCGTTATTCTCAACAGGTAGAGATGGTTTGCGTTATCGTTACGACCTTATGTTCACTGATATCAGAGGTTATGTTCACTAAGGAGCGCGACCTATGCACATTTCGTTGCGCCTCAAAACGCCCTCTACGTGCTATATACACGCGAAACCCATTTCCATGGATGCGTATGCACCCTTTATATGGAGTCTCGTGTTGAGTCTTCACGTGGTCCTGTAAGACGTACTTTTGGAAGACGTATACTTCGAACATATAAAAGAGCGTTTGCGTATAGCGTAAACGCGACACGGATTCGTCGATGTAAGGAAAGGCCATTTCGTGGGGTTTCACTTTCAAAAGAAAGCCGTTGCTCAGATGCTTCTCTCGAATTCACCGCGTTTCTGAGCATCGTGAAATTCTCGGCTGATCGTGATTGACAGGGTTTGTTTCTTTGTGAGGTTCGTCTTCCAATGTGTAGATTAAAAGTTCATTGTCAGCGTACATTATAGAAAATCCGAATATTCACTGAAACATTGTTAATGCGAGCGATTCCTGAACGTCGCAATATTGGGTTAATTTTCACAAGCATCGCTAGAAAGAAGATGACGCTTCTCTTTACGTGCTTACAATCAAGCGCCGAGAAAAGACGTGACTACGCATTTCGGTTAAACTGGGTTTAATAGCTATTCACGCCGAAATTTCTTATCGTGAAATCGTCATACCCATCAAGTTTCATTGCCAAAATTGTACACTTCACTGGAGACTCACAGATTCAAACATGTATACGTATTGCCTGTTCAGTATACATAACCTGTTCAATAACGTTATACTAATTCGATAGCGGCACCTGTTCACAAACGACAGCCGTTCGTTAAGGCAGCCTTGTACAAACAGCACCTCTTCAGTGTGAGGCACCTACCGGTTCGCTAACTACGCCTGTTCAATAACGGCACCTGCTCCCAAACGACGTGTCCTATACACCGGTTCACCAACGAGACCTTTTCAGTTACGGCACCCGTTCAGTCTATATGGTATACGCCACCTACTCGCTGACGACACACATAAAGGCAGCCTTTTACTAACAATTTCCCTTCACTAAGGCTCCTGCCGGTTTACTTATAACTGCACCTGTTCACTAACGGCACCCGTTCGTAGTGACACCTGCCCCCGTTAACTGACGGCGCCTGCTGGGTACATGCACCGACGGCTGTTCATCTTGTTCCTGCATGGTGGCAGTATATACCCAACACCGCCGCTTCGCCCTCCATGTATGTGACGTCATCAAACTACGTCATCCGCGCACACACTCGAGATCTTTGAGGCTATCCACTCACGTGTGAGTGTGCTCATGTGCAGCTGTCGTGACAGAAGCACCAACCTATACGTGTAAAACAGTCCGTATGCAGCTGCGCTTTTAACGCACTGCCCCATGAACCTGTTGCGCACCCGAGTATACACACACCGTTCAGCTACCTCGAAGGAGCACAGAGTTCTGACGAGGTAGACCCTTGTTCTGCCGCATATTTATGAGCACCTATCTATACCAATCGCTCTAAAAAAGTGTTCCAAGGTCGGCGGTGGTTTTCATTTCATTTATTGTACCCTCAGGGCTTACAGCATTGCAGAGGGGAGCGGGCACTGACGAACAATGTTAAAGAAAAGAATACATAGACAAGACAAGACACTAGAACATTATTAAACACAGGAAAGCAACTATTATCAACTGCAACTATGTTATACAGCCAGTAGATTATACAAGAAAACTAACAACAAAATTAAACGTTTACATTTCCAACAGCAAGTATGTTATCGAGCGATGTTTTAAAACTGCAAGGCGAGGTAATGGATGCAACTGATTGTGGGAGGTGGTTCCAATCCTTGCAAGTTTTCGGCAGGAATCAGTGTACTTCTGTCTCATTCGCAGTTCGTGACTCCGGTGTTAGGCTCACGTTCCCTATACGTCTTGTCAAACCTCTCCCATCGCCTCTCTTTTTTTTTTTTGAGCAGTATGGCGGGTATAGAAGTGCGCGAAAACCCGACGAGAGCCTTGATTTATTTCATTTTTTATGTTTGTCGTATCTTAATGCGGTATGATGCGAATCGTTTTCGTATCACTCACTTCCGCCTTATAGAGTGTCACCGGCGATACCTCCACGTGTCGCGCGGTATAGAATTTTATGCGTTAATTGCAGTCGTATACACCCGCCGACTCACTTTCGCGATAGCGTCCCTTTGCGTGACGTATACGCTCGCTCGTCCAATAATTACCCGCATTTCTATAGTCCAACCAATCGACGCCCGTTCAAATCGATACACGTGTGGCGAGTATCTCCTATTAGTTAGAGCCTCCTGATTCGGCGCTGTCCACTGGTGTAAGAAATCTCCGAGACGACGATTTGCTTGAGTAATGTATACCCGCGTTTTGTGTATAAACCCTTGGTTCACACATAAACCCTTGGTTTACACATAAACCCTTAGTTTACACATAAACCGTTGAGCTTAAGATATAGACCTCGAGGGTGGTGATTACGATGCATGGTACACCGTTACAGTATAGTGGCAATGGTGGGACGGGCATCAGAGACAAGAGCAGCAGGAGAACACAAACATACGTAGTCATGAGCATGATAGGGCTCCTATGTAATCATCGATTACTTGTAATGTAACGATATGAATGTGACCGTATTGATGCGCAAGAGATGATTTTCCGCGTGAGCATTTAGAGTTATAAACACCTTTGCGCGGCTGTCAACTGCGTTTAGCCAGTATCATATTCAAAAGCTGATTTCAGTGTTCCCTGATACCGGGTGTTCAAAATTAAGCTTTATGATTTTTTTAAAATTAGGCGCTCGAAGGCACGTGAGAACCACTTGTGCAAATAAGTTAAGCGGCCAGGGGGACAGAAAGTTAGATGATAATTATCGCTGTCAGCAGCCCAATTAACTAAAATTTAATAATTAACTTTTTACTGGCTGCGGTAAGTTGGCATGTTTATATTGAAAAAATGTAGGCAGTGGTGTTTGTACACAGTTTCAGTTGGAAGATTTTTTCTAGCACGCCTGTGTTCCGAGATATCCGGCTCCAAAGTTTAATTGTCTTTCGCACGATTACGCATGCAAGAGGGTGAGGGTCCGCGCAAAGCTCCTCCCTAAAGTGACGCATCTGTTGCGTGTGGTGTTTAGTGTGTGAAGAGGGTGGAAGCGTAGGCATAGGTGATAGCAATTACCCTTGCCCTCTTCGGCCGTCGAAATCAAAAATCGAAGAACGCTTGCAACCAGTGTCGTAACACGCAACTGCAGAGCCTCTAACGATAGTGGCAGATACCATGCCGAGATAATGGTGCGAGCGGAGAATCTGGATGCCAGTGCGCGTGCGTAATAATCACTAGAGAAGCATGCGTGGTCGTTGCCTGGGCTACGCGAATAGCGTGACTGCTGATGTCCGAGTACTGTAACTTTTATTGAAACAAGAGCAACAACTCCACCAATAATAACTGAAACAGTTTTATCCTTGCTAACGCATATTTCCTGCTGCTACATAAGCATATTTCGGTCATGCACAAATCTCATCGAAACTCTTCACCTCTCAAGACGTCAATGCCCCAAAAAGTGTTCAAAATGCCTGCCTTCGGCAGCAACGCAAAGCATGAACCGCTGTCGCGTCGACTCGATGACTCGGCGCAGTACTTCTGCAGGAATACTCGCACAGGCAGATGTTATCCTGTCCTTCATGTCATTAACATCGCTGGGCTCTGTTACGTAAACTCGATCTTTAACGTAGCCCCAAAGGAAAAAGTCGAGCGGAGAAAGGTCAGGTGATCTTGGTGGCCAAAACATCGCTCCTGCGCGCCCAATCCACTGTTGTGGAAAACGTCTGTCCAACCAGTTCTTCGCCCTGGTAGAAAAATGTGGTGGTGCTCCATCGTGCTGAAACCATACTTGGCGCAGGTCATTCAGGGAAAGACTGCAGACAAGATCATCAATGACAACACCTAATATTTCTTCTGTGTACATCTTTCCGTTCAAGTTGTCCTCAAAAAAGTGAGGTCCGATGATCCTGTCCCCGAGTATGCCGCACCACACATTCACACTCCAGCGAACTTGATGCTTGTGCTGCCTCAGCCAGTGTGGGTTTTCTTGTGCCCAATAATGGGCGTTGTGAAGATTAACACTTCCATTTCGGCAAAACCGAGCTTCATCAGTCCAACTTATTCTGTGCAAAAAGTCATTTTCTTGATCAGTTTTGATGAGGCCCCAATTGCAGAAGTCAACTCGCCTTTCAAAGTCCGCCTCATTTAGGTCCTGATGAAGGTAAACGTGATATGGATGGAACTTGTGCTTTCTTAAAACATTTGTGACTGTTCCGATGCTGCGACCGCACTGATCGGCAATCTGTCGGATGCTGAGCTCTGGCATCGAGGTTACGCACGCGACAACGTCGATTTCAAAGTCTTCATCGACGATTGCCTTCCTGGTCCGTCTCGGAAGGTGGACAGAGCCTGTTGTGCAGAAGCGTCGAAACAGGTTTGTGAAAGTGGGCCTTGTTGGAAGGGGACGGTGTGGGTGGCGAGACGCGTAAAGCTCCATTGCTAACGAAGCGTTGCCATTCATTTCAGCCATTGCAAGCACCACGTCTACTTTTACTTTGGTAGAATACCTCACGCCAGAAGCAGCCATATTAGCTCGAAAGGACTCCACGTGGATTTCCTTGGTAGACCTTCAATGCAGAGACGCTGTGCTCTAACCGGAGGCACCCTAGTGCAGGACGGTCCTGCTAACGCGTTCACAAGAAGATGTCTCAGTGTGATCTAAAGTCACGAAAAAACGTCGCGAAAAATGGTCTCCTGTTATCGCGTTCATCAGGATCATGCGTAAGGCTCATGGCGCACCGCGCTGTCACATTTTGATTTCGCCGGCCGAAGAGGGCAAGGGTAATTGCTATCACCTATGCCTACGCTTCCACCCTCTTCACACACTAAACACCACACGCAACAGATGCGTCACTTTAGGGAGGAGCTTTGCGCGGACCCTCACCCTCTTGCATGCGTAATCGTGCGAAAGACAATTAAACTTTGGAGCCGGATATCTCGGAACACAGGCGTGCTAGAAAAAATCTTCCAACTGAAACTGTGTACAAACACCACTGCCTACATTTTTTCAATATAAACATGCCAACTTACCGCAGCCAGTAAAAAGTTAATTATTAAATTTTAGTTAATTGGGCTGCTGACAGCGATAATTATCATCTAACTTTCTGTCCCCCTGGCCGCTTAACTTATTTGCACAAGTGGTTCTCACGTGCCTTCGAGCGCCTAATTTTAAAAAAATCATAAAGCTTAATTTTGAACACCCGGTATATTGTTCGTGACTGTACATTGATATGCAGCTATATGAGCGTGGAGCACGCGGTAACACGTTATATAGGTCCTGCTCGAGAACGATGTCCTTCGGTCTCCGTGACCTGCCGATTTATTTTGTTGAAAGCGCTCAGCGCCAACTTCATCACGTAAAAGGCAAGACTGCGAACACAGATTGTAACGATAAAGTCTGAATACTTGATCCGTTTTCGAAACCCGCGAAGGTGGAAAAAATACAAAGAAAGAAAAACAGCCGTTTCGCCCGCTTCTGATGTTTGGCATTTCCTCGCGTACTCTTTCACGGCATCTGAGTTTATAGCGCACCTGTTTGCATACCGCAACCACCTCATCGCAGTCGTCGGTGGCTCGCAGCGGCGTCAAACTGCTGAGATTCCGTCAGATCTTTTTAAATGTCAAACGCTCATCGTGAAAAGAAGAAAGAAAACGAGAGACTCGGGACGAAGACAGATACAACCCTACTCTGTATAATTTCGCGTGGAGCCATTTTCACGCTTACTCAATCACGTGATCGGAACACTGGCTAAAGTCACTCAAATCTCCGACGCCTACACACACCGAATGCGTATACTAGAGCACGAGCAAAATGCGCCGTTCTTTGTGAAAAGCGCGAGAACTGAATATCGCGATGACAGCAACATCTTCGTCGTGTCCCTTCTGACAGTCTGCAACTCGCATACGCTTAAAGACAGTCGTAAGGTGGTGTTTAGTATTTCACTTTTGTATCTCTTCTTTTCACTTTTTTTAGGCTATAAATGAACCGTAAGCGAACTTGTGCATCATCTGTAACCAGGCTTTCTTGTATACTTTCATTCCGCATATCGACGATTTCAGCCCATTGTTGTTAATCATAGAAATTATGATAGTTTTACAACGAAGAAATACACGGTGATGTAATCACTGTTCACAAGAAATGCCGCTACGAAGTTCGAATATATGCTTTTGGGCGGCGTATAGTTGTACAAGTAGGTGAAGAACGAAGCAAATTTTCATCGACAACAAGGAATCTTTTTGCTGCAGTGGTATACAGTTATCACGGCGCTCGGCTGCTGGTACGAAGGTCGCAGGTTCGATTCCTGCCGCGGCGACCTTATTTCGATGGAAACAAAATGATGCAGGGCCGAGTGCTGTGTGGTGTGAGTGACCGTCAAAAAAACAACAACAAAAAAACACACCAGGTGCTCGAAATTTGCGGAGCCCTCCGGCGTGCCTTATAATCATATTGGTTCGGATCGTAAAATCCTCTAAACTATTACTGCATTAATTTATGAAATCCCCGCCTTTGTAAGCCCAAGGGAGCATGCCAAGTTATTTGAAGAGGAAAAGGAGAACAAAGGGTTAATAGAGTTTGAGTTCATGTGCTGGCGGAATTAGGTTACGATCGTCTTCCGGTTAACCCGAGAAGACATTCCTGCGGTCAACAGCTATCAGTATTATTAGAACAGGCGGCTTTGTCGTTCCCACTGCCTTGTACCTTCACGATTCCAGCCGTCCTTTGTGTGACGTCATCACGATGACGCCGATGACGTCAGACACGGTGTTTCGAAACCATGTTTGGTATTAAATGCTATACAGACATTAATTCCGAGTCGTCCACCGGTCGTATATATACTTCATTGCTGTAGCCACGGCTATGCCAGGTTCACCTATCCCTATGGCGCAAAATTTTACACGCACACCTACTAACACGTATACGTAAGGAAGGTTCTAACGCGCCCCTGCTTCTCTCCTCTGAAAACATCTCTCGCTATACGCCCCTGCTATACTTGTTACGTAAACCTATATAGACTTTCGATATGCCGCGTTTTCTCGCATATAACTTGCCCATGCATAGAACTAGCACCCCTAGCTTCATAACTCTAAAAACAAAAAAATGCACATACCAGCACATCCACGTTTAAGTCAATTTTCAGTGTTTTTTTGTGCGGATTATATGAGAAAAAGAACGTTATATTAAACATGGAGTGTATACCTGTAAAACGATTAAAGATATATTCGAGACGAACGACATTTTAAGTCGCGAATGTCGTAGGCTTTGAACTTTGAAAGCTGTATAGCATCTATTACAGTGTATAGCTTTGAAAACATTAAGCTTTGAACGCTTATGCGCACCGTAACTCATTGAAATCATTCCGGTAAACTTTTTGAATTCGTGTGCATGCTAGTGCCTTCTAACAAGCGTGTACACATGTCGTCATCATCATCCTAAGTATGACTATATATATATATATATATATATATATATATATATATATATATATATATATATATATATATATATATATATATATATATATATATATATATATAAAGCATGCGTATCTACATGTGGACGAAAGCGGCGATGAGCGATTTGGCGGACACAGGGTAGTAGGCCTCTGGCTTTACTCGACAACGAAGAAGACGATCTTGCGGCTCAGCTGTTGAGAACACGCTGCTTTCGCTGTCTCAAGGTGTACCTGTGTTTTATTCGCGTTGCACCGCGACACAGGTGGTGGACCGCAACCCTGCCTGATGCTCCACACTCCCGCTTGGGAGACCGTTCATCGAGTCCAGACGCATACTGTCACCTGTTGCAACTCCTGTGCATCGCTTCAGTCGACTTTCGCGGTGCCTTGCGCTTGCCAGAGCTCACTTCCTCGCCGGAACCTCCCAGGCACCGCTCACCTGAACCAACGCAAGCCTGCAACAGGTGCCCCAAAGCAGCGTGTTCTCAAGATGATGATGATGATGATGATGATCCTTGATACTCTGGCGCACACCCACAAAGGGGGATCGGCCAAGAACCGGGCGGGAGGATCTTAACTAAAAGGCTAATGGTTTTTCAAACAAAACGTAATTTTGGGCTGAAAAAAAAATATAGAAAGAAAAGCCGAAAATCGGAAAAGAAGTATATCTGAGCAGGGAGCGATGCAGGCTATCAGATGCGATTTCAGACAGCTGAGCCGCAAGATCGTCTTCTTCGTTCTCGAGTAATCCGAGAGGTCTACTTCCTGGTGTCTGCTAGATCACCCATCATCGTTTTCGTCTACATGTAGACACGCGTCAATGTGCTCCATCTGTAGTTGTTAACGCTCCATCTGGATTGACTGCATGCGCTTGTCCCTTGAGCCGAAAGACGCGGCTTCGACCGCGGTGGTCGCATGTCGACGGAGGCGAAACGCTACAGGCGCGTGTGTATTGTGTGACGTCAGCGCACATTAAAGAGCCCCCACGTGGCCGAAGTCGTCGAGTTTTAGAACTGTACACTACAGAAAATCTGGCGTTAGTGTCTATGGAAACTGTAACAAATGGCGCTTCGACCAGCATTGGAATGACGGATTTGGCTGCATGGACTTGGTAAATAGATCTGCCAGCTAATTTTTCTTCCTTTTGTTTTCATGTGGCCCCGTGTGGCCTGTAGCAGCTTTGTCGCGAGACGATGTTCAGCAGTTTTAGTTCAGCCGTCCCACTTCACCACTTTGATTTTTTTTTCGACATCACCAATTTAAATCGGCTCATGCCATGCGCAAAACGATCTTTTAGTCGAAACAAGTCAAAACACAACGATAAACAAAACCAAAAGTGCGTTCTAAACCGAAAACACGAATAGGCAAATCTGCGTATACTACCCATTTTTTCCCATAGTGACCGACAGGCGCGCAGCAACACTTTTCCAAGAAAGCATCCAATTGCTTCATCGGAGGGGTGTATTGCCTCACGAAATGAAGTTTTCAGAATCCCCGCCAGTACCAGTGGAGTTGCAAAGATTTGTCGCATGCTGTAATTGCTCTCACCCTGATGAACGCGATATAAATGAGCAGAGAAGGATGGCGTTGGGAAAAGAAGTGACTTCATGCGCTCGTCATGACATTAAGCGTGTTTTTTGTTTTGTTTTTTTTTTTGAACGCGCGGCTTCTTTTCAGTGTGATCGCAACAGGGCGTGGAGACACGTGGCGACCTCCCGCGGTGGCCGCAATAACGTTGTAGCTCACGATTCTAAGTCAGCCAATGGCCGTGAATTCGGGTATATGACGTAGTCGTTCGGTTCTGTGACGTCATTTGTATAGAGAAGAGGGAACGATTTATAGCCTACTTTGCGAATTGATTGTAAATTACAGGCCGCGTGCTGCGCTGTGATGTTTTGCTCACGCGTTCTCAGGAGCCCTAGAATACCGATCGATAATGTTTTACGACGGTGCTGGAAGACTGTTGGGGCCTCCCTTGAAGGGTCGCAGTGCCACAGTTACACCTATAGTAAAAATGGGGAACACTGTGGTCTAAATTTCCTGCGGAGCCCTCCACCACGGTGTGCCTCATAACGTGCCGTCGCTTTGGGACGTTAAAACCCCGCGAATCAGCCACACGTGAATCGCATACCTGTGAATTTGTGTAGTCTCGTGTCTATTTGAAAATAGGCGCTCATAACTTGTTAGCTTTTATACTCTTCGCATTTGGAAGCCAGCTGATTACCGCTGCACAGAATGGGTGATTGCGTTTGTCAAGCTTGACGAGTCCAGTACATTATTTCGTTAGTGCGTTAGTGCGCTTCGCCGTGTGCACATACGCATAGTCGTTTGTTTTGACGCGAAATTTGACTGACGGCGTCCTGCGTCGTTGGCGTTAGAAACGAGTGATGCGGAAGATCGTCACGCGATGACGTTTAATATGTCACAATAACGTCGCAGATCGCCTAAATTTGTGACGTCATAGTGACGGCAGTGATGCCATAGTGCCGTGTCACCTAACATCAGGTGATGACGTCCCGAGATGCCATCGTGGCTTGGTCCAATGTGGTCTTATCACGTGTATCACGCATCACGTGTGTCTCATCACGCCTCACGTGTATCGATATCAAAGGTGCGATTCCGGTCGATTAGCTAAATTTGTTCGCAGTATACTACAACCTAACAACCTCGAATTCGTGCTATAAATGTGCATGCAAGGGTTTGTTTCTGCCAGCAGACGTCTTGCTGTCTCATCGTATGCTGTGCGCAGGCGAGTATAGTGTGCCGTTGAGAGTAATAATTGGTGGGATCCCAAAACCACCATATGCCATTATGAGAGACGTCGTATAGTGGAGGGCTCCGCAAGTTTCAACTTCTGGGTTTTACTTAACGTGCACTGAAACCTGAGCAGACGGGGCCGAAAAATTTTCGCCTCCATTTAAAACGCGGCCGGGATTCGATCCCGCGACCTGCGGGTCAGTATATAGTCGGGCATTGTAACCACTAGAACACCGCGGAGGGTTGAATGTGCCCTTCGATAGTAATTCGACTGCTTCATTCTTTATATATATAAAAAAATGTGATCGTACGATAGAGCGATGTCGAATTCCCCGGCCTCCGCCCCTTAACACTTGTGTAACCACCGACTTGAACAAGCGACTGTAACAGCAATGTCACACACCGCGAAAGACAAGACTGGACTATGACTGAGTGTGCGCGCGTGTGCTGCCGAATGTGCTGTGTTTCTCTCTTCCCTCTCTGCTCTCTTTCATCTCCCCCATCCCTCTCCCATGCGCAGGGTAGCAAACCGGCTGCCTATAGGCTGGTTAACCTCCCTGCCTTTCTTTTCCCTCTATTTTCCTTCCTACTGGCGCGACGAAATGACGCGATGTGAGCCGTGCGTCGAAGATGTTTAACACGCTCGGGGAACTCGCCGTGTCAATTGGTCAATGACTTATAGCGTTCGTATATATGGGGAGCTTGATGTGGCGGCATTCGTCGTGCTGCGTTTGTTTATTTCGGGAGACAATGCCTCCATAATGGAGATACAGGGGCAGTCCAACAATGAATGACGTATTGTTTTGACTCCGCACTCGCGTCTACCTAATCGTAGTACGTCCTCCTCGCCCAAGTCTGTTGAAAGTGGAGAAGAGGGTCTTTGTATAGTAGAACAATTTTTTTTGTTTCATTCTCCTTTCGACGTTTCTTTCCATTTTTTTTATTTCGTTGATGTATTCGTTATCGTAGAACTTAGTTACGTTATCATATATAGCCGAGCTGACGCTGCAGTTTTATGTCGTTTGCGCGGGTCGAATTGCAACTGCACCGAACGGAAACTGAGCGAATCGTCTTGTCTTGTCTTGTCTTGTCTTGTCTTGCAGGCAACGCTACAGCTCGAAGCCAGCTAACTACGTGAAGACTTATAAGTTATACGGGACGAGATTAACTCAAGCTTTGATTGGAAGGGTGCAATTACCCTTCATGTGTGTTCGTGTGTGTTTGTATCTGTGCATGTGTATACAGATTATTCTCCGTAAGAAAGTTGGGCGCCGCCATATTGGACTGTTAAGCCGAGGTTTCCTGTTTTTTTTTTGTGTGTGTATCGCGACGTAAATTAATAAGGCCTTGAAACATTCTATGCGCCATCCCAACTGTTTTCGTGCGTACGCGTCTATCGTGACACTGTTAGTTTATTTGTCGAATATTCAAAGGACAAAAATTAGCAGCCCAATGCGGCGCTCAAACGCACCCATCAAATAGTCTATCCACGTGTAAAGTTTCAACATTTCGGTTGGGGCGGGGTCTGTTCTTTCTATGCACCTACGAGCTCCAATATACACGCTGTTAATTAAACCAAGAGTGATTAAGATTTACTGGCGTTATGTGTGGTGGTGGCAGCAGACATTTAATGCGTCAGTGACTAAATGTTACATGG